>NC_056727.1:58794451-58931951 GCF_019279795.1 Protopterus annectens | reverse complement strand
GAGGCATGGTTCTTAAAACGCTGCCTCCTTTTGAATGCCATAAAAACCAAACTCCTGCTCTTTAAGCCTACTATTAAGTCCTCCCCAATAGAATTCTCTATCTTATCCAAAAATGGCACCCATATATCCCCTGATTCTACCACCAAGCTGTTAGGTATCACTATAGACCATAACCTCACCTTTGATGATCACATTAATAACACTATTAAAACCGTAAATAGAAAACTGGGCTCCTTCTACAGAATTAAAGCCTTCTTAACTCCAACAGCCAAAGCTACACTTGATCAGTCTCATCTTATTTCTACTCTTCTCTATGCTTCACCCATATACACTAACCTAAAGAAAAATAATCTCTCTAAACTAGCTAACACATACAATAGTATTGCTAGGTTTGCTACTGGGAACCAGTTTAGAACTCACCACTGTCAGAACCTACAGCAACTACACTGGCTTGAACTAAAAAACATGTTGATACTTTCCCAACTCACCTTTGCCCATAGGATATTTTACCAACCTAATAACACACCCATACTTTCTAACCTTATTACCCCTCATACTAACCTAAATTCCTTACACTCTTCAAGCAAACTTCTAGTGAGGTTAACTAAGTCTAAGAACATTGCTGGTGACTCCCTATTCTCCAATACCATCGGTAAATATTGGAATCTCCTACCTACTGCTCTAACTTCCATTCCCTCCCCTTTCCTCTTTAAACAAAAGCTTAAAAAACACCTTAAAACACACTGGTTATGCCCATGCATCAATCCTGACTAATCTTGTGATTCCACTAATTTTTCTCTTTATAACACCGTCTTTCATTACTCTCTTCTGCTTACCCATTGAGAAGCTTCTCTCATAAACACATTTTACAAGTAATAACTATTACAAACTATTAAAGAACTTTGGATGTGAAAGTAATTTCCTGAATGTACTTTATACTTTCCGCAAATCTTTTACTGTTACAGAATCTTTCTATCTTGTATTTCTGTAATAGAACTTAATGGTGATGTCCTATCTAGTATGTAAATATCAATTGTGTAATGTAGTCTAGAATCATGTTTTGCCTGCTACTTTTTTATGTGGAGCTTTTCTCCCCGGGACTCTGCTGAAAATGGAAATACATCCAGTCGGACCAGCCTGGAAAACAAATGTAAAATAAAATAAAAAAAAAAAATATATATATATATATATATATATATATATATATATATATATATATATATATATGTGGGTTCCCTACAGAAGGCCGACAGCTCACAACACCGACATGCAATGCCTGTTGGAGTGAAGGTGAATGCCATCTGTATGGTTGAAATGGAAAATGGTTTGGAAGACTTGAAGATTGCTTTCCAAAGAGAATTATTTGAGCCAATGGATAGTGTAGAGAAAATAGATTATTATTACAACTCTCCAGTCAGAAAGGTTGCAGTATAATATACTTCATGAAATGATAGTACAAAGGGACCCTGAGAATGACGTCTCATGGGGAGATATATTGGAAAAATTCAGGGAGAAGAAGACAATGTTCTTGAGAAGAAAGAATCACCTCAAATAAAAAAATATGCCAAGGCAGCTACCAGTCAGAGTCGACAGTAGAAAGAGAAGAAAAAAGAAGAAATTAAGAGGTGACATGTTGTAAGGATCCAAAGAAAGAGGAACCTGGAAATGAACAGATATAATGTATGGGACACAGTTATTCTTCCACTGGTTACTAAAACACTTGAGGTAAGACCCTTTATTTTGGTAAATAAAGAGCCATTCTGTGACATTATTTTTGAGACTGCACAAAGTATGGAAAAATGTTTGTGTGAATATGAAAAAAAAAAAAACAGAACAATAATGCATGAAACAGTTTAAACAATCCATTTACTAGTATTAAAAATGTTTATACATAACTATAAAACATACATTTATGTGCAGGGACTGTAATTCATGATTATGTATGTGTATATGTATGTACTTGGCGCCTGCAAAAACTATATTGTAAAAGAAGCGAACATATGAAGGAACAGTTCTATGATAGCAAAAACCAGCAAACTAACAATGCCCTGTACAGGCATTCAATAAATTGTAATAATTTTAAGAAATTTAATTTTTTTATAATAGATAGGGATTTAAATGCCTACAGGGGAGGAGATTCTGACAAGAAGTGAAAAAATGTGGCAGTTGAGGCTCAATGATTGCCATTTTCTAGATAGCAATGATTCCTTATCCATTGTTAGTGCATTGAAAGAAAGGGCATATAAGTTATAAATTGGACCAATATATACACATATATACATACATATATTTTTGCACACATTAATAAGTGTATGTAATATGTTTTAATGTTTCAAATTTTGTATTTGATAGTCATAAAGTACACATTTTAACAGGGATGGGACAATTTTATACCTCCCTATTTATTATTATTATTATTATTATTATTATTATTATTATTAAAGTGCATAATTTCACATCTACACATTTTCATTTATATTTATATTTTATAGTTATGTATACACATTTTAATAGTATTAAATGGATTGTTTAAATTGTTTCAAGCATATTTATGTGCTCAGTTATTTTATGAAGTATATTTTTTGAGAATTTACAGTTAGTGTGTTCTTGTAATTGACTAATTAATTGAGCATGAGAAGAACGTTGATTGGTGGTGCAGTCATTTAAAATATCTTCATGGACATATTTATTTAAACTCTGAAGAAGTTCCCACCTACATGGGAAAAATTGGTTACTTGTCATATGTGTTTTGTTATTAAAGTGTGTTAAAGTACATTGAAAGTACAGTGGTTGCTCATTCTGTTAGAGATTCTTGGTTCTACAGCATTGAACACCCCACTATAAAAGAAGGTGTTTGATAAAGTATCGTATATGAGTAATTTTACACTCAGGTACAATGATTATACAACAGCTCATTTAGAGATATAGCAGGAGGTGCAATTGGAGTTTTGTGTAAGTCACTCACTGGATTCCATTTTGGTTATTAGTTTTTATGTAGAAACATGGTGAAAATTCTTGACGATACATTAGTTAAGATAGGGAGACTCACAATTATACATTTAAGATGGCAGGGAAAGTTTATAGACTTATAGCTATATATATGCATATACCTCTTGTAAAGAAAGGGATAATTTATTTGAACAATTGTTAGATTATATAGCTATAAACATGAATGTTATAATAACAGGAGATTTTAATTGCAACTTAAGAGGGAAAAGAAAGAAGAACAACTTAAAATGACAGATGTTACGAAATGTGAAAAATTAGTAATAAGGAATAAAGAAATATAAATATATAGAAGAGGTACATTAATTTCTGAAAATGATTAGTATTTAATTTCTGAAAGTATAAACATAAGGTAAGGAGATTCAGTGGTAACAGGATTTACAGATCACCTAGCTATATGGATGTAAATAAATGAAAATGAAGAATATATCAAAGTAGGTAAGGGTATAAAAAGAGTAAATGAAAAAGAATGGAATGAAAAAGGAAAGGAGAAAATAATACAGTTATGGAAGGATCATATTACTATGAAACAATTTTGTTATGATCGGTCAGAATGGTGGATTATTAAAAAAAGATATTTTATATATATATATATATATATATATATATATATATATATATATATATATATATATATGCTTTTACAGTGGAAAAATAAAACAAGAACTATGGGAAAACAAGGATATGTATATTTGAAAACTTAGAAAGAAGTAAGAAAGAATATTATGATTAAAAGAAATAATTGCACAAAATAAATCACAAGAAAACTAAACAATCTTTATATAAGCAAAGGTATTTATTACAAGGCAAAAAAAGAAGTATCAGGTTGTTTAAGTAAAATAGTAAAAGAGAAGAGTTAGTATAATGAGAGAAATGAAGGCTAATTAAGTTGAAATAATGAGAAGTCGATCTTAAATTATGGGAATTGCAATAAATTATTTAAAAGAACTGTTGAAAACAACAAGGAGAAAATAATAAAACATGGACATTAAAAAAATTTCAGAACAAATAAGGAATTTGAAAAATCAATTACTTTTAAATGAATAAAGTATCAAAATAATTAAGCATAGAATCAGCTTCAGGTCCAGATGGAATTGGATTTGAAATGTACCAAAGCCTAAAAGAATGGCAAAAAATATATGTTACAAGTATTAGATGAATGGTTAAATAATGGTTTCAAGCATAAGACATTACATAATTGGGTTTTAAAATTTACATGAAAGAAAGGAGAAAAAGAAGACGTAAAGAATTGGACACTGATAATGTAAAACAATGCAGATTACAAGATATTTATGAAAATAATACAAAAAAAAACCTTGAAAATAAGATGGAATATATTATGGAAGAGAGTTTGTATGGTATAAAAGGAAAGGGTTATCAAGACTTACTAATAACCATAAGATAAATAGCTGATAATGGTTTAGTAAGATAAGAAAATTTTAAACTTATGGTTGGTGATAATGATAAAACATGTAATTCAACTGAACATGATATATTATGGAATATAATAAAAGATTATAATCTTAGCAACAAAATTAGAAATGCTTGCATGGCAGCTTAGAGAGTCAATAAAACAAGAATTTTGGTAAATGGATTGTTCAGTAAAGAGATTAAGACGGATAAATGTATAAGGCAAGAATGTTCTATAAATATCATTTTATTTGCGCTAGTCATGAATGTGGTAGTTGGAGAAGTAAACACAAAAATGAATAATGCAAAATATATTATGCGCAAGGATATATAAATTTCAGTATTAATGACATATGCAGATTATATAATTATAATAACAAAAAAGTAATTTATATATATATATATATGGTTCTACCTCACTTCAACGACACGCCGGAACATCGACAGGGAAATCGCGAGCCCCAGAAGATCGACAGCGCAGAAGACCGACGCGACGGGACCTAGAAGATCGACAAGCAGAAGACCGACCCGACGGATGAAAGCACCGACGCCGAGGATGCCGAAATGGGAAAAGGCTGTGTAAGTATGCGGTAGTGACGGACGTTAGGGTGCGAGTAAGGTAAGTGGGGATAGGGGTGGGTTAAGTGAGTTAGGGTTAGGGAGCGGGTCAGGTAAGTGTGCGGTAGTGATTGTGTTTGGGTTAGGGGCGGGATAAGTGAGTTAGGGTTAGGGAGCGGGTCAGGTAAGTGTGCGGTAGTGACGGACCTTAGGGTTAGGGTTTGGGTCAGGGTTGTAGGTAGTTGTGTATGTGTGGTTTAGTGTGGGTTTGTAGGGATTTTGGTGTGCTTGTGTTGTGTATGTGGTTTTTGGACGGGGAATGTGTTTTGGTTGTTGATTGTGGTGTGTGAAGTGTATGAGGTTTCGTGTTTGTGTACTGTCGGTTATTTCGTTGTCGGGCATGTGGGATTTCGTGTTTTTGTACTGTCGGTTATGTGGTGTCGGTGATTGCGTTGTCGGTGTTGTGGTGTTTCGTTTATGTGAGGTAGAACCATATATATATATATATATATATATATATATATATATATATATATATATTATGGACCTCCTTCAGATAATAGAAAATCCAAAATGCCAAAGACAAAAAGGCTGAGATGAGAATCATAAAAATGAAAATGCCGAACTCTGAAGAATTCTCATGGAGAGTAAACACTTGCTCAATGTGGGAAATCATGACCCTTTCCTCCTGTAGTGTGATCCCAGATTGGTATATATAGTTAGGAGTGTGTGGAAGGCATAGCCCCCCACCTAGATGTGTTTTAGATAGTGTGATGTGATTTACTGTAGTGCTGGTCAAGTGTTCATTTGCCCTGGGAATACTTATACATTTCAGCATTTTCATTTTTGTGATTCTCATCTTGGCCTTTTATGGCATGCATTGTATCACCCCACATCTGCAGCAGCTCAGCCAGGCCCACTGCTACCCACTGACACAACTTCTCTGGTGATGTCTCCAGTCACAACTAGAGATCATTGTCAAGAGATGCCCATGTACCAGTCCCTCAAGAATGGGCACACCCATCCATCCCTGCTGCTCTGTCAGTCAGCTGAGATGCTAATCAAACTCAAGTCAACTGGGTCATATTCAGGGCATTATCCCTCTATGTCACTGGAGTGGCATTATTTACTATTTCTTCACGGGTAAGTAGATTGGTCTATTTACCCTTTTCAGCTACAAGACAAGCTCAAAGAGCAGAGAATACATCACGGTCTTTCAGTCAACAATATTATATGCAAAAGGAGTATATAGCACCTTTAATCCTTTATCTGTAGTTTTTGTACTCTCTCTGTGGAGTTTCCTTGGGATAATTAGTAGAGCATTTACATAAGAATTAACCAATCTCTGAGGCTACTATTTTTATCTTATATTTTATAGTCTTTACAATTTTTCTACATGAGGATCATGACTTCCTAGCTTGTTGCTGGTGTCATTAATCCAATAGTCTTTTTACTTTTTATAAAACAATGCCACTATCAGTTGCATTTGCTACATTTTTGTGGTAATACTTTGGTGTAACATATTCTACAGTCATGTTACTTAATCTAAAACAAATTGTAAAACTATTATCAAGAGACTCTAATATCCATGAACATGTCTTTACAAACCTAGACTTCATCATTTCCTACCATGTTTCTTCAACCCTGATTAAATCTGACCACAAATCAGTCCCCTCAGCCAAGCCTACTGGTACCATCCAACATCAAATGAGACCATCTGTAGGGGCTTTTCCAAATTCACTTCAGCTTGTAGAAGGCCTAGAAAAAATTCCCAACAATTCCCCATGAATGGATTCAAATAAGAGAGCTTCCACATTCACCTCTAACATTTATCAGTACGTAATCTCCTGCACAGAAAAATCAGTACCTAGCCTCACTAAATAAAACAACAAATTCATTGATAAACTGTATAACAAATGAATGAAGATTACATTTGTAAGAATTCCGCAGCCTTCTTTTCATGAAGAGTAAATAAGAAATTTATTAATAAACTGTATAACAGATGAAGGAAGATTACATTTGTAAGAATTACACAGCCCTCTTTTCATGAAGAGTACACAAAAACATGCCAGCAAGGAACTTAAGAGTACTATTTATAATATAAAACATAATATGAGTAAGGTTGCCACAGATACCAAAGCAAACTACACATTCTTTTAGTTATGCCTAAACATTAGTAAATAATGTATAACAATGCAATGAGCTCCTCTATAATAATCTCACATGTTCAGATCCCAAGGATATAGTCAATATATTACCAGACATATTTAGTGCTAATCTCACCCAACCTACCAACATTGCTGCCCCCCACTATCCTTGAAAATGTAGTTTTCTTAAATGCACTTTGGAACAAGTCTGAGAATCGCTGTTACTGTTAAATGCTAAAAATAATACTTTTGCAGCACACCAGGACATACTACATTGCATTCACATCACTGCCAAGTGTGCACTATCAGAGCTTCTATGTAAACCGTCCAACCTCAGATATCCACTGGAGAACAGCCACTGTGACATCCTTTCATATGGGTGACCCCTCTACAGACTGAGGTAATTATAGACCCTTTAGCCTTGCAAGCATTGGATGTAAATCCATGCAAAGCAATAGAATGTATCATAGCTGAACTCATTTAATGCAGTCATAGTTACCTTAATAGATATAGATACCCAGTCAGTTCTGCTTTATGAAAGGCTGGCTCCATCTCCTGAACCTAGTAGGTTTCTTTGAGGAACTTACAGAGATTTTGAACAATGGTTACTCAGTGTACACTACTTACTTCAACTTGGCCAGTGATTTTGACACTATCTCCCATGATGGTATTATTGAAAAATTAGACAGACTTGAAGTAAACCTCTACAGTGTTCATTTGATTGCTAACTGGATATCTAACAAATCTGAAATTGTGAAAGCTAAGTACCATTTTTGAATGTAATATTGTACCTAGTGTGGTACTGAAGAGATTTGTTATTGGCCCTTTCCTGTTTGGACTGTGATTGACTGAGTTTGTTGAAGAATGTAAGCTGGATACATTCTTTTATCCACTGATGCTAACACCTCCTGTAAGGGCTTTGAAAATGTACATAAATAGTCAACCAAAACTGTTCTCAAGCTAAATACAAAAAAGTGCAGCACAGTAACATTACGTAAAGGAAGCTGCTTCCCCACTATACATTATAAATGGTACTCCTCTTCAGGCAGACATGGTCATAATAAACCTGGGTAGTTATGTGGACAGCTCTCTCAGTGGATCATCATGTTACCACCATAGTTAGGAAATCATTTTATCTGGCCCAGTTAATTTCCAGGACAACATCCTCAAGAAGATATCCTTATGCATAAATTAGTATCACAGAACAGTAGTATATTTATCAAACTATTTGTTGTACAAGCCAGTGCTCCTGCTGGTGAAATGTTAATGCTTAGTGTCAAACTTTCACTCAGCAATCTGTGTTATACTATGCATTATTCATTCACTATCAATGTAGTAACCAATGTACTATGCAACATATGGATACTGCTAAAGTATAATAGGCATATTGGTATAATAGAATAGCAGTATGTTTATTAGAATACATAGCGTGCAAAGTAGTAACTTAGTATTTCTTTGTGTATTGTGCATACAGAAATCTTTATAACCTTATTACCAAAATTCAACCATGGGTAGCTTCCCAATGAAACAAGAGAACACAAAACTCCAAAAAAACAAACAAAAAAAAAAACACAGTATCCCCACAAAAAAAAAATCAGTTTAATATGTTATTACTTTCTTCTTGAAAAACACAACCTCTTCAGAAATAACAAAGCTCCTAAAACACTTCCTTGAAATAAACAAAGGTCATATGATAAAGATCATGTAATAACAAATTATGCCACATAATATTTAAAGCAGAAAGTTATCTTTAAAAACATAATGATGAAAATGTTATTAATCTTCTTTCTGCCTTCATTTTAAGAAGCCATTGTAAGGGACTACTAAAGAACTGGAGAGTAGTTTGCCTTAAGTATGAGCTGACAATATTGCTCTTGATATTCAAGAAAAAATTACCAACTCTCCAAGCCTGAAGTCATGTTGATTTTTTTATAGCACCATGAAGGTAAATGTGTTGTTAATCGAACCTTTTCTGATGTTAAACAAATCTTCAAATATTCTTCCCCTTATAGGGTGTTGATTTTTTCCAGCAATTTGCTAAGCAGACAACTGTTTAGTGTCATAGTTTACCATGACATGTCCAAATTGTAACCCAAGTCACTCCAGTATCTCACAATGCCCAAAGACACTGACAAATGTACATAGCTTGCAGTGACCACATTTTCTGGTCCTACCCAAATCAGAATAAACTTTCACACTGTTCACAGCTTTAAATTCTAATACATTTTTGATGTTCATTCTCATTTGTAAGTGGCTGTGCCTACTTTCTCTCTGCTGTTATCAAAATGAGAAATCATTCTCTAGTTGACATTAAATGATTTTCTTGATGTTGTGCACACTATTGTTATAATCATAAATCTCTCAAAATTTGAATTTTGTGATTCATTCTTGCCCCTGATTTTATCCCTTCCTCAGAGAATAAGGATATATGTTTGTGACCTCTCTTCCAGTATATATCTCATGATATTAGCCAACAGAGGATCACGATAGCCCCTCTCTGGGAACATATGAATCGATTTCTTCAAATGAATACGGAAGCTGTCATCATCACATATTAATCTGGAGAGGTGTATCATCTGGTCTTTTACCAGATTATGATTTTTTTTTTGTTTGAGAGGGTCACAACTCTTATCGGGTCGATACAAATTTTACAACATCTCTTTTCAGCAAATAGTTGGGGAGTAACAGCTCAAATTAACTATAGGTATACATCTAGGTATGAAATAACTTGTTATAAGTAATGTGTAGAAAAGATGCTGTACCTTTTAAGAATAAAACAAACTAGTCCCTCTTGATTAGGTGGACACTCAGTGGTGAAATGAATAAAGTTACCTAAATAGAGCCACAATAATCTCTGTAGAAGAAGCATTAATTTTCATTTTGTTGGAATTAAATAGAGAAATATGGAAGGATATGCAATCTTTTGTACAGATGATGTCCAGCCATTTAAGTATTCTCTAAACATTGCCAACTTATCTTAAGTCTCTATGTTCTGAAAATGAATGTCCCTTAATGTCCCTTAAAGGTTCCTGGAATTTTTAAACTCAAATGCCATGGAACAACTAGTCACAACTCCCACAAGAGGGGAAAACATACTTGACTTGATCATCACCAACATGGGGACCCTATACTCCACACCAGAAGTATACCCCTCATTGGTAAGATCAGACCATAAATTAATTTCACTGGATATCCAAAAGCCGACCCCACCCCCAGCCCAGAAAACCACAGTGAAAAACTTCTCAAACACGAACTTCACACTTCTCAAAACTGAGGTGGAATCCTTCAAGGCCCCCGGGCCAGTGGAAACTACGGCCCAAACCACAGAATCCTATATAAACGCATTCTATGCACACCTCCAGGAATGCACGGATCATGCTATCCCAAACAAAACCAAGACCCAATCGTGCAAAGGCAGGCGTCCAGTCAGGTGGACCCCAGCCATAAATACGTTGTACAACAGAAGGAGGAAGCTACTACATGATAGAGCAAAATCCCTAAAAGGGAAGGCATCTCTGATCAGTACTAGCAAAAAATTACGATCCCTCATAAAATCCTCCAAGGCCAGCTTCGAGAGAAAAATTGCACAAGACACTAAAGACAATCACAAGGCTTTCTTTAGCTATGTTAGGAACCTGGGATGCAACTCCCAGATATGCTCAGAGTTGATTCTAAACGACAAAAAATACACTGAACCCACAGACATTGCCAACATCCTGGCAGACAGGTTCAGTGCAAACTCCCCCCCCTTCCCCCCCAAAAGAGCAAATATCTATCCCAGCAGAGTGCAGCCTCCCTAACATCTCAGATGCTCGGGTGAAAGCCACCCTCTCCAAAGCAAAAAACACTGCTTCAATGGAACCAGACAGAGGCCCGGGTTGCGTCCTACATGAACTCCAAGAAGAACTAAACCCTCATGTAAAACTGCTGTACAATATTAGCCTCACTACAGGATATGTACCCAAAGAATGGCATACAGCAACAGTGGTCCCACTCCACAAAGGTGGTGCCTCAACGGACCCTGGTAACTATCGCCCCATAAGCCTGACTAGCCTTATCTGCAAGGCCATGGAGAAGATCATCATGGAACTCATAAACAAAGACATTGGGGACCTACAGACACTAGATCCTACCCAATTCAGCTTTGTCAAGGGCAGATCCTGCCTCTTGAACCTGGTCGACATTTTTGAAACAGTCACCAAGGCCATCAATGAAGGGAAGGTAGTCCACACAGCCTATCTGGACCTCGCAAAGGCATTTGACACAATACTCCACTCGGGCATCATAGATAAGCTATCCAGCTTAAATATAAACCCCTATGTCACAAGATGGGTTGCTAACTGGCTCAAAGACAGAACCCACAGAGTCAGAATTGCCGGAGCCATGTCAGACTCGAAATCGGTTACAAGTGGTGTCCCACAAGGCTCTGTTCCAGGACCTCTCTTGTTCAGCATATACTTTTCTGAGGTACAGGCCAACACTGGAGGACTATGGCTGACCAAGTTCGCAGATGACTGCAAACTCGGCGCCATAATTGAGTCTCCAGCTGACACAAACATCCTCCAAAAAGGTCTCACAGAGACGGATAACTGGTGCCAGAGCCATGGCCTAAAGCTAAGTGCCAAAAAGTGTATAGTCATACCCTTTGGCAAAAACAAAGTGCCCACAGATTACCACATAGGTGGTAACCCATTAAGTACGGAAGAAGTAATTAGGAACCTGGGGACCCAAGTTGATAACAATCTCTCCTTTGACAACCACATCGCCAAAGTGGTTAGAAAGACCTTCTACATAGCCCACCTTATCACGAAAGGATTCACATCTAGATCAAGTGAGGTAATAGTGCCCCTTTATTCATCCCTTATCAGGCCCATCATAGAATACAATGCCCCATTTGGGATGTACCTTACCCGACACCTGCAGCAACTAGAAAGACCCCAAAAGTACCTCACAAAGAGGATCAAGGGACTCAAACAGATCCCATATGCTGCCCGGTTAAAAAAATTCCAGCTCTACTCAGTTGCATACCGCCTACTTCGAGGCGATCTATGCCTAACATACAAAGCTATGTCCAACCCAGAATTAATGGACATGCTCCACTTCAGAAAATCTAAATCCCTTAGAACCACGCGCTTGAGGGACTTGAACCTCAGCGCAGAAATAAATAGAACATGCTGGAGGGACAGATTCATAACCCAGAGGCTCCCTTCACTCTGGAATAGAATCCCAGTCCATGTTAGGCAGAGCACCTCACTGACTCTCTTCAAGAAGAATCTTGATGAGTGGATGGGAGATCACAGGTTTACCCCGGGGATTACTTCTGTGTCACTACTAGACAGAGGCACAGTAAACTAACCTTAAAAAGGGCACAGCAAACTCAAATCAAAGGGTGGTGAAAGCCAAACACACTCGGGCTAGGCTTATAAATGCCCTAGGGCAGATAGCCTAGTATGAACCTATGAACCTACGAACCTATGAAATATTCTATGGTCTAGTATGATGTACTAAACCATGTATAGGCTTTTGGACACAAAAGAAAATTGAAGAGTAATTTATTGAAATTCTTTGGAAATAAGTCAATTTTTATTAACTGAAATCTATACTCAGATGATATGATTAATATATTCCAAACATAGATCAGATTGTATATGCCCTTGAATATTCTCTTGTAGTTAATATTTCTAATTTCTTTAAGGGATAATTCCTAGTCAGTGTGTTTGGCATTCACTATCTATAAGATCACATTGTGACATTTTAGGCTGTCGTTTTTGTTTAAAATAAGAGAATATGATTTTAAATTATCGAAATTAATATCTGATAACTTTGTACTTTTCTTTGATAATTGAGTTTAACTCACTCAGTGGATCTTCAGAATATATTAATATTATTATTACTATGATATCTGAAAAAGGCATAATGTTGGAATTACAGTGCTCAGTCAATTCAAAGCCTTGTTTTGTTCTTCTTGTTAGGTCTGTTCTTAGGAGAATGGACCCTATATATATATATATATATATATATATATATATATATATATACATAGTCATCATATCATCAAAAATTAATCGTGAAAATGAAAACATTTTCCAGCCCCACTCTCGAACCATGTTAAAGTCAAGTGTTTGGTATTTGCAGTTTTGAAAATGTGCCTGTTGAACTGCATGTTCTGTTTGGGCATCAATATTTAAGTTTTGGTACAGTAGGTTTCAATTTTCCACCTCTTTGAAAGTATACTTTTAAAGTCACGCTACTCAACTGAGTGCATTTCCAAATTATGGTAGGAAAAAAAAAAAAAAAAAAAAAAAAAATATATATATATATATATATATATGGGTCTACTACCAGAGATCGAAATTACACTATTTCAAAATCCACTAGTAGATGCCCACTAACGCAAAAGTGTACTTCACCGAAAGTGCACTTTCACAAACACCACTTGAGCGGATGGTTATGGATCTTAGGGTTAGGGCTTGGGTTAAGGATAGTGGATAGCTAGTAGAGCTATCCACTATCCTTAACCCAAGCTCTAACCCTAAGGTCCATGACTACCACACCACAGTGGAGGAAATTGTATGTCCTCCACGGTGCAGTAGTCACGGACCTATGCCCTCCACTAGGGTGTGGTAGTCATGGACCTTAGGGTTAGGGCTTGGGTTAAGGATAGTGGATAGCTATCCACTATCCTTAACCCAAGCCCTAACCCTAAGGTCCGTGACTACTGCACCACAGTGGAGGACATTGCCTGTTCGTTATAGTGGTGTTCGCGAAAGTGCACTTTCGCGTTAGTGGGCATCTACTACTGGATTTCGAAATAGTGTAATTTCGATCTCCGGTAGTAGACGCATATATATATATATATATATATATATATATATATATATATATATATATATATAGATATAGATATAGATATATGGGCCTATTTCATATAATTGAACCACACTTTGCTAAAACTCTTTGTAGAGATGGAAAAAGTGAACTTTCACATCAGCAAAAAAATCCACAAGGAAAGAAAGCAGTTGGCCAGTGTTAGGAAACTGCCCTTTTCCCCACTGTAGTGCAATCTTGGAGTTGGTATATATAGTTGAGGAGGATGTGGGGGGGTACAGCCCCCCACCTGGGTGGGTTTGACATACTGCTGTGTGTGTGTTGTTTGTAAGGTGACCAAGTACTTTTTTTCCCTGTGGTATTTTTCACTGATTTGAATATTTGCTTTATTGAACATTTGCTCTTTTTGTTACTATAACATTCAGTAAGATTGTTGGATGTGAAAGTTATTAAAGCCAAGAATGGTACAATGGATACTACTTTATATAGGAAACCCTTTTCCAAAAATTCAATATTGCATGCCAACAGCAGCCATCCTCACCACAGAGTGACTAATATTCCTAAGGCCCAATTTACTAGAATACGAAGGATTTGCTCCAACACAGATGAGTTTTGGGTACAGGCAGAACAGCTTAAACAAGATTTTTAGCTAGGGGGTATGACCACAGAAAGGTAGATGAAGCACTAAACAAGCAGGGGTCCAGTCCAGAAGTCAGTTATTGAAGGATAAAGTACAAACTCATACTAAGGAAGATCAAATAAGGTTTATTACTAATTATGGGTTCAATACATTCAAGATTAGACAAATTATCGCAAAACATTGGCATATACTCAAATCGGATCCATATTTTGATACATTGTTAGGAAATTCTTGTAGTTTTGGTTTTATTAGAGGCAGAAACAGGTGAACATTTGTCATGTTTCAAAAAGGGACACGTCAAGCAAGATAATCAAATAAACCCAGTGAGGGGCACCTATTGTGGACATTGTATATTCTGTAAACGTATATCTAAGACCAAATCATTTACTTCTGTTAATACATCAAAAGTGCATGATATTCATCATCTGATCACATGTGCAACAGAACGTGTACTTTATATGGCAGTATGCCAGTATGGCTCTTTTTGTATAGGGTAAACATCTCTTAGTTTTAAACAACGTATTGCTTTGCACGAGTGACATAAATTGTCAACAAAACAGAAGTGCATTATATAAACACATATTGGTACACCCTACAGCACATTCTGTTTTTTTTTTTGGGTATAGATAAAGTGGTAGGTGACAACTTATCAATTATGCACAAACAAAAAATTCTTGTGAAAAAAGAAAGACAATGGATAGTGAATTTGGGTGCCTTATTTAAACCTGGACTGAATGATCACTGGTAAATGTATGTTATAATTCAAGGTAATAACGTTTGGATGTACATAAGGTAATATTTTTGTTATAATAATAATGATGGAGTAAAATATTTTACTTGATATCTATAAAATCAATATAAATAATGTTGTTCTGTAATTTTCTTCCATGTGGAGTTGAAGCATTTAAGACATACAGCTAACTGTTGCTTTAAATGAATGTGTATAAAAGGAGGGGGGAGGGCATTCCCTAACACATGCACTGATGACGCTAAGGCGAAACCTGGTTTGCTGGTGAGGTGACTTGACCTGTTAGCCATTAAAGTTGGCTAAGCATCTACTTCTGGACTTCTGCATTTTTCTTTCAGTTTGACTTTTGATTATTTTGTGCTGGTTTATTTTTGCGTAGAGTACTGGTGGTAAACCGGGCACTATATCACCGAGCACCGGTTTTTGGTGTTTTTTGACTATATTATATATATATATATATATATATATATATATATATATATATATATATATATATGTATATGTAATATACATAAATATATAGATGTATAGCAATAGATATATATTATGTAACTCAAGATACATTGAAAAGGAAATTCAACTAGGTTCTAAAGATGTAAATAAACCCTTCCATTTTGATGAACTGATGGCCATTTGAATGTGAAGAATAATAAAAAATAACTTCTTGATCCTTGATCTTTAAAATATCTATTAATGTTATCATTCATTTAAGTTTGCCTTGTGTTTTTCCCTTATAGATGAAAACAGATGATTTGTATTAATTATAACAGGTAAAAATTCTGTTTAATTTATCAGCTACAATAAATAAAAGCAATAACAAAGACATGCATCTGGAACATTTTTCCCTGGGTCTCCACTCAAAATGGGCTCTGTCCCAGTGTGACTTTCTCAGTAAATAAATGATAAATAAATGTTATAGCCAATGTTTTGTAAAACAGTTTCATAAAACCTGATGTGCATTAACAAAGCTACTGAAATTATTCTGTCCCAATGCAAGCTGCGTGACCTTTGACAATAATACATATATTCAGCAATCCATCCAGTAAGGCCAGAGAAAACTATGGATGTTCCTTGTACATCATGTACTAATAAAATACAATTGCTAGAAGTTACATATTCCAATTGAATCTGTAAAATTTCTAATAATAAAACTAATAAAGGCAAAAGGCAGTCAAGGCCTCTTTGCCAGAGCTAACAGTAGCTAAAAATGGTTGCAGGACTTGTGTGGGGAGGAAAGGTAAGGCACACACCCAAGGAAATAGGGAGATAGAAAAAATATTGATGTGGGGTATGAGTGAACAGCAGGGACAGACAAGAGGTATGTTGGAAAAGGAAAATCTGAGGCATAGTCATAGGGGCATGGGTATTTTTTTTGTTGGGAATAGGCCCCATTTTTCTTGTTTTTTGGAGAAAAGATGGAAAGGAAAGGACAAGGAAAGAGAAGGAGAAAGGTAAAGCAGGAGGTATACACATATAACAAATATCACATGATATGACAGACAAAGGTCAGAAATAAACAGTAAGGAAAGGTAAGTTACACAGACAGTACACTCTACAACGTGGGCATTGGAAAGCTGACAAACAGTATGGGGATCCATACCAGCCATGGTGAAATGCAGAAAGGCATATGTACCTATGCACTATTACATTATGTCATATTGCAAACCGTGTGACAGTCATACCTTGATGTGTATGACTGATGGCAGTTGTGTTGTGTAGGGTAATAAATACACTTCACAGTATGCATTGGATATTGAATCCAAGTCCCAAGAAGTCTGTCAGCAGTATAAGTGTAAGCCAAGCAACAGCACAGATAAGCAAATGCAGAGCATGAAATGCTGGAGAATACCAGCAAAGGACAGAACAGGACTTTTGACCATGCATGTGAAAGGCATGTGAAAGTCTAACAACCAATCGCAGTGCCAAATAACAGTACTGCAGCAAACCAAAAAATGGCTGCTACTTACACAAATAGGTGTACACAACCCAAACAGATGTGTAATGTAATACATATGTCACAGACATATGCCATGTCAGAGACAACACACAGGTGTACACATATATGTATGACCTTCATTGGCCTATCAGGAAACTATTGGATAGCAATGTCAACACACATACAACACACCAATGACATGTAATAATATATACTCGGAAATCTTTGATTAATGCTATATAAAAATATCAGGTTGTATACATGGAGTATTACAAATTACACTGGGTAATATGTAACAAACAAGTATAACAACAACAAAGGTCTTATACAAGCAATAGCAAGTGACTTGTGTGCTATGTCATTCAACTGTATAATGCCTCTAGGGCCTGCACAGATTGATCTTCTAACAAAAGAACTATATGATAATGGATGAGAATTCCAAGGAAGGTGAAAACATATACCATGCATATGGGCAAGATATATGCCATACCTACAAAGGGTGGAGGGAGGTGGACAACAAGGATACACATCAGGGAAGACATGCCAGCAAACCTAAGTAGGCAAACAAAAAGGCAGGATAACACTTTGTAAGGGGACACATTGCAAATGCATGTGTTCTCCGTATAGGGTAGAACTGAGGTCAACGCAAGCTACAATGAAGTGAATAGCCAATGTATGTCACATGGGCAGATTGCATTGCTGGGGACAAGAAAAATGGCCATGAATAAATCACAGAAAAGTATTGTGCAATCATCTAACAGCAAGAGGCATTTGTAAACCAGCTAAGAATCAGTTTCATATACACATATATACTGTCATGTCAATGTACAACAACATGTAGAATATATATGCACACAGACATATATCACTGACTATGGGTATGATTAAGCAAAGGACAGTCATGTGAACAACATTACATCACATTAACATAAATTTCATGACTGCTCACACTCCCAAGGTACAATGGAGTTTATCTATTGATCAGAATATGTGCAGATATATGTACATAAATCAGTGCATATGTACATCATTTGCCAAAATATATGAATGTATGTGAATATGGAATTCATGGAGAAAAGTAACATAGGCCAAAGAAGCCATAATGTTACTATATAAATCAGCACTACCAAGGTGTATGCATGAATGGTACAGTAGTGGTCTATGCATTCTGTAAAGTAGGACTGCTGATGTGTTGCAGACACAATTATATGACACAGCATGGCACCAACATTTCCAATACATGCCATACACAAAGCCTCTATGCCAATGTGACAAGTATGACAAGTGTAATACAAAGCACCAGGGGCAAGGATATTGCCTGCTGTTCAACAGACATGATGCAGCAATCCACAAATCTTAACCATACCACTGTGTTATTTATGGAATATCTGCAATGGGTTATTTGTGAGTTGCTGTAAAACCCACACATGTATATAGTGGAATTCTTACACTAGTAGCAGCATGTTAACTACAAAATGCATAACTGTGGCATACAGGGCCACAATGCATTGCCCATGACAATAATATGCTGCAAAGCCTGCATTGCATGAATAAAAGTTCACACATGTGCACACACATAATGGGTGCCATACATGCCCAAATGTAGCAATGTATGCATCAAGTGTAGAAACTCATGGACATCAGCATGATAACCACATGTGCAATGTGGTAATGTGTGTCATGGACCTGTTGCAAAATAATGCTAAATGTCAAACACCTGCAGTGCAGAGATGGATATGTATCACATAAGCATGGCAGCAAAATGCTATGCAAGGATAAATGTGCTAATACAGTCCAGTCACTTATATGGCACACATCATTGTATCAGCAGTATACAAGTGGATCACACAGGCAATGCTTATGATCTTGAGGGCCTACCCTGATGGGGATGAATATCTGAAATGATCTCTTTGGCTATTTTCCTGAATGAGTCCTGCATAGCCTGTGCCATATCCTGAAATAAATTCCCCATCATGTCCCTTATCTGTGTCCAAAAGAAATCAGTCATCATCTCCCCATCATCATTATCATTGTCTCCATCATGGTCGTCATTGTCATCCAATGACTCGGGCACTGGTCTTGCATACACTCATCTCTGGCATTTGATGGGTGAGCATACATTGGTCCCATGCTCTGTCAAGGTAAATCACAAGACAAGAAGGAAAGTACATAATATGCATACCTGTAGTTATAAGAATACAGAATGTAGCTTCTGTGACAAAATGCACAGACAGAAAACATTCCGTATGACATTAAAGTAAGGTTTCCACATAGTCAAGTGTACCACCATATGCAGTGTAGGTCATGAATCCAAACCATAACAATGAAAACCATGATTCAATCAGGCTGCACATTCCAGTGAAAAACATGTCATCAGAAATTTAACAGACATTAAATACTATGCATTCAATATGTAATCTCTGCATATAAGCAGAAAGGTATATCACCATACATTGCAGGTGTCATTAAGATTCTATTCTCAGATAATATGGCCTAAAAGAATTATGTAAAAATAGCATAATAAAAATAAGTGCTGCTAGCAGATAGGTATTCATGGACACAACACATTCCTTATGTCCTATTATTTATAGTTATGGATGTTTTTAAAAGAAGCGTAAGTCAGGGCCACTATTTCCATCACAGAATGTGAGGAGGTTACTCCAGGCCATGCCATGGCATGGCATGCCATGGCACACAGCTTATCTGTGGAAATCCTGCCATTACCTGAATACTTGCTTATCAGCCATAACTGTGCATGACGAGCATATGTACCACCAGCACATGTTGATATCATGACATATGAAAGCAAGCATGCCATGACTCATTGCCATGTGACACTGATATGTGTCTATTACAAAACAACTAGTACACTGTTATAACACTGTGAAACTGACAACATAGCACAAACGCTGTGATCTACAGTGGGTAAGACTTAATGGATGTCTCACTAAATCAGCCAACAAACTGTTTGAGAGACTATTACTACTTTTATATTTGCTGCCTTGTATGTGTGCCTTGCACATTAATGCCAGTGTGTGAATTTGTGAAGCGCAAGCAACTGGAATCCAGGTGTCTGTGCAAGTAATGAATCAAGTGAACAGCCACCAATTAACATATTTGTGTAATGAAGATACAGTGAGATGACAATTAAATGGGAAATATAAAAGCAATATATTAATGAGCCAAGCAAGGCAATATGGTCATTGGCTTAAACAACATCAAGTCTTTTGAATGCAACCTGAGAAATGATAGACAATCATAAACAGAGTGACAGCCTGTGACATGAAAAACCATAGGTTATGTTCTACAAACAGTACTGTTTACTCATGTATCAATACTCTACATTAAGTTATTAGCAATCGCTATGTATGACCCTACAAAATGCAAACAGCATAACGCTGATTGGTGATTATGTAGCAGGCAGTTATAAATGAACAGAAATGGCTATGTGCACAACTATCCCTTAACACTGGATACAAATGTGTTGAAACCAAAATACCAAAGGTGTTATAGGCAGAAGCAATACCCATGTGGAACTGACGTGCATTTTAGACATAGCCCACCAACAACACTGTAAACACTAAGACAATACACACCCTTTCATTATGTGAATAAACAAGCTATGAATCACATCCAGTCATGCAAGTCAATATTAGAAGCAAATAAACACTGTGACAGTTACACATAACTGACTGCCATTAAGACTGAGACAGAATTCACAATATTACCTTTAGCAAACATGGACTGTTTCTAACACATATATAAGCATATTTTTATGAAATTCATACTGTTTATCACAGGGATTGTATGATTGTCGCAGTTACCTTACAGATGCGTGATGGATATTCTTGCATTATTAGTAGCATGCATGGAAATGCCAAAAAAGGCAATCCTCTAAGAATGATCAGATCTATTCTATGTACAAAATGTGAAAAAGTAATCGACATACCTCTCTCCCTGCACTGCTCTTCCAGCCTGTGCATCTCCTCGATGCACAAAGCATGATTCCAAACTCATTCGTCATTAGCTGCAAAAAGTAAAAAAAACAACATGTATGAATGATGCTATTTAGGTATAAAACAACAGTGAAATACATTCAGCAGCTCATTACAGAATCTGGATGCATAGTTTTTTAAATGTGTCACACATAATACTTTATGAATTGGAACACCTAAGATTCAAACCTGCAACTATCAGTTATGTTCACACTATAAACCTAACACCTACCTAACCCATCTTGGCTGAGAGTGGATGGTGGAAATGCAGTCAAACAAATCATTGGTATGACTGTGCATAGATGGAGTAGTAATATGGCTCACGGCTTACTCGTTACATGATGGTTAAAATACAGTTCAAAGTGCTCTACATTTTTAAACAAAAAATTGCAAGCATGACTGCATATCAGTACAGTGATCACAACACAAAAACACATATGTAACATTTCATACCTCAGGCAGTGGAGCACTGCCATATAACACATAGCTGCTCTTAACACACAACTCCAAATTCCTTTTCATCACACACACACAAATGAAGTTTAGGTGTGAGAGCAGAAATATATACAGATATTTTATTGTTAATTATAAATCATACCTCACAACTATCCCTGATCTAAAATCAAAAGGTATCTCTGTTCATTTTACTCCCTGCAAATAACAGTATGAGAAGGGGGGTGAATTGGAGTTAATAAACAATTACAGAGTTTTACAGCACATTCAATTTTCCAGTGCTATCATATTCCACTTTCATTCTACAGAACTATCCCACAATGTTCAAAGCTTTACACATAAGACTCTAGTAAAAGAGCTGATGTTGTCAGAAAATGATGGATAATGAAGATATTCATAGAAATCCAACCAACACACTTTATAGTAATAAGCTTGTGCAAAATACCTGTAAACATCAACAAGCAGGTATCTATACAATCATTTTCAAAACATTTACACACACACACACACACACACACACACACACACACGCACACACGCACACACACACACACACACACACACACACGCACACACGCACACACACACGCACACACACACACACACACACACACACACACACACACACACACACACACACACGCACACACACACACACACACTCACACACACACACACACACACACACACACACACACACACGCACGCACACACACACACACACGCACACACGCACACGCACACACACACACACGCACACACGCACACACACACACACACACTCACACACACACACACACACACGCACACACGCACACACGCACACACACACACACACACACACACACACACACACACACACACACACACACACACACACAGCAAGATTTATTGATTGATACCCCTGTGTGGATTTGAACATACAGTTAGCCACGATACATGCACATTGGCTTATTGCTTTACAGGCTGATCTAACACACAGCGTGATGCGTTCTTTATTAACAAACTACTATGGTGTATGTGCATAGGTATTCGTGCAGAAAACAGAGGAATATGCAACCATCCAACAACTAAATGCTATAGGCCATCATGCTCTACACAACTGCCAGATAGCATCAACTTTTAAAATGTACAACATATGGCAGACACTCAGACCTGCGTTGGTCTTGCGTTCAATAAACAGGTATTAAACAATACGGTGCATTTTATAAAGCAGAACTGACTAAAGGATGCCTGTATAAGTTACTATTCACACATACAGAAGTAGACTGTGCAATACTCTCAAACGGATAATGAAGAAATGCATAGTCATCTGCAGCCTAAGCGCTATAGGTGTCAGTAGCACATAGCCATACTGGATGTGTAAAATGAGTACTCATATGTTTGAAAACAAACACACCTAATGTTTAATGGCATGTATATGATAAATGGGGGTTGGTATAACGGTTAAGGTGTCTGCCTCACAGACACAATTGATTCTCACCATTCAGAGGGGAAATTGGCTAGGCTTAGAATGGCCCATTAAGGCAGCTAACCATAGTAATTAGTTACGAACTATGAACTATGAATTAAACAAATAAACCAAATGGGAAGCAAACCCATAATTACCATAGTCTACCTGAGGATATTTCTTGTCTGCCATATTCTACAGTTTTCCTCCTATTCTTTGCACTTCTTATTTAAATATGTTTATTTCTCCTTTCTTTTCTCTGACACTCTGCATTCAGTTTGACATATTATGCTTTTTTCTGTTTTCATTGCATTTGTATTCATTTATTTATTTTACATTTGTTTACTGGTACAGTTTGACTGGACGACAGCTCATTTTCAGTGGAGGCCTGGGGAGAAAATCTTCAGAGACAATTTCAAAATTTTAAAAACACAAGATACACACATCATAAATGTACATTGCGTTACATAGATTAGAGTGATTACAAAGTATTGCAGGTTGTTCATAAAAGTCAGATAAGAACACAATCACAAATTCAGTCTACAGAGGTGTTAAGTAAATAGACTTCAGGCAGGGGAAAGGCATCATCTCCTAATGTATGATACGTGACTAGAGTAATTATCATTCCAGAGAAGTAAACTGAAGAGTGGCGAAGTAAAGGCAGGAGTCAGTAGAGCAGAGAGCAGAAGAAGAAGGAAGAATAACAGCAGACAGGGAGAGACTTGGATGCAATTTTAAGGTAAACAGTTGAGGAGACAGTGGGAGTTAGCGTGTACTAGGAAGAGTGTAGCAAGTGAACAGGAGGAAATGTCAATGAATAAGAGGGAAGGATAGGAGGTGAAGTAATAAGTAAGTAAGTTAGCAATATATATGGTGGACATAGGATGGTAGAAGAGTAAGTTGAGATGCTGGACAAGGGAAAGGATTTAGCCAGGACTGGTACATGAGCACAGCCAATTGCTACTGACAAAGTCTTTTAGAAGTTTTTTGAAGTGAGTTGGGCTGGCAGTGGTTATGATGGGCTGAGAGATATTATTTTATATTTTGGAGATTTAGTTAGAGTAGAGAGAGTCAGCAGCTTTATTGTTGGATTTGGAGACCCGTAATAAAGATTTATTGGAGGATTGGAGTAGATTATTGTTAGCATAGGTTTGAAGCACTTGTTGAAGTGCTTAGGTTTTATCAGGTTGGTGTACCAGTCTGTGAGCAGTAGTGAGCTGAGTGTAGTTATGCGATGGGGTAGTTCTATCCAGTTTAGTTGATGTAAGGCAGGGCAGTAGTGAGACCTATGTGGGGAGTTAGTTGCAAATTTTGATATTTTATTGTAGCAGGTTTCAAGCTTAGGTAGATCAGTTTTATTTAGGTTGGTGAAGATAGAAGAGGCATATAGTGGAGTGGAGAGAAGATGAGTTCTGTCTATATCCTGTCTTTTGTTGTTAGTACGGAAAGGTTTGATTCCATACAATGAATGTAGTTTAATATGAGTCTTCTTGATAGACTGTGATAGGTTTGTCAAATTTGAAATTATTTTTGATTAGTACACCTACTAATTTCAATTGGGTTAAGGCTGATATTATGATGTTGTTGGAGGAATGTATTTGGAATGGAGGTGGGGGAAGACGTCATTTGCTGGGGTGAAAGAGCATCAGTTTAGTCTTGGATGGGTTCTGAATCAGTTATGAATCAGATAGCCATAATTGAGAGGCTAAGAAGGACTATTGTGTTGTGGTTACAAGCTGTTTTAGGGAAGGTGCAGTGCAGTTAAGAGTGTAGTCATCTGTGTATTGAATGATGGACGCTAGTGCAATAGATGTATGGAGTCAGTTGATAATAATACTAAAAAGCAGAGGACTTAGAATAAAATCTTGGGGCACCCCCATGTTGTCAGGCAATAGGAATGAGAGTTCTTGTTGCCATTTGACAGCTTGCTGTCGACTAGATAAGTAGCTTAGGAACCAAAATTGAGAAGAGTGGCTACGTTTTAGAGTGGAAAGTTCATCAAGAAGTTTCTGATGGGAAAATGTATCAAAGGCTTTGGCTAGATGCAAGAAGATGGAAGAAACAAGTTTCCCATTGTTTCTATGTTGGTTTATGGTGTTAGAAAAACTTAGGAGGGCAGTTGTGGTACTATTGCTTGGTCAGAAACCACACTGTGTGTTAAATAAGAAGTTGTTAGATAATAGGTAGTTTAAAAGTTGCATGTGGCTACAATTTTCTAATATTTTGGAAATGGGTGGTAAGATAGCAATGGCTCTGTAGTTAGAGAACTCAGATTAGAGAACTCAGTAGAGTTAACCCTTTGTGCAGGGGGATAAGATATTTTCCAGCTTTAGGGAATGCAGTATTTTGAGACAGAGCAGTTGATCAGAATAGTGACGAGATAGGCTACAGCATCTGCTATTTTTAGGAATTCTGTAGGTAAGTTATCTGCTGCAAGGTTGTAGATTTGAGTTTAACGAGTAATTTTTTTATGGTGAGAGTTTGAACAGGTTTGAAGGGGAAGGTATCACTGGTTTCATCGGATAACGTTGGGATAATTGGAGGAGTATTGAGATGAGTTGGTAAGTGAGTGAATGGAATTTGTAAAGAAAAGTGTTGAATTGTGCAGCAGTGCTGTCATTGCTGGTAGAGGTTGAAGGAGTAGGAGTGGAAGTATTACCAGGTTGCAGTTTATTTTTTTTTTTTTTGTTATGGCAGACCAGAATTTTTTGCAATTGTTGTGTTGCTGTTGCTGTGTAATAAAATAGTATTTTTTTTTGTTGAGTTTGACTTGGGACTTGGCTTCACTTCGAAGCTGTTTGTATTGATCTAAGTTAATTTGATTTTTATTGGCATTCCAGAGTGTCCAGACCTTGTCTCTTTGAGTAGATTTTTAGAGTCTTTTGTTAGCCATGGTACATAGTGAGATTTTTTCTATCCGTTCTGTAGGGGGCTAGCCTATTTAGGATATCAAGGAAGGTGGTATTAAAATAGTGCACAGCAGTATCAAGACGAAGCATTTTGAGTGTTGTCCAATCACAGAGTTGTAAGACTGAAATAAGTGTTTGAGCTTTGAAGTTCTTTTGTTGTGAATGAGATGGAAGGAAGTTTCTCTGGGGGGATTAAGATGATGCATTAGTAAGTAAGTAGGGAGATGATCACTAATGCTATTGGGAAGGCAACCTGATTGGAAGGCTACAGAAGATTTGTTGGTGAGGATCCAATCTAGTACTGATTGCCTTTTGGTGGTTTAGTGTATCCTAGTTGCAGTTTGTATAACCTGTGAGAAGCCATGGGGGACTATGTTCAGCCATTGAATGGAAAAATCATTGAATGGCATATCTTGTTGAACATGTTATTTATCAAGCCATTTGAATAAAATGGCATTACTGTAGGGATCAGGAAATTTGCCCTTTCCCCACTGTAGTGTGGACTCGGAGTTGGTATATCATGTGGCACAGCCCCCCACATGAAAAGTTTGGCTGAACAGCATTTTCGGTGTAATGTTGTTCAATGATTTTTCCATTCGATGGCTGAACATAGACCCAGAACCATGTAGGTCGATGAAATTCGTTTTATTATCAGAGTCATAAGAGAACCAATCAGTGTTGAGGTTACCTAATATCATGGTTTCTTGCAAGAAAGTTAAGGATATCCAGTGAAGTATTTCCTCGATTGTGTTAGGGTTATTGCCAGGTGGAATATAAATAGCAATTATTGTCAGATATTTACTGCAGTTGATTTTGAGTTTGGTGAATAATATTTCAACATTGCTAAGGGTTGTTTGGTTGTATAAGTTCTAGTTTTAAATTTTGTTTATACATTATGACTATTCCACCTCCATGCTTGTCTTTTTAATCACACTTATGGAGGGAGAATTTCATTGTTCTTAATTGTGGGTTTAGCCAGGTTTCTGTAAGTACAGCAATATCAGAGAAAGGAATGCTTGAAGATCATGTTGCTCAACTTCTTTTCCCTGCTACTTCTAAGCCCTCCACAAACAGCCAGTTTACCTTCTTAATTTTCAATTTGTAATATTTTAAACATATTTATTAAATCATGGATTTATTAAGTCATGATTGCAACAGTGACATAGCTGCAGGAGTCAGCAGATGACCTTCCACTTTTCCTTGATAAATTGCATTTGTAGCTTCTCTTTCCAATCTTTTCTATCCTCAGCAGATTGATTCTTCTAGTCATCATGCAATATGTTATAGCCCTACTAATTATTCCTTTTTTAACAGCAGCTTCTGTTGCAGACTCAACTAAACGATCTACCAGAGGTTGTTGTTCACTTAGACTCTGCTCTCCATTTCTCTTGGCCTATATCAGTCCCTGGTCGGGAGGACAGTCTTTAACCTGCAATCCAAATTCTGTTTGGCCTCATTCTACTCTATTATCTTTTCTTCTCTATTTATTTCCTTCCAATACTGTGGTTCCTTTGCTAATTTTCCTGTGAATTCTAGCTCCATATTTTGTATTTTCTATGCCCCTTATTGCAGTAATCCCTACTGGTACAGAGTAATCCCTATTGGTAAAAATCTCCTCTCTGCACTTCAGTGTTGACTTTGTTCTTACAATACTTCTGCTGCTTTATGAATATCATGTTCTGTTTATTATTCTTAAGGACTACTCTTTCCTTAATTCTGTAACTGCATCCCCCCACACTCATCATCATCATCCCCTTCCACTTTGATTTATAGTCTCCTGCTTGTGTTATGTACATCAACCTTAACTATGTAACTCTAAAGTATCCCATAAAATCTGGTAATACTGAACCACTTTGGTCTATGGTCTATGGGAAGAATCAACTTATCTAAACTAATTTGCCCTCTTTCCCTTCCATATAAATTCCTTCAACTCTTTATTAATTATTATCTACAAATACTCCCCTAGTTGATAAAAATATGCCCAACCAGAACAGAACCAGAAAGTAAAATAACTTTTAAAAGCTGTTAGAATTTCACTCTACCACAGTTATGAACAGAAAGTGTAACAAAGTGTAACAAAGTGTATGACAGCTTTTAAAGCCATTACTTTTATAGAGGGGTACATAATTTCTGCCTGCTGTCCATATCTCTCAGCTGTCCAGAATTCTGTAGAAGATCCCAGATTTTGCATAATTTATTTGCCCTGACCTGTACAAAATTTCTGATTTTTTTCTGATAAATCCCAGAAGATCGCAGGCTGCTAGTAATGTCATGTATTGGAGTTTTAAATTTCTTGTTCAGAAAATGAATGTTGATTCAAAACCTGTTGTTCTATTAACAAATCAGTGAATAAGAGTAATCTTTAAACATTTTCACTGTCCCCAGTCCCTGATTTGGGCTTTTTTCTCCTTGTTATTTTTGGTTTTGTCCAGAATTCTTGAGAAGAAAATGTTGAAAGAAATGCCACTGTGTGACATGGTTAAGTGGTTGACTAACTTCCAAAGGCTTTCAAAGCTGGTAAAACACTTTGTGTGTCTGCTCATTTTCTTTCTCTTTTTGTAATTGATAGTATGTGGAATATTTAAATTTCTGTGCCCTACAAAATGTTATGATTGGATCACTGATCATAACCTGTTATTATGTGTTATCCACATGGATGCTAAGAGTGAACTTTCAAGGTGAATTTCTTGGCCTCCACATCTCAGACACTTAATAAGCTAGTTATGATCAGACACGTCATCATTAACATATATATTCATGCTGTGAATCCCATTATTTGTAAAACAACAAATTTTATGTATGACTCTGCTTTGAAACTGTGGATTACATTGAGTTCTACAAAGAATACAGTGCACCTATTAAGCAATATTTAATTTCAATGAAATGTAGAAGACTAGTAAAAGAAATTAAAGATACCTTGCTGGAAACATTTGTACTGGCAGAGTGACTGGGATTGATTCCAAAAGATTTGTAGAATTCAAAGGAGTGCAGAGAGTTTTTTGCAAGATTTATGGGAAATCCAGTAATATGCAAATGTGCCCCAGTCTGATGAACATATCTTAGTGTAATGCAGGCAGAACAAATATAGACAGTGATGTCAGTGCAAGAAAAAAATGTCATCATGATGTTGGTAGTATGAAAAAACACTGACAGTAGAGAAATGTGTATCAACCATAGTTTCATAAATCCAGGTCAGAGAGAGAGAGCCAGAGGAAAATGGACATTTTTTTTTTTTGTGTGAATAGACTCGCCTTTTGTTTGTTTTTTTTTTTTTTTGTTTGTTTTTTTTTTTTTTTGAGAATAGAAGGTATGGAAAGAGTTTACTATTATGTTACTGAGATGGACTCACTTGTATCTACTTCGTGTGAAATCTGAAACCTCAAATGCTGGCAATGTTGGACACCGATAATGTGGAACTAAAAATCTAGCCCCCATCTCGACCCATGTTAGTGCTCGTCCAAATATCACATTCAGTTTGTATTTCTGCAATACTGGGTTTCGGCATTGTCAGTTTTTATGGATACGAGTTGATGTTCTGACCATTTGACCAAGTCCATCTCAGTAACATGATAGTAAACTATGGAAAATATATGGAAAGAGGTTGGGGTAGGGGGGGTTGGAACATATGACAAGTAGCTCAATACAGAATGGGCAAAGGCCAGTAATAAGCATAAAGGGCAGATGAGGTACACAGACAGCACACATATGGACTGCACAGCATGGGTTAAGGAAAGATGATGAACACAGTAGAGATGCATACCATCCATGGCGCACCTCAATGATAAACTATGTACCAATGCACAAAGCAGTGCTGAGATGTGGCACACTGCGTGATGGTCATTCCAAAAGGATTACAACTGTTTGTAGACATATGGCACAGAACACTAACTGGGGATTGCTGTCACAGCAGTACACAATGAACATCAGACATTATCATTCACTAGACTGTTGGTAATGCAATTGAAAGCAAGCAGCAGCAAGACTGAGCAAATGTAGGAGTATAAGAGCCGAGGCATGATTAGGACCCCCAGTCCTGCTTGCGGGAGGCAAACAACTATGCACAGTGCCAAGCAGCAGTGTTGGTGCAAAAGAGAAATAGGGCTGTGAAAGAAACCAATAATTATATACACCACATGATGGGAGATGAGAAATGGGATCCTGATGTCAAAGTATAAATTACATATAAAAGGCAATGGTATTCAGGAATGCTCTTTAGATATGTGACATGCCATGATGTCACAAAATATGAATGATCTGAATGCTCAGCACACATACCCCACCAAAGACATGCAGTGTTAACTTGCCATGTACAAACCCCATAGTGATACATGAATATGAGAAAATAAGGAATGCAAGACTGTGCATTCACAGGTATACAGGAAGCATCGAAAGGAAGTCAAGAGAATGCACTACATACAAGTAAGACAAGAACTCAGGTGGAAACATCACATTGACAACCACAGTGTGTCGGCATGCTTTGCATGTGTATGACAGCCTATCATCATGGCACAGCTCCTCACAAGCAAAGTACACCTGTAGCCAACAATGATACAGTACACAGAGCTGCACAAAAACATACATATGTCAAGTAACAAATACCAAAAAGCTATAAGAGTAAAAGGGAATGGACTGAATAGCAGTTTCATAACAACACAGCACATGCATGACCAAGTAAAAATTGTACATGCCATGCATATGCAACACAAGAGAGCCTGACAATTCTCTGCAAGGAGCATGCAGCAAAAGAAGGATTGATGTCTCACTTGTGTGCATTGTGCAACATGTAAATAGCAATTAGCAGAGGTGAATAACAATAGTAGTACTGAGTATGACATACCCATATATACTGCCATGCAAACATAAGACACCAGGTGGCACATTCACAAAAAGTGATAAAAATAGTACATGTAAATGAGTATCACTGATCAGAGGACAGTCATCTATATGAAACTATGGCACACCATTTGCAGAAGCAATAATCACATATATTATTACATTACAAAGGTTGATTCATGTGTTTTTGTTGTTGGGGTATACAAATGTATAGCCATACAAAAGCAATGTATGCTGTTTATGTAGAAGGAAACCACTCAGGAATGTAAACATGTAACAGACAGCAAAGGCATACACATGTCAGAAGGAAAGATATAGGCACAATACAGTGGTGTCATGTCAAAAATACAATGCTGAACAATACAAGAAAGCATTACATATGCCATTAATATGATACTGTCATACAATCACAGAATCAACATGTTGAACTTCAATCATTGTTAATGCCATATAGCAAGGACACAGAGGTGAATGCCTGAACAATAAATGAGACTGTAAGAATACCAGGTTATACAAGACATGCAAAGTACCATGAACCAGTGCACACACAAGTGCAGAGCACCAGTGGGAGTTTGTGACACAACAATGTCACAAATATAGCAAATACCCAGATATGCATGTATGTCAAAATACATGCAATAGACAAACATTGCTACCACATTTGCAAAGTATGCATCTATATTAGCAATGTGTACATATTTGCAGGAAAACAGGATGTTATAAAATATAGCAAGTGCAATGTACCACAGATCTCATATGTCATATGTCATCACCATGCATTTATGCATGTGAGCACTGTCAACAGGACAAGTGTGTGACACCATCAGCCTGCAAACTTTGTCAGACCTATCAGTCATACTGCAGCAGAAAAATCTCATGGGCTACTGTGTGCAGATTAGGCAGGTCACATACAGAGTGCAGGAATAATTTACTTGCATGTCTGTAACATTCTCAGCATAACTGACAGTATATAAAGTTCAAGTGACATGATGGTGATAATGGCAGTGACATATCTTCATGTATCATAATGCAGCTAAATGATATAACTCCATACAATCTGAATTGTGAAATATGCATCTTGAGGTACATGTTTAACTGCAGTACTGGATGTGTACACAAAATTGTGCTTAATAATGAAAGATAACCAAGTAGGAATATACCATGGTGGCAGCATGATATGAGTGGGGCACATAGACAATACTTCATATCTAGAGAGCCCTACTCGATGGGGTTGAACAAATCATGTGATCACCCAGACTGTCTCCTGTACCATGACTTGAAAGAATATTGCCATCATGCCCTGCATCTGTATCCTGAAAACATCTGTGACCAACTCACATATTTAATCCTAAAGGTCTTCAGACTGGTGTGATGGAGCTTGCCATTGTTCTTGGTCCACAGTAACAATGGTTTGCGCTGGTCCTGGTTTCTCATCATTGTCATCATCCTTCTGTCAGCCCTGGTCTTTGGGGCCAGAGTCTGTGGAAGAGGTCGAGCATGTCACCATCATCTGTGGTGGATGGCAGAGGTCCTGCACTGTGTAGCATGACAATAAGTGAAAATTATCTAGTCATTTATTTATTTATTTATTTTACATTTGTTAACCGGGGGTGTCTGACTGAGCCGAAAAGGCCCTTTTTCAACAGAGGCCCGGGGAGAAAAGCTCCACAAAGAAAAATTACAGACACATTTAGTTATTTAGACATAATCAGTATACACACAAATTACAAGAGACATGTTTTTACAGTGGTATGCGGCACAAACAGTTACAGTGGAGAGAACAATCAAAAAAATATTAATTTTAAAAATAAAGGTAAGTAATAGATTTGTGGTGTACGGCTGAACTTTGGAATGTAGGTAGAATACATACATAGTACACAGGTACAGTACATACATTGTAGATTAGCCAGTGTTTGTGAGTAAGATTGAAAAACTATTATCAATTGCTCTAGATTTAGTATGTATATGTTATCCGCTTTCACTAGCCTGTGGAGCAATCACGGCACTGCCAACTTTGCTTGAGATGTTGCCTGATGAGGTCTTTAAAGGAGGCTTTGGATGATGTGTTTTGAATGCTAGTGGGGACAGAGTTCCATTTTTTAGCCACCGAACTACTATATAGTGCATCTCCAAAGCTATTATAGCTGTTGGTGACTTTTAGTAGTAGTTTGCTTGATGATCTAAGAGGCCTTTTGGCTGAGTGATGTTGTACTAGGTTTTTGAGGGCAGGACACTTATTGGGGAGGTAATAGATAGAATGACAGAGGCAGAGCTGATTGTAGGTTAGGAGGTTGGGCAGTTCAAGCCAGTGGAGCTGTCTCAAAGCAGTACAGTGATGAGTTCTATATGAGCAATTTGCAGCAAAGCAGGCAATTCTGTTATAGCAACCTTCCATTTTGTTTAGTTCAGTTTTGTTGAGATTAGTCAGAATGGGAGATGCATAGAGTAGGGTGGATAGAAGTTGGGAGCGAGCAATGGCTGATCTTATGTTGTTGGTAAGAAATGGTTTGATACAGTAGAGTGACCCCAATTTCCAGTAACCTTAAATCTATTAATTGGACTCCCTTAAAAACCCTACCACTCGAAAATGCAGTATCCCACTTTAACACTATCTTCCTAAACGTCCTAAATAATCATGCTCCCCTAATAACCAAAAGAATAAAAAGGAAAGCAGCCCCCTGGTTAACAAAAAATACAATTACTTCCATGCGACTCAGAGACAAAACATGGGCACAATACAAGAAAAACAAATCTACATCAAACCTCATTCAATACAAAACTATACGTAACTCAGTAAAAAAACTTATCTCAATAGACCGGCAAAATTATTTTATCCACCTTCAAAACAATCATAAAACTAACCCACGAAAATTCTGGGCAAGTATAAATTCACTCTTAAAACCTGGTACTATAGAAAACCCAGACCCCAGCCCAGACTCACAAGACATAGATCTTGCTACCCAATTCAATTGTTTCTTCATAGACTCTATTTCCAAACTTACTTCCTCTTTTACACACAACAATTCACCTACTACCTCCTCTTCTGACAACCAACATCCCCCTCCTACTCCTTTGTCTCATTCACCCTCACCTCAATCTCCCCCTCCTACTCCTTTGTCCCATTCATCCCCACCTCAATCCCACTCTTTTTCAATTAAACCTACTCCAACTTCTACCATAAGAAAACTCCTACAGAAATTAAAGCCATGCACCAATGCCCCTGACAACATTCCCTCATACTACCTCAGTATAGCTGCTGATGCCATTGCCCTCCCTATCAGCATCCTCATCAATCGCTCTATCCAAGAAGGTCTTGTTCCCGAATCCTGGAAGAAAGCCTATATTATTCCTCTACACAAAGGTGGAAATAATACTAACATCTCCAATTACCATCCTATAGCCATCCTCTCTCCCATTTCAAAGGTCCTGGAGAAATGTATCCACCTTCAACTCCTTCCCCACCTCTTGGACAACAATCAACTAACCCCCACCCAACACGGATTCAGACCCCATCATAGTACTATGACAGCCCTTCTATCTTTCCTCGAAACTGTGAACAAGGCTAGGGATTCTGGACTCATTGTATCTACGACTCTTCTTGATCTTTCTAAGGCTTTTGATACTGTCTCCCATAACCTACTCCTTACTAAACTATCTAATCTAAACCTTTCTCTCACTTCACTCCACTGGTTTAACAGCTATCTCTCCAACAGACAACAAGCAGTCAAGTGGAAAAAAGCCACTTCCTCCTTTCTAAATACCCCTACAGGTGTACCACAAGGCTCCATCCTGGGCCCCCTTCTCTTTAATATTTTCATTAATGACTTTTACCATGCTATCCCTCAGGCTAATATTATTCAATATGCAGATGATTCCACAATCATCTGCACTGCCTCATCCATACCAACTCTACTAAAGCTTACCCAGGATGCCTTCTCCACCACTGAAAATTGGATGAAAGACAACCATCTAGCCCTTAATGCTACTAAAACCAAACTCATGATATTTACCCCATCAAAAAATACTAACATCGATCTTAAATCATTCTCCATCTATAGCCATAATAACATTCCCCTTGAGCTTGTATCAGAAACCAAACTATTAGGAGTCCAAATCGATGACCAGTTTAAATTCCACTCCCATCTGCTAAAAAACATAAAAAAAACACACCAAAAACTTGGCATGCTCTACCGTCATAATCGCTTTCTCACCTCAGCTACCAAGATTACACTCTCAACTACATTTCTCTTACCCTCCCTTCTCTATGGAGCACCCCTTCTTACTAACCTACAATCTTCCCTCAAAACCAAACTATCCTCTTGTTACAATAAAATTGCCAAATTTGCCACTTCTAACAAATCATCTACACACCACTGTGAACCACTCCACAAACTAAAATGGTCAGAACTACCTAATTACCTTTCATATACCCAACTCACATATGCTCACAAACTGATTTTCCAGCCATCCCTCTGCCCCTCACTCTCTTCTACCTTTAAAATGCACCACACACAAAGACAGCTAAGATCAAACAATCAAAACCTCATAGAAATACACAGACCCCACCACCCTCCTGGACAAAACCTCCTGTCCTTCTCTCTAGCGCGCTCATGGAACTCCCTTCCTCCCTCTATTCGTACCATCACAAGCCTCCCATCCTTCAAAAAATCACTCCACTCTTATCTAACCTCCTCATGGCAATGCTCCTGCTCCCACCCTTCGTAACCTACTATTTCATCTAGTAACTCTTTCAGTTCTGACTGTATGAACACCAGGCACCATTACCCTTGGCCTACCTGTATACTACACTAACTCTATAAAAAAAAAAAAAAAAAAAAAAAAAATCTTTTTATAAATTTGGTGTTACTCTTATTGCCTTGTTTCAGCTGGCTCTGCATGTTTAATTACATAAATTGTACTATGTCTTACCCCATCAAATGTATATGTATATCCTCTGTATTTGGTACTTTTCTCATGTTGAACCCCATGGAATGTCTATGTATATCCTCATTCTCTGTTAAATATGTATGTGGAGCTTTTCTCCCCAGGACTCCATTGAAAACGGGTTCTTGAGCCCAATGGACTATCCTGGTTAAACAAATGCAAATAAAATAAAATAAAATAAAATAAAAAAATGTACTTTTTTAATAGTTAAGTTCAGATGACTATCAAATTTTAGGTGGGAGTCTATGGTTATTCCCAATAGCTTAGCCTGTGCCACTGGAGCAATTGGAGTAGCGTTTGTGGAGTAGATAGTGAATTGACTGTTAGTGTTTTTGTTAGAACTGGTTATAATCATAAGCTGAGTTTTCTTTGGATTGAGGATAAGTTGGGCTTTGGTAAGGTAGTTTTCAACGTCAGAGAATGCTAGTTGAGTTGTTTGCAGGAGGGTGGGAATGTTTTGTGCAGTACAGATTAAGGTAGTGTCATCTGCATACTGAATTATAGATGCATGCTGCGTGGAGGTGTGGAAGTCATTTGTGAAGACTGTGAATAGTAGTGGTCCTAAGATAGAACCCTGTGGGACTCCTATAGTTATGAGCAGCTGAGGAGAGAGAATTTTCCCATTTCACAGCTTGATACCTGTCAGTTAAGTAGCTTTGGAACCAGGTAAGAGTGGAATTAGATAGATGATATTGGTTTAGTTTGTTTAGCAGGATTTGGTGTGAGACTGTGTCAAATGCTTTGGACATATCCAAAAAAAGAGTTGACACTTGCAGGCCTTCATTTTTGAGATGGTTTACTGTGTCTCTGAAGCAGAGGAGAGCTGAAGTGGTACTATGGGCAGGTCTGAAACCATGCTGAGTAGGTGACAGGATGTTGTAGTCTAGGAGATAGTTTAGCATCTGGGTATGGATGCATTTTTCTAGGATTTTGGCCAGGGGGGAGAGTAAAGCAATGGGTCTGTAGTTATTAAGTTCAGTGGAGGTTCCGCCTTTATGTATGGGTGTAACATAGGATATTTTCCAGAGTTTGGGCACATAGTTTTCAACAATTGATCTGTTTATGAGAGTGGATACTGGGATAGCAATAGCATCTGCTGTAAGTTTCAAGAAATAGCTGGGGAGTAGGTTGGCTGCTGTTGATGAGGTTTTTAGTTTGGAGAGCATGCTTTTGCTTGAAGTGGTGGAAACTGTTTTGAGGGTAAAGCTTGTATTAGTGTTATTTGTGTTGGGGGGATAGTGAGGAAGGAACTGTCCTGTGATACTAAGGATAGAATCGAGTTCACAAAGTGTGAGTTGAATTGTGTTTCGATCGGAACTTTAGTGTCAGGGGTGGTTGGTTTGGGGGTAGCCTTTTGGGTGGATTTTAGTAGCTGGTTTACATTTTTCCAAAATTTTTGCGGGTTGTGTTGGTATTTTGTTTGTAATGTTGTGAAGTAGGATTTTTTTGTCCAGCCTAATGCATTTTTTTGCATGGTTGCGCAGTTCTTGGTACTTAGTTCGGCTTTGTGTTTCTTTGTTTTTTTGATAGTAACGCCAGGCAGTGTCTCTGGACTTGAGGATTTGTTTGGTTTCTTTACTGAGCCAGGGGTTTGTAGAGGTTCTAACCTTGATTTTGCACAATGGAGCGACAGTGTCTAGATGTTGTAGAAATGTTTTGTTGAAAATGCTACAGCCTGGTCAAGTGGGAGGGTTTTTAGGGGGGGTCCAGTTACAGTTACACAGTAAAGTGTTGAGGACCTCAGGAGAGAATTTTTTTGTGTTTCTAGTGGATATATAGTTAGTGGTTTTGCATATGCTTGTTCTACTACGTATAAAGTATATTATGTTGTGGTCACTTAAGGTGTCTGGGAGACTGCCTGTGTGAGGGTACAATGTGGGGTTGCTAGTTAGGACCCAGTCAAGGATGGATTCCCTTTTAGATTTTTTATCACACCTAGTTGGAATTTGGACTAGCTGTTGGTAGCCATGGAGATTTATTAGATTACTTGGTGGTTCTGATATACAGGTGAACCAATCTAGGTTGAAGTCCCCAGAATAAGGGTTTCTTGTGAGTATGTGGAAGAACACCAGGATAAGAAGTCTTCAAGGCTAGCAGGTGTATTACCAGGTGGAATATAGATCACAATTGTGGTAATGACCTTTTTAGGGTGAAGTTGAAGTTGTGAGATAAGTATGTCCCAATTATTGGGGGAGGGGTAGGAGTTTGGTAATTGATGGACAGTTAAGTTGGACTTGTAGAGTAAGGCAGTTCCACCCCCTTTATGAAGTGGTCTGTCTTGTCTAATGATATTGTAGCCGGTAGGGAGAACTTCTGAGTTAGCTATGTTTTTATTTAGCCAGGTTTCTGTTAAAGCAACTATGTCTGGGGAGTAGTGTGCTACTGTGGCCTGGAGTTCAGGTATTTTATTTTTGATACTTCTAATATTAATATTTAGCATTAAAAGATGGTTGGTTTTGCTGCTGTTGTTGATTTGCCCAGGGATGAAGAAAGTGGGGTGTTATGTTCTGACATTTGTGTTGGAGCAGTTTGTGTTGGACAGGATGGATTTGGGCCTGGGTTGGGGTGGATATCCTCACTTATGGTGAGCCTGGATTTAAAATGGTTATACAGATGTTGGAGTTTGGTGAGGAGTGTGAGAAAGTATTGTGTTTTTTTGGAGTAGGAATGAGAGCATATGTGTTTAGTTCTGAATTGGTCCGTTATGTAGTTCTTGAATAAGTGTGGGCAGATATTATTATAATGTGTGGTGTCTGTGTATGAGAGTGCATAATGCAGTGTTGTGCTACTAAGTTTAGGGATATTGATAGAGTGATAACTTGTGGTGTTGTAAACAATTATGAGAAGACAGACTAGATTTAGTTGTGTGATAGTCATGGTTATAAAGTTTATGTTGTTTCTAGGTGGGGGTCTGAATAGGAATTATAGGGTTGCACTATATGTGGATGGGGAAGTAGTGTGGGTGATGCAAAAAATGCCTAGTGGGAATGAGAGTGATTGGGAGTATTTTGTGTGGAGCAAGTTGGTGTGGTTTAATGTGATATGACTTGAGGAGCTGTGATTGGTGGAGGTGATGTGAGGGTGAGCTGTGGGTGTGGCTATGATTACTATAAATGTAGAGGTAGTGAGGGCGGGAGGGAATAGGGGGTAGGGCAGGGGAGTGGAGAGCATCATGAAAAGCATCAGTAGTAAAAGAAAACAACAATAAGTATACCAATATACCAGAGTCATAAATTGTGTACAGTAGTGATTTATTACTCGATGTGTCACTATGGTGAGCATTAATCCATCTGTAACGTTTTTGTCACAACGTGCAATTTGTCCAGCCCTAACATATTGTACATTTGTCTGTTATGTCAGTCAGATTATTATAGACAAAACATTTGCAACACATCCATGTCATAGGTAATGCAGTCAGACAACTGAATAAATGAGTTAGACAACAACATTATCTTATTAAGGAGGAACATACTTTATGTACGTCATGCGAAAGTAGAGTGTCTGCTAATATCAACGATGTGTAAGAAAGCCTGATAGTAATAATATGCATAGTGGATGCGTAACAGAACAGAGCTAGGAGATATCAGGGAACGTGTCAAAACAACATACAAAACTGACTGTAAAGCAGCACACATAGACATACACACACACACACACACACACACACACACAAACACACACACACACACACACACACACACACACACACACACACACACACACACACACACACACACACACACACACACACCAATATCTGAATATATAATCAAAGGTATAACTTTTGTGTAACAATACATAGTTGCAATACAGAGCATGGTATGCAGACATCACTACAGTAAACTCTCAGTAAACCGGAACTCAAGCAACTGGCACTGTCAAGCAACCAGCAATAAAATATTGAAGAAATACAGTACAATTTTCATGTGTTGCACTTTTTGTTTCCCCCACAGAAACATACCTTGCGTTTTTAGACTTTTAGAGTTTTAAACAGGAAGATAGAAATAAATTCCCTCTCTCCTCAACCAGAGAACAAGTCAAACCAAACAAATAGTATAGGGTACAGTATTAGTCAGGCCTTTTTTTAATAATAACTCTCAAGCAACCAGAAACTACAGTTATCTAGTATTTACCAATCCCCATGGGTGCCAGTTAACTGAGAGTTTACTGTAAATAATGACAGCTACACTGTCTAATAACTATAATCATTTGACATGCGCACAGAAATCAAAACGCATTCAACTATCTGATGTGTAATGAACAACATCAACAATTCCAGTACATCATTATTGTACTGAAATTATAAAGCTAATGTTACTGCCTCATAAGGATGTATTGCGTTGTTAAAACTAGCATCATTTTTCCAGAAGGATGATTATCACATTCAGAAGAAAAGTTGTCAAGTTGTATTCATCACATGCCTGACAAAATATCCATCCTCATCATCTGGTCTGTCACCAAAAGTTACATCCCCCTTCTCTGGAAAATCTCCTACATCACTGCCCTGCATAAAGATGGAAACTCCACAGACCTCTCAAACTGCAGACCTATTGCTATCCTTTCATCCCTCTCCAAAATACTTGAAAAATGCATCCACACCAAGCTCTTAAATCATCTTCTATCCAGCAACCTCTTCTCTCACACACAACATGGATTTCACCCCCACCATAGCACCACAACCGTCCTCATCAGTTTTAACAACACAGTAAACCACCACAGAAACCAAAACAGACTTGTCTCTGCTATCATTCTAGACTTTGCCAATGCCTTTGACACAGTTTCACACCAGAAACTACTGTCAGACCTAGCCACCTTAAACCTTTGCCACTCTACCTTAGCATGGTTGCACAGCTACCTAACCAAATGGCAACAAGCTGTTAGGTTGAAAGAGGAGCTATAATCTTTACTCCCTGTTAATATCAGAGTCCTACAAGGTTCCATACTAGGCTCCTTCCTCTTCAACATATTCACTAATCAATTGCACAAATCCATTGCTCCCTCCTCAGTTATCCAATATGCAGATGACTCTACCCTTATATGTAATGCATCCTCCCTCACACAGCTAGAGGATGTCACACAACAATCCTTTTTTGAAGTAAACTCTTTGCTAAACAAAGCTAACCTTATACTAAACCCAAACAAGACCAAGCTTCTCCCCCATCAAATCAACCATACCACCAACCTCTTTTCACATACATTCCTCCAATAGCAGAATCATAGCCACCTCCCCAAACCAAGCTACTAAGTGTTATTATTGAATACAAACTGAAATCTGAGATTCACCTATCTCAATCTATTAAAAAACTCACATACGACTTGCCTCTCTGTACCGCATTCAACCATTTCTTACAAACCGAGCCAGATTAGACATCACCAGAACTCACCTCCTATCCACTCTACTCTATGCCTCCCCTATTCTTACCACACTTAGCAAAACTGAAGTTTTTAAACTCAAATCCTGCTACAACAAAATAGCTAAGTTTGTCACTATCTCCCCACATAGGTCCCATCACTGCTCCTCCTTACAACAATTAGAATGGTTAGAGGTCCCCCAAAACCTGACGTATACCCTACTCATTATCACCCACCACTTAGTTTACCAGTCAGACAGAATCCCAGCCTTACAACAATTACTCCAACCATATACTAATACTCGACAACTACAATCTACACACAAAACCCTCCTACAAGTCTCCAAAAGTAACAACAAGGCTGGGGATACCCTCTACTCCCACCATATTTTTAAACTCTGTAACACAATTCCCCAACATATTTTAAACATTTATTTATTTGTTTATTTTACATTTGTTGACCGGGATTGTCTGACTGGATATATGTCAGTTTTCAGAGGAGGCCTGGGGAGAAAAGCTCAAAAATAATAATGCAAATGAACATTTAATAAATGCTAGTTTTAACAGATTACAGTCATAAGCAATACCAGCATTTAGTACATATAGTACTAACTTATTCTAAAACACTTTACAAAACATAGCATTATTTCAAAGTTATACATACATAACATTACATTACATTCAGGTTTAATACACATTGAGTAGTAGTTATAAAATTTACCCTTCCCGAAATGGTGTGGTAGAAAAAAGTTAGAAGTAGTTGAAGGTAAGGCATCCAAGTACAAACCCAACCCAATTCAAGAAACAGATAAAAGACCACCTATATAGCAACTGGATCTGCTGCTGTATCAACTCAGGCTAATATCTCCCCTGTATGTCTTTTTTCCCAACCTGTATTCTCCCCCCAAAATAGTAGCCTTCTATGAAACCAAAAAACAGCCAGGTAGCTAACAATACAGGAACTCTTTATTACGTAAACCATAGTTAAGCACTTTCATCTGTAAAAGACATCCTCAGAACCATGAATGAATGAATGAAAGCAAGAAAATCCCACATATGTAGGCATGACAACGGCCACATTGAGATGTCGACCAAGAATTGTTTGTAGATCACCTAATGGGTTTGTCCAAAAGACTCTTGATATTAGGTTGGTGGGGATTAACAAAGAGAACTATTAACTTGTCATCACACTGAAAAATAAGACCAATTTTTATATGATATTCACTGAATATCATAAGCATCCATGGAATAATGTAATACCATATTGGATGAATGGCAGAAATTTGAACTAGAACTAGGAACAATGTCCAATTCTTCATTAATATGCATTTGTTTCTGTAAACCCTTTTTGATAAAAGGGCATATTTGCCATCTCTCTACTACAGGACCTGAGTATAGAAATCATTCACAATGTGGATGAGATACCCCAGTCAATAAACATACCCTTGAGCTTGTCAAAATGTTCAATACAGATTTGGTTCTCAGATGTTACTCGAGATACCCTAATGAAATGACTCTTTACCACACCTTTCTTCTGCCAAATGTGGTGACAATTAGTTAAAAATAGAAAGATATTACAAGCTGTAGACTTTCTGTAGATAGAAGTTTCAAATTGCCCCCCTTTGCCTCTCTTAATGTCAATATCCAAAAAGTGCATGCAATCAGTACTAACATTGTGTATAAACTTTAAAAATATAGAAGTGTCTTCCAACCGCATAAAGAAATCAGGTAATTGTTCAGCTTTACTGGATCATACAATGAAAATATCACCCAAAAAATGGAAATAACAAATACAGTGGACAAACAGTTACATCTTAAATAATACCTTGATTTCCCAATGAAGTAGGACTGCATTTACAAAGATGGGGGCACAAGCGGCCCCATTGCTGCACCTTGCTGTTGCTTTTAATACTCTCCATCAAAAAGAAGGAAGCTGGTACTTAGAACCAACTCCATAAATTTGGTAACTAATGAAAAATCTGTATCAGACAACCATATTTTGACACCACTTCACTAAACCATTCAAAACCATCCTCATGTGGAATAACTAATCGTGTACAAGCTTTTGATATCACCGATTGCCAAAAAATATTTATCATTGGTGTCAATGCTTCTAAGCTTATCTAAAAGATCCCAGGAATCACAAACAATATGAGGGAACTTATTGAAAAGTGTCTTAGGTTTAAGATCGATAAACCTTAGTGATAGAGCCACCAGCAGCAATGATGGAGTGTAGAGGTGGATCAGAGGTATTGGAATGAATCTTAGCTATCCCAAAAATTTGGGGGGTAACAAGAGAGTGGACCTTCAAAGCATCAAAAAGACCCATAGATATGGTGTCAAATAACAGTAACTCATCCAAAAAAATATTAATGGTTTTATACGCAATGTTAATTTCATTGAGTGATACAATATGATACACAGAATCATCACTGAGCAAATTTGCAAACGTCCAGCATAATCAATCCAGTACATGACCACCAATTCCCCATCTTTATCAGGTTTCATAACACCTGATATTCCTGACATAGATCATGGTGTGCAAAATTGTTCTATCTTCATTGGGTAAATTATAGAAGCCATATTTCTTCTCATTGTTCAGAAGATTCCTTATCTCCTGCTCACATGTCTTCTCAAAAACATTTAAAACAGGATGAAGGGGGGATTGGCAACACCCTTTCTTTTGAAATAATTGGCAGAAACATCAGGGGCAGATCCATCTCCAAATAAAATGTAGAAATTAAACTTCCTAGTGAAAAGTTTCAAATCTAAAATAATATGCTCCACATTTACCCTACACCAGAGGGTGTGAATGAAAAACCTTTAAGAAATAAGGTGTGGTGCTCAGGGCCAATGTCCTATTCAGTATAGTTATAAATATTAAAATTGTGAAAAGCTGTAATAGACACAGTACCTGTAGGGTGGGTAAAAGAGCCGATGTCCACAACGCTGGCAGAATTCACCTTCGCCTGGGTTGGTTCATACATCAGTTCCTCCTTCCCCACCTCTTGTTTTTCATTTGAAACCTGTAATTGTCCAGTACTTACTGGGGTCCCATGTTCCTGTTCACCAGTTGCTCTGACCTTTTGGGAAAGGCTTGCTCTAAAGGAGCCTCATTCTCATAAAAAAATTCTTGTTGTTCATCTAATCTTTCTTGAATAAATCCAGGAGAATAACTTGCATGAGATATACCAGGAACCTTGGGATAGACAGTTTTGTTACAATAATCATTGTCATCACGGGTAAGTTGTCTGTCCTTCCTATATTTGATGGAGATCAACTTAGAATCAATTTGCTGGAACACATTATTACAAGTAGATTTGCATTTAGAAAAAATTGTCCATTCTCCAGTGTGATGATGAGTCAAGAGTTCATAGGTTCATAGGTTCATAGGTTTATACTAGGCTATCTGCCCTAAGGCATTTATAAGCCTAGCCCAAATTTTTGTGGCTTACGCCACCCCTTATATGAAAAAATACTGTGCCCATTAGTTTGTTGTGCCTCTGTCCAGCAGTGACACAGAGATGATTCCCGGGGTAAACCTACGATCTCCCATCCACAGGTCAAGATTTGTCTTGAACAGAGCCAGCGAGGTGCTCTGCCTCACATAGACCGGGATTTTATTCCACAGCATAGGGAGTCTCTGAGTGATAAATCTATCCCTCCAGCACATCCTATTTATATCCGTGCTAAGGTTTAAGTCGCTTGCTCTAGTGGTTTTGGTGGATTTGGATTTTTGGAGGTGGAGCATGTCCATTAATTCCGGGTTGGACATGGCCTTGTATGTCAGGCACATGTCACCTCTGAGCAGACGGTATGCGACTGAATAGAGCTGGCGTTTCTTCAATCTGGCAGCATATGACAGATTTTGGAGTCCCTTTATCCTTTTGGTGAGGAACTTTTGGGGTCTCTCCAATTGCTGCAGATGTCGGGTGAGATACATCCCGAATGGGGCATTGTACTCGATCATTGGTCTGATAAGTGAAGAGTACAGGGGAACAATGACCTCACTAGATCTGGATGTGAATCCCTTCATGATCAGGTGGGCAATGTAGAAGGTCTTTCTAACCACTTTAGCAATGTGAGTGTCAAAAGAAAGGCCACTGTCAACCTGGGTCCCCAGGTCCCTGATAACCTCTTCTGTGCTTAGTGGATTGCCACCTATATGGTAGCTTGGGGTTACCTTGTTTTTCCCGAAGGGTATGACTATACATTTTTTGGCGTTTAACATCAGGCCATGGCTCTGGCACGAGCTATCTGTTTCCGTGAGTCCCTTCTGAAGGATATCCGTGTCCGATGCACTTTCCACTATGGCGCCCAGTTTGCAGTCGTCTGCAAACTTTGTCAGCCAAAGTCCTCCCATGTTGGCCTGTACTTCTGAGAAGTAGATGCCGAACAATAGGGGGCCAAGGACCGAGACCTGTGGGACACCACTTGTGACCGGCTTGGAGTCTGACATAGCGCCAGCAACTCTAACCCTGTGGGTTCTGTCCTTAAGCCAGTTTGCAACCCATCTTGTGACATATGGGTTTACATTTAAGCTGGTAAGTTTTTCTACAATACCCGAGTGGGGTATTGTGTCGAAAGCCTTTGCAAGGTCAAGGTAGGCTGTATGGACTGCCTTTCCCTCATCAATGGCCTTGGTGACTGTTTCGAAGAAGTCAACTAAGTTCAAAAGGCATGATCTTCCCTTGACGAAGCCAAACTGGGTCAGGTCCAATGTCTGCTAGTCCCCTATATCTTTGTTTATGAGCTTCATTATGATCCTCTCCATAGCTTTGCAGACTAGACTTGTTAAGCTTATGGGGCGGTCATTACCAGGGTCCGTAGAGGCACCGCCTTTGTGGAGTGGGACCACAGTTGCCGTACGCCACTCCTTGGGCACGTATCCTGTGGTAAGGCTGAGATTAAACAGCTGCCTTATGTGCGGGTTTAATTCCTCATTTAGCTCGTGTAGCACACAGCCGGGGACACCATCTGGTCCCATTGATGCTGTGTTTTTAGCTTTCTTGTTTTTTAGTTCTCTTTGGTAATCCCCCCCATGTTCCCATTTAAGAACAAACCTAATATCAGGAACCTTTTGCAAAACCCATTAGGGTATCTACAAACAATTCTTGATTGACATTTAAATGTGGCCATTGCCACCAGTGTTCATTTATTAATACAGATTTGGAATGGTAATTTACTGGAAAAAATGCAGAAATGGATGATATGTGGCAGATATAATTGCTTTTCTGAGAGAGTTTTTACCTGGCTAGGTGTTATACCTGTTCTGGCTTTTACACTGGTAAAACTATTAATGCACTTAATGGAAGGATTTATCAGCATTTGTATAGTATTGGCAGGAAGGACAATAAAATTGCACTGGCCAGACATGTTTCTTTATGCAATGGCTTTAGTAAGTTTAAATTCATGGTACTTGAAAAAACAGATTTAACTGTGTACACAGGTGACTAGCAGAAATGGCTCTTGCACCAGCAAGTAGATGTTATGGCAACTCCATTTAGATGCCGCATTCATCCAGTTTAAATGGTGCTATTTCTGTTTTAGTGAACGTAAACTACACGCTGCCGGACTATTACATAATTTAGTCTGATTGTATTGTAAATTATGTATTTTTATTAAGTTGTTAATATGTTTTGTGGGGTGTCTTTTAATTACCTTCCTGGGCGTATAGCAAACCCATGATGATAGGTTAGTTTGCGGGGTGGGGGGGGGGTGTTAGTTGTTTGGTGTTTTTATTTCCTGCATATCTGGGTGTTACTCATTTTCATTCATTCAATGTTCTGAAATTGTCTTTTTCAGATGAAAGCACTTAACCATGGTTTTTGTAATAAAGAATTTCTGCATCATTGGCTACCTGGTCATTTTTTGGCTCTATTTTTATTGTTTACATTCCAGTTTTATATATATATATATATATATATATATATATATATATAGATATATATATATATATAGATATATATATATATATATATGTGTGTGTGTGTGTGTATGTATGTATATATATATATATATATGTATATATATATATATACATACATACATGTAAATATATATATATATATATACATATATATATACATACATACATGTAAATATATATATATATATATACTTTATATATATATATATATATATATATGTATATATATATATATATATATATATATATATATATATATATATATATATATATATGGTTCTACCTGACTTCACCACCACAATCAACAAACAAAACACATTCCCCATCCAAAACCACATACACAACACAAGCACACCAAAATCCCTGCAAACCCACACTAAACCTCACATACACAACTACCAACCCTAACCCTAAGGTCCCTAACCCTAACTCACTTATCCCGCCCCTAACCCAAACACAATCACTACCGCACACTTACCTGACCCCGCCCCCCCCTAACTCACTTAACCCACCCCTATCCACACTTACCTTACTCGCACCCTAACGTCGTCGCATACTTACACAGCCTTTTCCCATTTCGGCATCCTCAGCTTCATCCGGCGGGGTTTCTCGGTCTGCACTGTCGATCTTCTGGGTCCCGTCGCGTCGGTCTTCTGCACTTCCGTGTCGATGAAGTCAGGTAGAACCGTATGTATATATATATATATAGGGGTCCACTCTGTAATTTCGAAATATTGAAATCTCGCATTTCAGTATTCCAAAACCACAAAGCCGAAAACCCAACCACAACTCACAAAGTCGAAAACACACAACCACGAAATTCAAAATCCCGTACTCACGCTACACATACAGTACACACATAAACATACAGGACCCCACACACACACACACACACACACACACACACACACACACACACACACACACACACACACACACACATGCACACACAATCAAACAAACTAATGTATACTACATATAATCTTTCTTGAATAAATCCAGGAGTATAACTTGCATGAGATATACCAGGGACCTTGCGATAGACAGTTTTGCTATGATAATTATTGTCATCATGGGTAAGTTGTTTGCCTTTCCTACATTTGATGGAGATCAACTTAGAATCATTTTGCTGGAACACATTATTAAAAGTAGATTTGCATTCAGAAAAAATTGTCTATTCTTGAGTGTGATGACGAGTTAAGAGTTCTCTTTGGTAATCCCCCCATATTCCCATTTAAGAACAAGCCTAATATCATGAACCTTTTGCAAAACCCATTAAGGTATATGCAAACAATTCTTGATTGACATTTAAATGTGGCCATTGTCACCAGTGTTTGTTTATTAATACAGATTTGGAATGGTGATTTACTGGAAAAAATACAGAAATGGTTGATATGTGGCAGATATAATTGCCTTTCCAAGAGAGCCCCCCTGCACCCCACATGTGGGGGGCTGCACCCCCCCACTTATATATTCCAACTCTGAGATCGCACAAACAGTAACACAAACGAAACTCACAGACATCTTACAGTCCCTCAAACATGTACTTACACACACTAAACCCCTAACCAGCATACTTACACACACAAACTTACCAAAATTAAACCCAAACATACACATTCTGTACCACCGGAAGCAGAAATTTGAAATATCCATACTTCGGTATTTCGAATTTCGCACTTCTGCCGGTTTCGGAAATGTGAGTATTCGGCTTTGTAAGTTTGAAATAATGAAATTCGAGATTTCAGTATTTCGAAATTACAAAGTGGACCCATATATAGATATATGCACATGTATAGATATACATATATATATATATATATATATATATATATATATATATATTTTATTATTTTTTTTTATTTATCATTTGTTGACTGGGAAAGTCCGACTAGGTTCCACAGAGCCTGTTTTCAGTGGAGGCCCGGGGAGAAATGCTCCAGATGCATGTCTTTGGAACATATATCTTTGTATATATATCTTTGTATATATGTCTATATATATATATATATATATATATATATATATATATATATATATATATGTCTATATATATATATATGTCGTCTTTGGTCTATAGATATATATATATATATATATATCTATAGGTTCATAGGTTCATAGGTAGGTACTAGGCTATCTGCCCGAAACCTAGCCAGAATGTGTTGGCTTTCGCCGCCCCCTTAGATTAGTTCCCTGTGCCTCTGTCCAGCAGAGCCACTGAAATGATCCAGGGTAAACTTTTTGTTTCCCATCCACTTGTTAAGGTTGTTTTGAAGATTGTTAGTGAGCAGCTCTGCCTAATGTAGATTGGGATCTTGTTCCAAAGCATGGGAAGTCTCTGGGACAGGAATCTATCACTCCAGCATGTCCTATTTATTGTTGTGGTGAGGTTTGGATCCCTAGAGCACGTGGCTCGAGGGGATAAGATTTTCTTTAGGTGGAGCACGTCCATCAATTCTGGGTTGGACATGGCCTTGTATGTCAGGCAGATATCACCTCTGAGTAGGCGGTATGCAACCAAGTACAGCTGGAGTTTTTTCAGTCGAGCTGCATAGGGCATCTGTTTGAGGCCAGTGATCCTCTTGGTGAGATACTTCTGTGGTCTTTCCAGCTGTTGCAGGTGTCTTGTAAGGTACATCCCAAATGGCGCATTGTACTCTATGATGGGTCTGATGAGTGATGAGTAGAGGGGCACAATGACCTCTTTTGATCTGGATGCAAACCCTTTTGTGATTAGGTGGGCCACGTGGAAGGATTTTATAACCAGTTTGGCAATGTGATTATCAAAGGTGAGATTACTATCTACTTGGGTCCCAGATCCCTTATTACGTCTTCCGTATTTAGGGGACTACCACCTATGTGGTAGTTTGTGGTTACTTTGTTTTTTCCAAAGGGGATGACTATGCACTTTTTTTGGCATTTAGCTTGAGGCCATAATTTTGACACTAGGTGTCCATCTCAGTGAGACCCTTTTGGAGGATGTCTTTGTCAGCCGGAGAATCAGTTATAGCTCCTAGTTTGCAGTCATCTGTGAACTTGGTCAGCCATAGTCCACCTGTGCTTGCCTGTACCTCTGAGAAGTATATGCCGAACAGGAGGGGTCCTAGGACTGAGCCCTGGGGAATGACACTTGTAACTGGTTTAGAGTCAGACCTAGCTCCTGCAACTCTCACGATGTGCGTTCTGTCTGTGAGCCAGTTGACAACCCATCTTGTGACGTAGGGGTTTATGTTCAGGCTGCTGAGCTTGTCTATAATACCAGAATAGGGAATGGTGTCGAAGGCCTTAGAAAGGTTTAGGTAGGCTGTGTGTACCACCTTTCCCTCATCTATAGCCTTACTAACTGTCTCAAAGAAGTTCATCAGGTTTAGGAGGCATGATCTGCCCTTAACAAAGCCAAAATGGGTAGGGTTCACTGTTTGGAGGTTCCCAATGTCACTGTTAATGAGTTCCAAGATGATGCGCTCCATAGCCTAGCAGACCAAGCTAGTCAGGCTTATAGGATGATAGTTCCTGGGGTCTGTTGTGGCTCCACCTTTGTGGAGCAGAATAACCATTGCTGTGCACCACTCTATGGGTATGTAGCCTGTGGTGAGGCTGAGTTTGAACAGTGTGTTTAGGTGAGGGGTTAGTTCATCTTTGAGCTCGTGTAGGACACAGCCTGGGGCACTGTCCAGTCCCATTGAGACTGTGTTTTTTGCTTTGGAGAGGGCTGTTTTAACCTGAGTGTCTGTGATTTCAGGGACTCTACATTCTTCTGGTATGGTTATGGGACCTTTTGGAGGTGAGAGGGGGGTGAAGTTTGCGCTGAACCTGTCTGCCAAGATGTTGGCGATATCAGTCAGTTCAATGTATTGTGTGCCATTCTACACTAACTCTGAGCAGATCTGAGCATTGCCACTTAGATTCTTGACATAGCTAAAGAATGCCTTGTGGTTATCTTTGGAGTCCTGGGCAATTTTTCTTTCAAAGCTCGCCTTGAATGATTTTATGAGGGATCGTAGTTTCTTGCTAATACTGATCAGAGATGTCTTCCCTTCCTGGGATTTTACTCTTTTATGTACTAGTTTCCTCCTTCTATTGTATAGCTTGTTTATGGCAGGAGTCCACCAGACTGGTTTCCTTTTCTTGGAGGAGAGAGTCTTGGTTTTGCTTGGGATGGCACGATTCATGAATTCTTGTAGGTGCCTGTAGAATGCATTAGTAAAGGATTTTGCAGCTTGGACAGCATTATCCTTCAGCATGGGGGCTTTGAAACTTTCCACCTCAGTCTTAAGTAACGTGAAGTTTGCTTTTAAAAAGTTTTTCACAGTGGTTTTCTTGTCCGGGGGTGGGGGCGGAATGTGGATATCCAAAGTGATTTGTTTATGGTCAGATCTAACCAGTGAGGGGTTGACCTCCAGTGTGGAACACCAGTCGCCCATGTTAGTGATGACCAGGTCCAATATGTTGTCACCTCTTTATACTGTAGTATCAATCTTGGTGATGGCAGGATGCTACTCAGGGTCAGAGTCATACTGGCCTGGGCTACATGATCAGAGAGCTCTTCCATGTCTCTTTTCATGTAGTCCAGGGAGGTACGGCTCAGGTCATTCACACCAACATGGACAATGACAGAGTCATATTTGTACTTGTTCTGGAGTGACCTGAGTGCTTGTGCTATGTGGCGGATCCTGGAACCCGACAGGCAGCTAACAGTAACCTTCTCCTTATTCAGCCTAGTGAGTGGGGCATCAGTGTGCCTGACTATAGAGTCACCTATTACTAGTGTGTTGGGTATGTTATTTTGCTTTAAGGGCTGTGATTGCATGGCACACTGGTTTTATGAAGTATGTATTTCATGGTTTGTGTTGGGGGGCGGGTGGAGGTTGCTTGGATGTTTGCTGTGGAGGTCTCTGTTGGTTTTGCAGATTTTTATTTAGAGCCTCTGAGTATGTTTTCATGTATTTATGTGTGTTTTTTGCCAGTGCTGGTTTAATGGGTCTATGTGAGACTGGTGGTGTGATGCAAGTATTTCCCTTCTCCTCTTGACTGTCTGATCCAGTCTTGGGTTGACAGAGCTTAGCCTCCAGTTTAGCTGTATAATTGTATCTCACGCATGTATTAGTGTTTGGTGGTAAGAGGAGGGGGTTGTCTGTGTACATGAGGCAGTTGTAACATTGTCTCAAAATGCCCAGATTCACCAGTTGGACTGGAGAGTACACCTGAAACTGCCCTTTTGACATGCCTGGATAGTTACAGTGAACTGTTTTACTGGATGGCTGGTAAGGTTGAATAGAGAGCCTTGTCCTTCTGTACAGTACAGAAGGGTCTAGTGCTAGGGTTTATAAGTGCTTGCTATAAATTTTGAGTAAGTGCCGGGCTGAGAAATGAATGGCTTGAGTGCTTAAGTTGAAAGTTTGTCTAGTTCCAAGGGAAAAATTGAAGAGGAGACCTTGTGGAGCCAGGAAAAGTTTTACTCTAGCTAACCGGTACTGCCCAGCGTGCAAAACCGGGCAAATACAGTATTTATAGCAGGGAAATGAAAGAAATATAAATTAGCCGAAAAATTACCAATAAACTACTAATTTCTGGGCGGAAACCACTCTCCCAGGGACAGATAGGCTGCTCAAAGCTCCCCTCTCTCAGAGGTGAACACAGAAACTTCCTTCTATCCAAATGAGGTATGGGCAAACACAATGATTTGTAACACAACCCTGAATTCAGCACTAACCTGAAAACTGGACTATACTAGCTTAGAAAGATGGAAAACAATATATATATATATATATATATATATATATATATATATATATACACATATATATATATATATATATATATATATATATATATATATATATATATATATATTTTTTTTTTTGTTTTGTTTTGTTTTTTTTTTCAGAAAATAAAGCAGATACATTCAAAAGACACTTTAAATGCACAGAAAAGGATACTTATTGTTATATATCGCAGATCAGAGTTGTAGTCAATGCCCCTAGTAATAAAGTAGGAAGAAACACAAATACAGTAAAAGCAGATGAATAAAGTATAATATATATATATATATATATGTAAAACAATAGAAAATGAACAAACTGATTTAAACAAGTTACCCAGTTAACCAGAAAAAAAGCTCAAAACTGAGACCTGTTCCAGCACTCCAACTCCTCTTTGTGTGTGTATGTGTGTGTATATATATAGCTTGCCAGTGGGAGTGGTAAGCACTATGTAGCCTATCTACCACAAGAGTGGTTTCTGGCCCAGAAATTGTAGTTTATTGGTCATTTGGGCAGTTTTTCCATCTCTTTCAACTTTCTGGTTTAAAAGCCTGCATTTGCACTTGCTTCCCACCCTCCCGGTAACTAGTTTAGTCCAGATACATATTTGCTGTATCCAGGACTGTTTGAAAGCTTCTATGCCCCCAAGCCTTTCTGTGTTGGAGGGAAGCCTTCTAGCTTATCAGTGGGAGTGGTAAGCACTAGGTAGCCTATCTACAACAAGATCCAGATCCAGATTCTTAGTTTCAGCACTTGAATTTGCTTATTCGTGCTCAGCACTTGTTCAGAACTTGTTGTAAGCACTAAATAAACTACAAATTATTACAGCACTCACCCTTCCTCATTACCTAGAGGAAAACAGTTTTGGTAATCACTTTCCTCACTTGTCTAGAGGAAAATATTTTTTTATTCAGGCATGTCCAAGGGTCAGCTCCCAGTGTTATCTCCTGTGTATCTGATGAAATCTGGGCATCTTCGGGCAATGTAGCAATTGCCTCATGTACACAGACAACCCTCTCCTCCTACCACCAAACACTACAACCTGTGATAGATGCACTTATCTAGCCAAACTGGAGGGAAAGCTCTCTCCATCCAAGACTGAACTTGACAGTCAAGAGGAGAAGGTAAACACTTGCACCACACCACACTCATCACATAGTCCCACTAAACCTATACCACCAAAATCCACACATAGAAACACAAAAACATTTGCGGAAGCTCTCAATAATAATCTGCTCAAGCAACAGAGACTTCCAAAGCAGAAACGCAAGCAACCTCCCACCACCAACAAAACCAAAATGACACATAGCCCACAGACTCAGTGTGTTACACAACCACAGCCCATAAGGCAAAACAACGTACCCAACACATTAGTCATAGGTGACTCTATAGTCAGGCACACTGATGTCCCACTCACCAGGCTAAACAAGGAGAAGGTCATTATCAGCTGCCTGTCAGGTGCCAGGATCCACCACATAACCACACACTCAAGTCACTCCACAAGTACAAATATGACTCTGTGATTGTCCATGTTGGTGTGAATTACCTGCGATGTACCTCCCTGGACTACATGAAAAGAAACATGGAAGAAATTTCTGATCTTGTAGCCCAGGCAGGTAGGACCCTAGCCATGAGTGCATCCTGTCATCGCCCAGAATGATACTGCAGTACAAGGACAAAATGATTGACTTCAACAATTGGCGAAGCTTCTGGTGTCATTCTAAGGGGATCCAGTATCTGTCTGTCTGGGACGACATGTTCGACAGACCATGATGCTTTACCAGAGATGGCCTGCACCTGTCACCCCTGGGATTCCAGATACTGGCAAATGCTCTTGCCGCCCTTATAGTGCCTTTTTTAGGCAAGGTTCAAATGACAAATTCGCCACCATAACGGAAACAGGCAAGCAAAAACTGAGGGTAATGCTACTCAATGCTAGAAGTCTAAATCTCAAAAAGCACTCACTTGAGGCAGTCCTTAAAATGGAGAACATCGATGCCTATGCAGTGACTGAGACCTGGTTCAAGGCTCCAGAGAGCATCCCTGCATTATCAGGCTATAACTCATACCACACTTTTCGGCCATCTAACCTGGACCAGAACACCAAGGAGGTGTGTCTTCTATGTTCATTAAGGATATCCACACCTCCAGGCTAGTTGCTCAGCATAATGCAGCCAAGGATATCCAAGTGCAACTAACTCTGGGCAAAACTGCAATCCAAATTGTAGCTTGCTACAGAACTCCCACCATGCCCCAGGATTCCCACTCCTCTTTTCTTGATATACTGGAAAAAATTAGGGTTCAACCAAACACCCTAATATTGGGCAATTTCAACTACCCCATCATTAACTGGGAAAACTACTCATGTACCAACTCCTTTGCTCAGCGCTTTCAGGAATTCATAAATTCCAATGCCTTGGGTCAACTTAACCGCACCCCCACCAGGGGCAACAATATCTTAGACCTAGTCATTACCAATATTAGTAACCAGTATTCCACACCTGAAGTCAACTCCTCATTGGTCAGATCCGACCATAAGCTAATCACCTTAGATATCCACATCCCACCCCCACCCCCCATTAAGGAAACCACATTAAAGAATTTCTCCAAAGCCAACTTCATGCTTCTTAAGACAGAAGTGTTGAACTTCATGACACCCATACAGAAGGACAATACAGTTACGACTGCTGAATTCTACACAAATGCACTCTATAAGCACTTACACGAGTGCATGGATCATGCTATCCCAAACAGAACCAAGATGATATCCTCCATAAAAAGGAAACCAATCTGGTGGTCCCCTACGATAAACAAACTCTACAACAGAAGGAAGAAATTTTTGCAAAAGAGAGTCAAATCCCATGAGTGGAGGAGCTCTCTGGTCAGCCTCAGCAAGAAGCTGAGATCCCTTATAAGATCCTCCAAAGCTAGCTATGAAAACAAGATTGCCACTGATTCTAAGGACAACCCCAAAGCATTCTATAGCTATGTCAAGAATATCAATGGCAACACCCAGATCTGCTCTGAGTTACAGCACAATGGCACAAAAATTACAGAACCAACTGATATATCCAACATACTGGCAGATAGGTTTGGTGCTAACTTTACCTCCCTCTCACCCCTAAAGGGCACATATCTATACAGGAAGAATGCAGAGTGCCTGTAATCACAATTTCACAGGTAAAAGCAACACTCTCTAAAGCCAAAAACACAGCATCCATAGGGCCGGACAATATCCCAGGCTGTGTATTACACGAACTTCAGAACGAACTGGCTCCCCACCTAAGCACCATGTTCAATCATAGCCTCAAGTCATGCTTTGTGCCCACTGAATGATGCACAGCAACAGTTATCCCACTCCACAAAGGGAGAGCCACCACTGATCCTGGGAACTATCGCCCTATTAGCCTGATGAGCCTGGTCTGCAAGGCCATGGAATGTATCATCATGGAATTCATAAACAAAGACATTGGTAACCCCCAAACTCTGGACCCCACCCAGTTCGGGTTTGTGAAAGTCAGATCTTGCCTCCTGAACCTGGTCGACTTTTTTGAGGCAGTCACCAAAGCCGTAGATGAGGGTAAGATAGTTCACACAGCCTATCTTGACCTCACCAAAGCTTTTGACACCATCCCCCTCTCTGGAATTATAGTTAAACTCACTAAACTAGGTATAAATCCCTATGTCATAAGATGGGTTGCCAACTGGCTCACTGACAGAACCCACACTGTAAAAGTTGTAGACTCCAAATCTGACTTCAAATCAATGACAAGTGGAGTACCACAGGGTTCAGTCCTTGGACCTCTCCTGTTTGGTATCTACTTCTCTGAACTACAGGCTAACACAGAAGGCCTCTGGCGAATGAAGTTTGCAGATGACTGCAAACTAGGAGCTATAGTCGAGTCTCCAAATGATGTGGACATCCTTCAGAAGGGTCTCACCGAGACAGATGCCTGGTGTCAGAGGCATGACCTCAAGCTCAATGCCAAAAAGTGCATTGTTATCCCCTTTGGTAAAAACTCTGTAGCCATGAACTACCACATAGGCAGCAGTCTTCTTAACAGCGAATGTTTGATAAGAGACCTTGGGACCCAGGTGGACAGTAGTCTCTCCTTTGATAATCACATTGCCACAGTAGTCAGGAAATCCTTCTACATGGCACACCTCATCACAAAAGGGTTCTCATCCAGGAAAAAAGAGGTCATTGTTCCCCTCTACTCGACAATCATTAGACCCATTATAGAGTACAAAACCCTTTTTGAATGTACCTCACAAGACATCTGCAGCAGCTGGAAACGCCACAGAAATACCCCACAAAGAGAATTACTGGCCCCAAACAGATGCCCTACACTGATCATCTCAAAAAACTCCATCTTTACTCTGTAGCATATCGCCTACTCTGAGGTGATCTCTGCCTAACATATAAAGCTATGCCAAACCCAGAGCTGTTGGACATGCTACACCTAAAGAAATCCCAATCCCTCCAAGCTACATGCTCTAGGGACCTAAACCTTGTCACCACAATAAACAGGGCTTACTGGAGGGATAGATTCCTGTCCCAGAGACATCCCATACTCTGGAACAAGCTACCCATCTATGTCAAACAAAGTTCCTCACTAACACTTTTCAAGAAAAATCTTGATGAGTGGATGGGAAATAGAAAACACACACTTCTGTGGCTCTGCTCGACAGGGGCACAGGAAATTAACTGTCTTGGGTTGGTGTAAGCCAGGGAACTTTGTTGGCTAGGCTTACTTAGGCGCTTGGGCCGATAGCCTAGTACCTACCTATGAACCTATGAACTGCATTGTAAGGAACAATCTCTAAATGTTGTGGATGGCAAAGAAATACATAGTCTTCCACAACCTAAATGGATCAGAAATGACCTTACATTAGTTATGCTTAAACAAAACATGCCTAAATGTCTAATGAAATCCAAGCTAGGCACTACAGAAATAAAAGGACTGATGTAGGAATAGAATCTACAAACACACAACAGCTAGGATTGCAATTATTGCATGGTCATAGTGTACAAACCCATCAGATATACCACAGTCTATGTATCACAAATGCAGATTTGCAATACATCAAGTGAAATTACATAACTATCCCAAATTTAATGCATGTTCACATTCATTGTTTAAAAATGTCTAACTCAGCCAGTAGGTAATGTTTGTAAACAGTTACTACTGATCAATTAAGACAGAGCTTACATATGTTCTTTTTCCATAACTATTGTAAGAGAATTACAGTGTAATCCTTGTTAATAAACTACATTGCATCAAACAGTTCTGAAGTGCTACAAATAGTAAAGGATTGCATAGTCATCCATGGTCTATAAGCTGAAGATATTAATGTGCTCCAACACTGAAATGTGTATACACTTCTTCATACATCAGCACACAACCATTCATAGTCATATTGTGACATATCAATGCTTTCATGGATTTTGAAGCCACAGCAATTAACTTCAATTTACTTTGCTACACTGATTAACCAGTTCAGCTTATATTCACTACGATTTTTTTTTCTGTGTGCACTAGATTCTCTTAATGAATACCACTGTTGATGTGTCTCAAACATCTACTTTTATGGGGTGTGGCCAAGATGTCAAGCTGCTAGCAGCACAAACATTTTGCTCTGCCTCTTTTCAGTTATTCTGACAGGAATTTCATTTTAAAATAATAAAAAAAAAAAAACTTGATAGTTAAATATTTATATGTATTAAAAAGTTACTATACTTAAATTAAAAAGGAGAAATCCAGTTTGATACATCTCTAAGTTTTAATCCTGTCTGAAGTTTTTCAGTTAGCTTCAGTCACAAGTCACTCTAAAGCTTCTTTTCAAGAAAGTGTGATGAAGAAAGAATTAAAATCCATTATTCAAGATCTTTCAGTCAAAACAGATACATTGAAAAGTAAAATGGACATTGTAAAACAAGATAACGAGAAACACATGAATTTACTTAATGAAGTGGTGAAGAAACAATCAAATCAAATTTATTCTATAGAAGAAACATTACATGATGTTGATGGAAAGCTGATTGAAAATGAAAGTCAAGTGGAATTTCTTCTAAAACAAAACACATTACTTCTAGAAAAAGTAGAAGATCTGGAAAGCAAGTCTAGGAGAAACAATATCAAAATATATGGAGTGCCAGACAAAGAGGAAGGCAACAACATGATACATTTTCTTAACAACTGTTTACCAAAAAACTTTAAATCTGCCAGAATCACTTCCCTTTGGAATACATAGGTCTCTCTCAAATACATCTATAGTGAACAACCCAGCTACACCAATATCTATTATTATTAAATTTCTCTCTACTCTGAATGACTTGGTTTTAAAAACAGCGTGGTCACATTCTCCAATTAAAATAAATGGAAAAGCATTAGATTTGACAGTATACCCTTTCAGTAATTTACAAAAGAAAAGCTTGTGTTCCTTTAATTAAAATTCTAAATAAGTCTAACATCAAAGCACAACTTCTATTCCCTGCTAAAATCAAGATTTTTCTTCCTGAAGGAAAAATAAACTTCTAGACAAACCTGAAATAATGGACTAGTCCTTGCTTAGTTTAAAAAAAAACAAGCAACTAATAATAAATGGACAACTAAAGAAAGCAACAATGAAAAGTTTAAAGAAAAGTACTGACTATGTACACTTCATTTTGTTCTGTTATGAACTTGAAATACTGTAATAATAATAATCTTCGGAGGAATATCACAACTTTAAGCTTGCCTGGGGGAGTTGTGAGCTTCCTTTTTGTTTTAAATTACACTTATTAAGTGTATTTCCTCCAGGATAAAGCTATGTTTCTTCCTTGCCTCAGAAAGAATCTCAAACATTTACAACATAAAGTTTCTGATAAAGGTAAACTTTCATACATACATAAAATTATCAGACAAGAAACTTTTTACAGTGTAGATACATACTGGAATTATTTCACTTCTATTAATGGGGACCCACCAAATCAACAAGATAAACAATATATATTGGAATCTGCCTATAGAACTACGTCTTCCATTGTCTGGAGACTTTATACATGGAAATTTTTACATAGATCTTTTTATACACCTTTGATGATGAATAAAATAAATAATAAAGATAATCTATGTAAGAGATGTAATGTAGAAATTAATGCTGACTGGGCTCATATGTTTTATGACTGTATAAAATTGAAAGAATACTGGAAGTCAATTAATGAATTTTGCAGGCTCTTTTTACAGATAATTTCATTATTTCTAAATCTCTTATATTATTCAACACACCTGTACCTCAAAGTGTTAAAAGGTTAAGCTTCCCTTGTTATGGTCTATTCTAGCAGTGGCTAGGAAAATAATAACCAGAAATTGGATTTCAGATACACCTCCTTTGTTCAATGAATTTAAAAATGTTATGAATATAGTGTGCCATATGGAAATAAACACAATTAGGTCAAGAACAACTAGAAAAACATCTTATTATATTGTATGGGATAATTTACAAAATTTGTTAAAAAAATTCTAATTTCAGTAGCATGGTATTTTAGTTTAATTAATTGATCTGATTGTAGTGGATGTCTTTGTAAATACTTTAGTTGTTTTGTTGAATATTATAATAATATCTATTTTTAATTACTTGTATAAAATTGTTATGATATTTCTCTTATATGTTAAAACAATAAACCTGTTTTGAAAAAAAAAAAAGAAAGAATCTAAAACTGTTTTATTTGCTTAAAAGAGGAATTGAGAAAAATTTGGTAGAGTAAAGGTACTGATGAATGGAAGCTTTGCACTTTGACCTTTGAACTCACAGGAAAGACACCAGGTAGAAGTTGAAATGGAGAGAGGTAAAAGAAGATGTGAATTAAAATGAAAAGAAAACCCCATCTAAGAAGAATGTAGAAAAAAGAAGACTCTTTGGGAATGTTAAATTAGCACACAGCAATATTTGTTAATGTTGAATCTGTATGACAGAAGTTGTTTGAGCTGTAAATGCCAATGTAAAATAGTTATAGAATTTAAATAGAGCTACAAATTATAGTTTGTTATAGAGTTATTTAAGAAAATTTTGAAAGAAATACTGTACATTTTTAACATACATCAACAAATTATATTATTATAGACCAAGCTCTTGGCCATTATAGTATGACAGATTGCTAAGAACAGTTTTAGATCCAAGAGTTAATTACATATTTAACTGCACTATATAACTAAATACGTCCACTAGGGGGCATTGTTTATCACAAATGAAACTATTATAATGTTAAACTCAGTTACAATTAATTACTTGTTTTCTTTACATTTTACTATGGAAATAGAATGATAGATAAATAGATTCTAATAAAGTATCTTTATTATTTGTATGTTTCATGACCAAATTGTTTTAAATTTTGTATCTTTAAAGGTCAATTAAAATAATAGTTGTAGGGATAAGTCTAATACATGCAATATTTGAGGGGGGAAATAATTCTTAAATAGTAGTGTCGTATTTTATACTGTAATTGACATGTTTGAAGTGCTATAGATTTCTAAATTCACCTGTAGGCATTTATAATCAAAGGCATACTTTTATAGAAGAAAAAACTAGTTGTACCCAAAGCTGTAAAGAGAAAGAGATGGAGAAAGAGTTGAGGGGAAAGAGATTAAGGAAAGAAATAATTTAGATAATTAGAAAAAAAGCCTTTTATTTTAATATAAAATGATAAGTAGTTTAATTCTGAGGTAGTAGCAATAGACAATGATTGAGTATTAGTAATAGGGTGATGAGTGAATGTGTTTTTTATAATTATATCATCAAACCAGGAATATTTTGTTCCATGTTAGGGGGTGTAAATATGTTTATGATTAGTTTATTAATCAATAAAATTTTGTCATAAAGAATTATTAAATCAAAACTATAATTTGACTTTACTAAAGTTGTTTTATCTTAGAGATGGTAGAATATAAATGTATTTTGTTGAATATTAATCGTCTTAATAATCCTATGAAGAGACATGATCTGATTAAATACCTAAACATTAATAAACGTCAGCTTGTTTTCCTTACAAGAAACTCATTTGTTGAAAAAAGAGTTAAATAGGATATTCATAGGTTCATAGGTTCATAGGTGTGTACTAGGCTAAAGGCCCTGGGGCCTTTACAAGCCTAGCCATAGGATTACCCTGGCATAGTGCCACCTGACCTTTGTTCCCAGTGCCTCTGTCGCATTAGAGCCACTGGTGTTATCCCCGGGGTAAATTTTCTGTTTCCCATCCACTCATCAAGATTTCTCTTGTAGAGGGTCAGCAAGGTGCTCTGCTTGACATGTATGTGAAGTCTGTTCCATAGCATGGGCAGTCTCTGGGTTATCAACCTATCCCTCCAGCATGTTCTGTTATTTATGGTAATGAGGTTGAGGTCTCTGGAGCATGTGGTGCAGAGGGATTGGGATTTCTTTAGATGTAGCATTTCATAACAGAGCTGGGTCAGACATGGCTTTGTAAGTCAAGCAGAGATCGCCTCTAAGTAGGCAATATGAGACAGAATAGTTGAAGTTTTTTGAGTCTGTCCATATAAGACAAGTTTTTAAGGCCTAGGATCCTATTCATGAAGTACTTTTGTGACCTCTACAGTTGTTGTGGGTGTCTAGTGAGGTACATGCCAAATGGGGCATTGTTCTCGATGACTGGCCTAATGAGGGAAGAGTAGAGGGAGACAATGACCTCTTTCTTCCTGGATGCAAAACCCTTAATAATGAGATGTGCCACACAGAAGGACTTTCTGACCATAGTGGCAATGTGGTGATCAAAAGGGAGGTTGTTGTTAATCTGTGTTCCCAGATCTCTTATAATGCCTTCTGTGTTCAGTGGACTACCATCAATGTGGTAATTCATGGGAACCCGATTTTTCCCAAAGGGGATGATGACAACACATTTTTTGGCATTGAGCTTAAGGCCATGGTTCTGACACCAGTCGTTGGTCACAGTGAGGCCTGTAGGATGTCAACATCAGAGAAGTAGATAGCAAACAAGAGAGGACCCAGGACCAAACCCTGTGGGACTCCACTTGTAACTAATTGGCAGTCTGACTTGGAGTCAGCTACTTTCACACTGTGGGTTTTATCTGTGAGACAGTTTTCAACCCACCTAGTGATATAGGGGTTGATGCCAAGCTTAGTGAGTTTTTCTATGTTTCCTGAGTGGGGAATGGTATCAAAAGCCTTGGCTAGATCAAGGTAGGTGCTATGAACCGCCTTGCCTTCATCTACAGCTTTGGTGACTGACTCAAAGAAGTTGACCAACTTGAGAAGGCATGATCTACCCTTCACAAAACCAAACTGTGTGGGTTCCAGAGTTTGGAGATTCCCTATATCCTTGTTTATTAGGTCTATGATGATGTGTTCCATAGCTTTGCATATCAGACTCATCAGGCTAATGGGGCGATGGTTCCCAGGGTCTGTAGCTGATCCTCCTTTGTGGAGAGGGATGACTGCAGCAGTGCACCATTCGGCAGGGACAAAGCCTGAGGTGAGCCTGTGATTGAAGAGGGCACACAGGTGAGGTACCAGTTCACTCTGTAGTTCATGTAGAACATAACCAGGGGTATTGTCAGGTCCCATAGAAGCTGTATTCTTGGCCTTGGATAGTGCTGTTTTAACCTGTACAGCAGTAATACTGGGTGCCTGGCAATCTACTGGCATTGTGATTGGTCCTTTGGGGGAGAAGAGGTGGGTAAATTTAGCACTGAATCTGTCAGCCAGTATACTGGCAATATCTGTTGGCTCGGTATAGGAGGCACCATTGTGCAGTAACTCAGAGAAAATCTGAGTTTTGCCATTGAGATTCTTTACATAACTATAGAAGGCCTTGTGGTTGCCTTTACTATCTGCTGCAATTCTGTTTTCATACCTAGCTTTAGAATATTTGATGAGGGATCTCAGCTTTTTCTTGAGGCAGATAAGGGAGTTTTTCTAGTCTTGGGACTTTGCCTTATTCTGCAATTCTGCATCAGTTTCCTCTTTTTGTTGTAGAGCTTGTTTATGGCAGAGGACCACCAGATTGGCTTCCTTTTTTGGAGGAGAGTGTTTTGGTTCTATTGGATGTGGCGAGACCATGCATTTGTCTACATGTTCATACAGTGCATTGGTGTATGATTCTGCCATCACACAACTATTCTCCATTTGCATGGGTGTCATGAAGTTAGCAACCTCTGTCTTTAGGATCCCAAAGTTAGCTTTAGAGAAGTTTTTCATGGGGGTTACCTTTGTTGATAGTGTGGGAGGGATGTGGATTTCCAAGATGATTAGTTTGTGATCGGATCTAACGAGGGAGGAGCTGACTATTGGTGTAGAGCAATGGTCACCCATGTTAGTAATGACCAGGTCAAGGATGTTGCTACCTCTAGTGGGGGTAAGAATGAGCTGGTCCAGGGCATTTGAATTAATGAACTCCAGGAAACATTGGGCAAGTGTATTGGTACATGAGTAGTTTACCCAGTTAATGGAGTGGTAGTTGAAGTCACCTTGTAAGAGAGTGTTAAGTTGGACCCTAATATTCTCCAGGGTGCTTAGGAACATGGAGTGCGAGTCTTGAGACATGGTTGGGGACCTATAGCAGGCTACAACCTGAATTGCTGTCTTACCCAATGTTAGCTGCACCTAAAGTATCTCTGATGCATTATGTTGGGCCACCAGTCTGGAGGTGTACGCATCCTTTATGAATATAAAAACACCACTGCGTTTGGAGCTTTGGTCTACATTCTGGGTCAAAAGGTGTGGAATGCATTATAGTCTGGTAGTGCAGGGATGCTTTCTGGTGCCTTGAACCACGTCTATATTACAGCACAGATGTCGATGTTCTCCATTTTAAGGAGTGCCTCGAGTGAGTGCATTTTGAGATTTAGACTTCTAGCATTGAGCAACATGTCCCACAGAGTGCAGTTATTTGCAGCTGTTACAATGGTAATTTGGTCTTTGGAACACCACCTAAAAAAGGCACTATAGGGCTGGCAAGAGCCTTGGCCAGTATCTGGAAGCCCTGGGGTGACAGATGCAGGCCATCTCTAGCAAAGCATTGAGGTCTGTCAATCATGTCAGCCCAGGCAGACAGATACTGGATCCCCTTAGAATGATACCATAAACTTGGCCAATTGTTTAAATCAGTCATTTTCTGCTTGTACTGTGGTATCATTCTGGGTGATGGTAGGATGCTGCTTAGGGCTAAAAAGCAGTTTACAGTTTAGTAATTAAATAAAAATGCAATTATAGTAATGCACACTATTACATCTACTAGCTGTAGCCACTAAATGAATGTTTTAAACAGATAAAGGAGCAAGGAGACTCTAGAAAATGCTTTTAATTGAAAACAAATCAGTTATATGATACCTGACCAGAACACAGAGACCTCAAAAAAATCAAAAATGCACAGAAAAGCACAGCTAGAGCACTCACAAACAGAAAATACAACTCTCAGTATGAAAAATCAGTTTACAGTTAAGTATTTCAGTAAACATGCAATCAGAGTAATGAAACAGCATCTAGCAATGAAAAATACAGTTAAAACAGTATAAAACAGTACATACATGCAGGGAAACAGTAAAAAAAAGATTTATAACTGTGCAAAATGTAGTAGATTAACTGTATAGCACAATTATAAGTGTTACAGAAGTGCAATTCAATGAAATAAGTGTAAGAAATAACTTATCCTGCGCTTAGAATCTTAAGGAATTTCTGCTTAGCCTCAGTAATGAATCACAATCCACAGCCTGGTAAATACAAAAATTGTTCTATACTTGTGGACTCAGATTATAATTCAAAAAAGTGGGGCATTCTTAGACTTTAGAAAAAATCATTGAATATGCCTAGCATAGTTGAATCTTATTCTGATAGAAAGGTATGATGGGATTGGTAGTACTTGAAAGTAATACAATTATTATACATTTGTGTTTACTAGATTCCTGGAATTGGTTCTAAAGTAGTAAAAAAATATCTTCATATTATAACTTTATATTTGAAAGGAGAAAATGTATTGGCTGGAAATTTTAATTACCTTTTATAAGAAACAGACAAAACTAAAGCTAAGAAACCTAGAACATCTGCCACTGCCAAACAATTAATTATTTTGTAAATACAATGAATCTAAAAGATATATATGATTTAAGATATATAAATTCTCTTAATTGCACACATTACTCTATTAGATTTGGTACTCAAACAAATATTGATAAAGTTTTTACCTCTAGTGAATTATTTTCTAAAATAAATGGAGTATCGATCTTTTTATGCCCATTGACTGATTATAATGCTATTAATTTTAATTTTAATATAAAATCTAATGGTTTAGTCTTTTGGCAGAGAATTCCAGCCTATATTATAAAGATTAAAGGATTTAAGAAGTGTTTTTTAAAAGTTAATTTGTTTATGAAATCTAACAATAATAGTGAAGTTAATGATGTTTTTATGGGGTGCATTAAAAGCCTATATATATGGTAGAATTAAAAGTTGGTGTATGTGTGTGTGTATGTATATATATATATATATATATATATATATATATATATATATATATATATATATATATATATATATATATACACAAACACACACACACACACACACATATATATATATATGTATATATATATATATATATATATATATATATATATATATATACACACACACACACACACACACACACACACACACACACACACACACACACACACTCACACACACACTCACACACATACACCAACTTTTAATTCTACCATATATATTACACTAGTAATCAACTCCGCCCTGGTAAGATCTGATCACAAGTTAATCACAGTTAATATCCAAATCCCAACCTCGCCCCCATGAAGGAAACCACAGTGAAGAATTTCTCTAACGCCAATTTTGACCTTCTAAAGACAGAAGTGTCAAAGTTCATGTCATCCATGCAAATGGATAATGGATGTATGACTGCTGAATCATACACCAAGGCACTGTATGAACATCTACACATATGCATGGATCAGGCCATACCAAACAGAACCAAGATCCTGTCCTGCAAAAAAAGGAAGCCAGTCTGGTGGTCCTCTGCTGTTAACAAACTCTAAAACAGAAGGAAAAAAACTGTTGCCGAAAAGGGTAAAGTCGCAAATCTGGAAAAATTCCCTGTGAGTCTCAGCAAAAAAATGAGATCCCTCATCAAATCCTCCAAAGCTAGTTACAAAAACAAAATTGCTACAGATACTAAAGATAACCACAAGGCATTCTTTAGCTATGTCAAGAATCTGCACAACAATACGCAGATGTGCTCTGAGCTACTGCACAACGGCACCACTTACACTGAACCAGCAGATATTGCCAATATCTTGGCCGACAGGTTTAGTGAAAACTTTACCCCCCCTTCACCCCCTAAAGGGCCCATCCCAATACACGAGGAATGACAAATCCCTAATATCACAGCTGCACAGGTAGAAGCCGCACTGTCCAAAGCCAAAAATACAGCTTCCATGGCACCTGATAATATACTTGGCTGTGTTCTACATGAATTACAAAGGGAACTGGCACCACACCTGAGTGCCTTGTTCAGCCACAGCCTCACTTCAGGCTTTGTTCCTACTGAATGGTGCACCACCACAGTCATCCCACTCCACAAAGGGGGAGCGACTACTGACCCTGGGAGCTACTTTCCCATCAGCCTGATGAGCTCGATCTGTAAAGCCATGGAGCACATCATTATGGACCTGATATATAAGGATATAGGGAACCTTCAAACCCTGAACCCCTCACAGTCTGGGTTTGTGAAGGGCAGAACATGTTTGCTTAACCTGATTGATTTCTTCAAATCTGTCACCAGAGCAGTCGATGAAGGAAAGGTAGTCCATACAGCCTACCTCAATCTAGCCATGGCCTTCGACACTATCCCCCACTCAGGGATCATTGATAGACTCACTAACCTAGGCATTAACCCCTATGTCATAAGAGGGATTGCCAACTAGCTCATAGACAGAACCCAGACGGTGAAAGTAGTGGACTCCAATTCCAACTACTGGGCAATTACAAGTGGAGTCTCATAGAGATTTGTTCTGGGTCCTCTCCTGTTTGGTTTCTACTTCTCTAAAGTTCAGACCAATACCAAGGAACTCTGGTTAACCAAATTCATGGATGACTGCAAACTGGGAGCTATTATTGATTCTCAAGCTGATGTAGACATCCTACAAAAAGACCTCACAGAGACCAACAACTGGTGCCAGAACCATGGTCTTAAGCTCAATGCTAAAAAGTGCATCATCATCCCCTTTGGGAAAAACATGGTGCCCATAAACTATCACATTGACAGTAGCCCACTCAACTCCCAAGGGGTGATAAAAGATCCAGGGACACAGGCTGATAGCAACCTCTCCTTCAACAACCATGTTGCCACCATTATTAGAAAGTCCTTCTGTGTGGCACACCTCATTACAAAAGGTTTCTCATCCAGAAAGAAAGAAGTCATAATCCCTCTTTACTCATCCCTCATTAGACCCATTATAGAGTAAAATGCCCCATTCAGTATGTACCTCACTAGACACCTACAGCAACTGGAGAGGCCACAATAATTCCTCACAAAGAGGATCCTAGGACTCAAACACATGCCCTGTACAGACAGACTCAAAAAACTCCAGCTTTACTCCATCTCATATCACCTACTTAGAGGCAATCTCTGCTTGGCATACAAAGCCATGTCTGACCCAGTTTTACTAGACATGCTTCATCTGAAAAAGGCCCAATTCCTCCACACCACTTGCTCCAAAGACCTCAACCTCTTCACCACAATAAACAGAACCTGCTGGAGGGAGAGGTTCCTAACCCAGAGACTTCCCCTACACTGGAATAAACTCCTCATTCATGTCAAGCAGAGCACTTCACTAGCCCTCTTCAGGAAAAATCTTGACGAGTGGATAGGTAACAGGAAATTCACATCAGGGATCACTTCAACAGCCTTGCTCAATAGGGGCACTAGGAACTAACGTCCGGCAACAGGATGACTGGGAATATTCTCGGGCTAGGCTTGTGTAGGCTCCAGGGCCATTAGCCTAGTACTCACCTATGAACCTATGCTGGTGATTTATGCAAATTGCGTGAATATGGATGGGATTGGACCATTGTGGTGAGTCATTTTTGTGTGTACATATTAGTGTGGATTCCTGGCTGACAATGCAAATTGAGGTGTTTTGTTTTTCTTCCTCCTTGTACGGTGAATTTGTCAGTTAGATTTAAATCAAGCAGTTGAAGCTTCTGTTGTTAATCTTGTGAGTATCTTCCCTGCTTAATACATGCCTTTAAAGTGTTGCAGACATTTGTTGAATGTCCAGATTTCTGCCTCATACTTATGTTCTATTTCTCATAGAACTGAGCGGATGCTGCCTTTCTCTTATAGCACTCAGCAGTTTGATATTGCATTCATTTTTATTAATACAGATTTAAACAACTAAATAATTTTTATTTGAGTCAGAGGTTTAACTATTACTGACTGTAACTTTTTAGATTGTGAATGTGTTAAAGGGTTTATAGTAACCAATAAATACAAGCCATGGAAACTTAGGTTGTTACATTTCATTTCATTCCATTCTGCTGTGATGAAAAAGAGTGGAGCAGTTTTGTATATGAACACTGATGTTGATTTCCCCAGTAATTCACGTTTTCTCTATAACCGAATCATACTTGGTCATATTTGTGGATTTCACAAATCTGTTAAGAATTATAGTTATACATATCTTGACCTAAATGTTGCACTTATACAAATATGGTTCAGTACTGCAACATTACAAGTACAGTGCCTCTACTGAAAAGGTGTTTCTACTATATATCTCAAAATTCTGATTAACTCTACATAAAGCAGGGTCTAAGCATTGTTTGTAAGTTAAAGCCAAGTAGGGTTTAGACATAATCTATAACTTAATACATTAATTTAGGTTTATAATAGTTTTCTATTAAGCTTATGGTTTGTCATCCCTTATAGGCTTAATTAATGATAGCACAAAAAGAACAATTTTGTACCATTTGTCAACCATGTCATTTTCACATTTTGTTAAAGTTTGCATTCTTTCATATTATTATTCATAAAGTGAAGGTTGTCATCCTTTCATTTCCTACATTATATTATTGTATATAGAGAAGGCAAAGACTAAAGAGTGATGTACCCTTGGAAATGTTTTTTTTTTTTTTTTATAAACACCTTTATTGAATTATCACTCGTGACATGGGCAAATTTATATTTATACAAACGTAATCAAACTGTATTAATAAATTAACATACAGGAAACAGCTGTAAAAAGACAAAATAAAAGTATAAAGAAAGGAGGAAAGAAACTGACTTTAGGGACACTAAAAGTTAATTATGCGAAGTAGTGCTACAAAAATTTCCAGTGTAGACTGGTCTAGGTTGTCATGTTTAAACCTTCGATTCAAGCACCTATGTCCCATAAGTAGAGTTAACACTAAGATTTAAGGCTTATAATAACATGTGATCTGCTGGGATGACATCACACATTGGTTCTTGTCAAAGGTCTTATTCTATCTATCTTAGGAGGACACTTAAGCAAACTAAATGAAGCTTAATGAAATCATAAGGAATCTCATAATGGAGCACAGACTTAGATATGCAGTTATATTTGGATTTAGTGGGTATTTTAACTATCAGAAAGTTAAGAACTATTCATCCAACAATGTTCAGAACTAGTCTGCAACAATACTACACTTTCTGACCCAAAGGAAATAGCTAATATCATAACTAACAAATTTAGTGTAAAATTTTAAACATGTTAAGGACATTAGACTGACTGAAATAGTCAGTGACAGCACCCTAGGCTTATAAAAGTTTGTAGATTATTGCCTGGATACACAATTGAATAGACTATATGGATCCAGGACGTTCGATCGAATGATGAAACGTCCAAATCCATTAAGCGCGACCATACTTACGCAAAAGTGCTTTTCACCGAAGAAGCACTTTCACGTAAGTATGCCTGTTGCCGAGGCCGTACTATGATGAGGATAAGGGAAACTTCTGTTTTCCCCACTGTAGTGCGGTCTCAGAGGGAGAATATTAAAGTAGGGGGGTGTGCAGGGGGGCAAAGCCCCCCATGCAAAAACGTAAATGTAGTGTTTTTTTTCATTGACACACTTTAACGAAAGCGCTTTTTCAGATAAAGCGTTTTTATTAACATGCGTTCCGTGGTTATGGATTCAGACATTTGCTCATTCGATCATTCGATCAATCATCCTAGATCCATATATATATATATATATATATATATGTATATATATATATATATATATATATATATATATATATATATGTATATATAGATATATATATATATATATATATATATATATATAGATATATATATATACATATATATATATATATATAGTGCAACATATCAGAAAGGGAGGGTCACATCTGACCATTAACCACCTCCACCCTATCTTTATGTCCCCCCAAGATATTTCAGACAGTCAGATTAGCTCTTATGAAGTCTATGCATACAAGACAAAAGTGTTAACATTTGTACAATGCTTTGGGTGGATTACATCTATTTTTTGGCACTTCTTTACTGAAGTGCTCTTTTGGTTCACTTATTTTGTAATAATATTGTCAGTGGGGAATATAAATACATGTTTCAAAGTACTTTTCAAATTTCATATTTCACAGTTTTTTCAGCTACACAAATAAGCAGTTGAAATAATTCTTCAGTAAAACATTTAAAGAAGATTTCAATATCTAACTAAAGTAATAGAAAATAATAATATATACATTTTGTACAATTCTAAACTGACAGATTATATTTATGTTATATGCACTAGAAAAGGTTTTATTGAACAGTGTTCAAATGTACAAGTGTTTTTTAGAATTGGCAGCTATGAACTAAGTATGAGAAGTGATGACAATTATTCAAGCTCTAGGTTTCATGCTCTTTAATGTATTTATTGTAATTCCAAGTTTTGAAGTTTGTAGGAGTAATATTTAAAAAAGGATTAAGTCTCACTTTCAAAGGGATGGTATTACTTCTGGAACTTTTCTGGAACTTTTCTCCCCAGGCCTCCACTGAAAATGAGTTCTTCTTGGCCCAGTGGACTTTCCCAGTAAACAAATGCCAATAAATAATAAATAAATAAAGATGCAAAATATTTTGCTGACTATATACCACAATTTGTAAATATTTGATTACAAGGAATGGAGTTTTATTCTTGGGCCAACATTATATTTTTAAACTGAATTATTTTAATATTTAGGTCTGGGAAGTGATGTTTTGTAGATAATATGTTAAAAGGAAAAAAAAGGAGAAGGACAGATATTTTATTTTTAGGTATTTCCCTTATAAAAATAAAGTTCTTGGGTACTATAAAGTTAGATATCTTAAAGTATATGGAACACAGTTCACCATGTGTGAATGCAAGAAGCTTCCCTCAGATAAAAACAAAAGCACGCATACTCTCACATAGGCACATATTTATATCTATTAGTTTAAATGTAAATAAATAGGGTATCTTTTCTAACTTTTTATAGCATTGCTTTTATTAAGCTAATATTATTATTATTATTGTTATTTTGTCTATAATTATGATAAAATGAACTGGAGTAAGAAGAAGGAAGAGGAGATGAGAAATGTTTTTCAAATGTTAACTTAAATTCTTATCAGACAAAATTTTATATTATCCTGTAAATATTGAATTATAATTAATTGTTTTTAATTAAGCTTGTAGGAAAAATAGGAGTACAATTACATCAGGTATGACCAATATATATATATATATATATATATATATATATATATATATATATATACATATATATATATATATTTTTTTTTTTCTTTCAGTCATTGTGTTATACATAAATCATTTTTGCATTTTAAATTCCCATTATATTTATCTTTTACTAGAAAGCATATTATACAAAATGTATTTTTTATCTTTTAAGTGCTGGGAGAGAATTAGTACTGAGATTTGGTCATCTCAGAGGAAGACTAGGAACCACATTTATTCCATGTGTGGATTTTTATGCATTGGAAAATGTTTTATTGTTATTATTATTTTAATTTTTCTCTTGCCCAAGAACCCCCTTTATTTAAATATGGTTAAATACAAGATCCTATTTAACTTTAACATTTTTTTTTTCTAAATTAAGAACTAAACTTATTAAATGTTAATGGTCTATTACTAAAAAGGGCAAATTTAACAAAGATTTAGAATTAAATAAACCACACATTGTATTCCTTCAAGAAACACATTTTTCCCAAGAAATTGATGAACTGTTCTGGAATTTCAATAAATATATGACTTTAATTCATTCTTCCTTTAAATCTAAGGAAAGAGGAGTAGCTATATTATGGAAAAAGGAGATAGAAATGCCTCAAATTCTATTTAAACATGAAGAAAAAGAGGACTTATTTAGTCTGATTATTATAAAATATTGTGATATAATTTGGACTTTAATAAACTTATATTGGTTCCTTGGAATAGGAGTTAAATTAGCCATAAAACATATTGATTTTATAATAAACAATTATAAGGAAACAATAATAGGATGTGATTTTAATTGTCTTCTTGTTGATTCTGAATCCAACTTGGATAGAAAATTTAAGTTACTTCCCATTGCAAAATATTTGAATGAATGGAGGAGCTGTATTAATTGTTAATTGTACTCCTTCAGCTTAGAGTGTTATTTTCTATTTAGTTTAGTGAATCTTACACTGCTGGATGCTTTTTGTATGGAACCACTCTGCAAAATGTGTATTCCCCTGTAAACCTTGTAGTTGTAGTAACAGTCACTATATGACCGTGGGGAATTAGAGCATCTTATCTACCTCTATCCAACTACAGGTTGTGCGTGTTTTCTGCTAGCAATCTTCCACTACTCTAGAAAAATGTTTTAACCTGGGAGACTCCAAGGCACTAGTTGCGTGTCTGAACTGAATTGCCCTAAAGATTCTAACTCCTTGCACACCAAGGAACTCCCCTAAACTGTAATGTCAAGTTACTACACACCTCCTCTGGGAACTTTATGTTGAGTAAAAGCTTTACGGAACTCTAGTTCTTTAAATATTTCACTTCTCGCAGCAATATTAAGGTCACTCATAACAATAGGTTTGGTGCTCTAAATACCTCCCCTGTCTACATTTGCATTATATACTTCCTTGTTAACACCGGTGCATCATCAGGGGTGGAATAGCACTGTTAGTTATACATGATTAGTGGGCACACCAACCCATAGCCTCCTTTTCTTTAAATTAAATAACAGTGCAACACATACAATATGGCTTTAGAGCCTACCATGTCCTAGTGATGATGTTAGCATAGATCTGAGTTTGGTGAACACAGCTTTAACCCCCTCTGTTTATAATCTAAATTCCTCTAAGGCATATATTGAAGTGGAGAAAGGCTTGAGACACCTCAGACTTGTGTGGGCAGTAATACAGGTAGTCATCTCTAACTACTAGATATTTAACCTTTTGACTCTATATGTCTGAATAAGTTGTGTATCTTATATGCTATTGTTAATTATGCTTTAATGGACCTGCAATGCTACTGCCTATTCCTGTTCCTTTTATGGTTGCTAATGATGAACTAGCTTGAATGTAATATCTCAAAGTTCTTCATGTTGCAAACAGCCTCAGTGTCCTATAGCTCACTGTTTTATACTATTTAATAACCTAGTAGAACAAAGTTGTACTTTGTAAAAGCACTCCTAGCTAGACTGTGTTAAGCTACTTAGAACTCTACCTTACTTTTGGGCTAAACTGTGCCTTGTGACTGTAATGGTGCCTCTAGACTTGGATATTGTATTCTGTGTTGCTATATGTCTGAAATTTCAGTAATGAATGCTTATAAGCATGTTGGAATGGAAATGCTGTGTTACTACCTAAGTCTATGCAAATGACTGTTTCTTACCCTTCATTTATTTTTTTTTCTCATTTCCCTACCATTCCTAGGTTTCAAATCATCTGTCTTGTAACAAGGTTTTGATACCTCTACCTACCTGGTGAAAAGGACCCCTGCAAAATATTCTAAGCATCTCTTCATATAAAAAGAAACTTGCCACCCGGTTTAGGTACCCCACTAGCAAGGAGGCAAGAAAGTACGTGTTATCTTAACCTAGTGGTAAAGCTGAACACTGGCTTAAGAACTTGTGTATCCATTGAGGCGCACTACCTAGCCAGGATACCCAGCAGCCATACCCCCTCTCTACCCCTTAATATTTATACTTTCTCCTCTCCGTGGGCTATCTCCCATAATTGTTCACGGAACCTTGTAATACTTTTACCTTCCATCTCTGTACTCTAGTTTTGGTTGCTATACAATTTGTGGCCACTAGGTGGCACCCTGAACTAGGCTATTTCTTTTGTATATCTACCTTTTCTCCCCAGAATTGAACCTAATTAAAGATCAGATCCTAATCTAATAAAGAAAAAATGAACTTTTTTTCCTGCCCTTTCTTTACCACTCTATCTGCTACTTTCCACTTTAATTGCACTCAGCTACCTCTCACCATCACAACCACTGTATTCTTCCCTCCTTACTTACCTGTACCAACTGAAAGTACCTCAGTAATTGGTGCTTACTGATTGTTTTTTCTGACATTTCTTCAGTTACTTGTCTTAACCCGCTCCATTCACCCTTCGGGCTCACTTCACTCCCCTACCCTACCCCCAATTCTCACCCACCCCAGTGCAGCTAGCTTTATACTTCTGATACTACACCCCCTCCCCTAATCAATGTATCACTTACCTCTGCCAATTAACTTCCCATCCCCACCTATTACTACTCCCTTTAATAACTTTACAGCTTTTATATCCTCTCCCTACCCTTTGCACTCTAATCATCCTTTTTGATAACTTTGTACAACTTTCTGTCCTACAGCCACCTCTATTTTATCTTATAGTATACTCTTCTCTCTATCTTTACTCTTCCTGTAATCCTACTCTTCCTAATGGCCTCAATACTGAAGACTACATACACAAACCTGCTACTCTTAATTTCTATCCTAGCTTCTCTAACTATACCCTATACTCTAACCAGTTATGAATATTATTCACTTACTGAACATCACCACCCCCACCAACAAACTCAGTCGGCTTCTCACATTAACACCCCCAACCACATAAATATAACCTCCACTTCTATCTATATATACTACCAAAATATCATAGCTCCAACCATGTTAGTTACTTCCAAAACAAGAAAACTTTAAATAACTATTAAAAAATTTTAAAGATTATACAAGCACCTCAACAACAACCCCTATTAGATGGTGACATTCATCCAAACCCTGGCCCCAATAACAAAACTACCAGTGACCCACTCAGTCCTACTTCTCATACTACAACTATCCCAAAAAGACCCTCTAACTCTCTCCTGATAGCCCACCTCAACATTCGTAGCATTAACAATAAAATTTCCCAACTTCATGCACTCCTAGAAGTGCACTCATTTGATATCCTCTGTATTACAGAAACTTGGCTAAAGCCCTCAACCGATGACCATGAAATTACCCCTTCTGGATACAACATCCTGAGATGTGACCACAAAGCCAAAAGGGGTTGGGGTGTAGCCATTCTCTATAAAACAGAACTTCAGGTCACATCCTTCAATGTGCTCCTACTTACTAATGCAGAAACCCCTCACTGCCAAACTTCAAATTAACAACTGTAAATTTATTTACTTAATTTGCTCCTATCTTCCCCCTGGAAATAATATAAATATTCTGAAAACATCCTTAGTTGCCTATCTACACACCTACCTCAGGAAACCATAGTGGTAGGTGACTTTAATATAGACTGGGCCACCTGTAACTCCCCTAATTCTATCACCCACAAAAATCTATATGGCTTTTCCCAAATAATAACCACCCCTACTAGAATTCACAAACCAGGCAGTAAGGAAACCATCCTAGATTGGATCCTTATCAACAGCCATCCTGACAAATATAAACCAGGTACCCTTCCAGATGACATTAGTGACCACGCTCTAACCTACATAATTAAACAAAAAACCCATAGCCCCAACTCAAATAACTTCAAAACCTCATGCTCTAAAAAACGCTTTTATCCAGAGAGATTCCAGAATGAACTTAAGGCATGTGACTGGTCACCACTACACCATCTTCAACTTGATGAAGCGGTGACCTACTTTAATACAAAATTCCTACAAATCTTAGAATACCATGTCCCCTCTCACTCTACCTGTATAAGAACCAAAATTGCACCTAGGCTCACTAAAAAAAACAGGCAAAATATCCTTCTATGTAATAAAATCTGGGCCAAATGGAGATCCTCCAAAAACCAATCCAACCACCTTTACTTTAAACAGCTAAGAAATGCCTCCAAAAAAGAAATTCTGCTCTATAAAAAACTATTACCTTCACCTCCAACAAACCCACCAGCAAAAACCACAAAAGTTCTGGTCAGGCATTAACAAACTACTTCAGCCAGAGCACTCTAAATCTCCTGCCCCATCAGGTAACTCCCACAATAACCCTAAGCAAATTGCTGATGCCTTTAACAACTACTTCATTGAAACCATTCAAACTCTAGCTAAAATATTACCACCTGTTAGCACTAACCCATTAATCACCACAAACAGCCCAGTTCCCTCCGTTCATGTACAACCCATACCTACAGCCCTTGTCTGCACTCTCCTTCAAAAACTCAAACCATGCACCCCTTCAGCTGACTGTCTACCAGCCGAATACCTGAAATAGCAGCTAAAGCCATTGCCTATCCCATTTCCATCCTTATAAATAGAACAATTACAGAAAGCACAATCCCCTCCATCTGGAAAGTCTCCCATATCATCCCTCTACATAAGGGTGGTACTTGTACTGAGATTTCTAACTTTCGCCTAATTGCCTTACTCTCTCCAATAGTTAAAATAATGGAAAAATACATCCATCAACAACTACTTGACCAGCTTCTGCATAATAACTTACTTGCCAACTGTTAACATGGTTTCAGGCCATTTCATAGTACCACCACTGCCCTGCTATCTTTTTCTGACTGTATAAACAAACATCGTAACAAAAACTCTCTTTCTTCTGCTTTATTTACTGACCTTTCAAAAGCTTTCAACATGATTAACCATCACCTACTTATGAATATATTAAAAGCCCTATCCCTTGACCCACAGGCATTACTTTGGTTTAAATCCTATCTAGAAAACAGACAGCAAGCAGTACTCTGGGATAATAATCAATCTATGCACCTCCCTGTTAATATTGGAACACCTCAAGGCTCTATTTTACGGCCTCTTCTCTTCTCAGTTTTTATTAATGATTTAAATGCCAAAATTCCACAAGCCACCTGTATACAATATGCAGATGGTTCTACTTTAATATGTTCAGCTAAGTCCCTAACCTCTCTCCAGACCCTCATCCAAACAGTATTTAATACTGCTGAAAACTGGTTCATGCAATACTGCCTCCTTCTTAACCCCCAAAAAACAAAAGTATTGCTTTTTGCTCCTACCCAAAAGTCACCACAGTTTCACTTCACTTCACAGTAACCTCTAACAATGGAACTAGCATAGCTCCAGACACTGCAACCCGACTCCTAGGAATTATAATACACCACAACCTTAGCTATGATGATCATATTAATACTACTATGAAATCTGTCAACAGAAAACTAGGCTCCCTTTATAGAATCAAACCCTTCCTTACACCAGAAGCTATAACTACTATTGCCCAGACCCACCTTATCTCTACCCTGTTCTATGCTTCTGCCATTTATACCAATCTGTCTAAAAGCAACCTTAGCAAACTTGCAACCAGCTGTAACAACATTGCCAGATTTGATACTGGTACCCCTTTCAGAACCGACCACTCTCACAACCTCAAACAACTAGGATGGTTAGAACTGCAGAACCACCTACTTTATCAACAATACACCATCACCCAAAAGATCATTTACCACCCCAAGAATACCCCAATCCTCACTAATCTGATTACCCCGTATAAAATCTGCCAACACTATGCTCAGCTAATAAGCTTCTAGTGTCCACTATTAAATCAAACAACCAGGCAGGGGACTCACTATTCACTAACACAGTGGGAAAAACCTGGAACATGCTTCCAAGGGAACTCACATCTCTTTCTTCCACACTGCTTTTCAAAAAATACCTTAAAGAATACCTTAATACACACTGGCTATGTCCCTGCTCTAACCCTGACTAATATCTCAATCCCCATCTTACACTCCCTAGACTTCTCTGCTCTGTTTCTATTACATTTACCTGGGTTAACCAGTAACCTAACCTCTAACTAGTATTTAACAGGATTTCCTTCTTAGTACTTTATAAGAGTATTCTTACTCTAAATATGCTATCCTCCACTGTACTAGATATAAATTATGTCTGTACATCTGTAAACAAGGCAAAAGAAAAAAATATATATATATATATATATATATATATATATATATATTTTTTTTTTTTTCTTTTTAATATTCTGTTTGTTATTTGCATGTAATATATGATATGTCACTGCCTATGCTTGGAGCTTTTCTCCCCGGGCATCTACTGAAAATGGACATATATCCAGTTAGATTAGCCTGGTCAACAAATGTAAAATAAAATAAATAAATAAATAAATAAAATAAATGGAAAGATACATTTAATATTAAAAGACACATTTAATTTTAAAGAAAAAACTCCTTATATTTCATCCATTATTCTTTTAATTATGGTGCATAGATGAAAATTGATAAAATACTGATTTCTCAAAATATTACATCTAAAATAAACAATGTCAATATAATACCTTGTCCTTTTTCAGACCATAATATATTAATCCTAAAAATAGAAATACATTTTAAAGTCCTGACTTTTATTAATAGAATTTCATTGTGTATTACTAAAATGAAGGAGTATAAAACATGGCTATTAGAAGAGATAGATAATTTTCTATTATTTAATGATACTCATGATTTTAGTCTGATAATAGTGTGGAACTCATTCAAAACATATATTTATAGCAAGACAATCTCCTGGAACAAGTGCAAATGAAAGGAATAGAATAAAAAAACTATTACATATCCAACTAAAGTTAAAAGAGAGTATAAAAAAGACAAAAACAGTTTAAGAGAGAATAAAGATCAGATAAAACATTTAAATAATAAATATAATGAATTGCTGTCCTATAAAACTGAATTAGCTTTAGAAAAACTTAAGATACCATCTTATTCCAGATCTCCTAGACATATAAAAAATATAACAAACAGAATTAAGTTTCAAACAAATAATATTATTAAAGAGTTAAAATATCCCATAACAAATAAGCTAAGCTCAGATGTTGGAGATATTTTAGAAAATTTTAAACATCATTACTCACTTTTCAATCAAAAAGAAATAAATAGATGGAAAACTTAATAGCTAATATTAGTCTTTAGTTAAAAAAACTCTTCATCACAAAAAATAAATCTATTGAAACATACTTCTTTACAAGATATCAATGAAAAAATAAATGTATTAAATCTAATCAATCCCCTGGAAGTGATGAAATAAAACCAGAATTATATAAATTATTTCCTCAAAAAGTTATAATAAATTTACATAATGTATTTGCAAAAGTATGAATTTTAGATAAATTAAGTATCACTTCAGACCTTGGAAATATGGAGGTGTAAATTTTTCAAATATAGAAATGTATGCTAAAGCAGCAATTGTTAACATGATTTTCAATTGGTTAGATATCACCCTCACGTCCAATTGAAAAATGTTGCATTCTCAATTGCTGAAAGATAAATCAAATTCTTTAGTCTCAATAAATTCTAATGTATGCAACCCTTTTTGGTACTTTATTTATAAATATATTTAAGCTCCTTTAAATAGGGGGCTATGTTTGGCTATGGAATTTAAAAAAAATGCAAACAATGAATTATCAAATGGAAAACAGCAAACTGCAAATATAGAGAACACTGACAACTTTGAACAAAACTTCATTGAATGGCTGTAGTTTGCCAACATTGCACACACGACCAACTAAAGTGGGGGTATGCTTTCCCACATTCCCCTAACTATATATATATATATATATATATATATATATATATATATATATATATATATATATATATATATATATATATATATATATATATATATATATATATATATATCAACTCTGAGATCTCACAATAGGGAAAAAGGCAATTATAAAAGTTTTCCCATCACTTCCCTTATGCATTGCATTACCTCCTTGCTGTTGGATGACTATGGACATTCAATGAAGGTTTTCTTAAAATTGTTGGCGTTCGCTACATTTGCAGTTCACTGTTTTTCATTCAATAACTTGTGGTTTGCATTTTTTAAAATTCGGTAGCTGAACATGGACCCCTTTAAATTTCCCATCTAATTCTACTTAATTAAATTTAATCTTAAAAGTCTTTAAAAGTAATATTGAATAACTCAAATTATACATGTTGGTTTGAATCTATTATTCATTTTCATTAATAAAAATATATTAATAAGTTAGCAGAGAATATACTTATCTCTTGGAAAAACAAACAACATTTTTATTATAGTTAATGTTTTGACGGTACTACAGTTAAATCAATTGAATCTATCTGTTCAGAATATAATCTCAGTACTAACAAGGTAATTTATTTACAATTAATATTAACATAATTTCAAACTAAGTTAACTCTCTTATCCAACTCTAGTTATACTGATTTTTCCAGCATGGATACAAATTTTGATTGAAATTATATATAAACCTTAAGAATTTGATAATTTAATCTTGGAAATATATTCATTATTAACTAAAGATAATTCTAATTTAAATAATCATTTCTGGAACTTTTTTCTAAAGAGTATTTTACAGTTTTTTCTGAAAAAAATAAAAAAAAAACTTCTCTTCTCAATTAAAAATGCATCTTGGACCCTTTACTAGAGTATATTTACTCGGACATTTTTGTTTAGAGCTTTTTAACTCCAGTAAAGGTTGCTAAAATGAAAAAGTACAAGTGAATATTGGAGATGTAATAAACATATTAAGGCAAGTAGGTCAAATATGTTTTATGATTGTCTTATGGTTCATAAATTTTGGGTAAAGGTTCAGGATTTTTTTAAAGCTTTATGGAATTATACCTTCGTTTTAACAAAAGAAATGGTACATTTCACTATACTGGAAACAAAGATACAAAACAAGACTTTTCATATTTAACTGGACTATACTTGCTGTGGCTAGAAAAACAATCCCAAGAGACTACAACACTTCAGAATCAAAATTTGAAGACTTTATCATCATTTTAAAGAACATAGCAATTAAAGAACCTATAGTAAAAGAGAGAAGAATATGCCCTAACAAGTTAAAGAGCAATCCTTGATTGGAAGTTTTGGCCCTTATTGAATCATCTTGCTCATTTATTTCATCATTTTAGATTGTTCTTAAAATGTCTCTTATTTGTCTTGCTTTATTTATTAACTCCCTGGTCCCAGGTTTAATGTAAATATTGTAAATAGTTATAATTCATTTTTTTTTCTTAAATACATTTATTTTATTTATATATTATATAACATTTCACACTTTGTCCTATATGTAATTATTATCAAAAATCTTAATAAACTATTTAAAGTAAAAAGAAAAGTCGAGGAGGAAATAATGAGACTTTAGTGATTTAAAATGCTATTGGAAGAAAGGTGGATTTGGATTGTTACCATTTTGTTACTTTGGGTCCTCATAGGTTCATAGGTCCATAGTTGTTTACTAAGCTAACGACCACAAGGGCCTTTTTAAGTGTTGCCATGCATCCCAAATCTCTGACAAGTTCTGTTACTCTTGATAAGTATAAGCAGGGGTTTGGGAGATGAAACATTTACAAGTTAGAGCCTGAGAGATGAACCATTTATGGATTGCATGTGCCCATTAGAAACATTTCTGCCAAACCAGGGATGTATTTCCTGTTTCCCGTCCAATTGACCAAGTTGTGCTTGAATTGGGTTAGGGAGGAACTCTGCTTTACATGGAATGGGAGCCTATTCCACAGACAAGGTAATGTCTGGGATACATATCTGTCTTTACAGAAGATCCTATTTATATCACAGGCTGGATCAAGTCCTTAGCATGGGTAATTCTGGTGCTGTTTGTTTTGCGGATATGCAGGGCATCCATCAGAGTGGGGCCTGAAAATATTCTGTATGTCAAGCGTAGATCTTTCCACAAAACCATGTAGGAGATAGAATATAGGGATAGAGCCTTGAGGCAGTCTGCATAGGACATTTGACTTAAGTCCTGTATTCTTTAAGTGAGGAACCTCTGTGCACATTCCAACTGTTGGATATGCCTGGTTAAGTACATACCAAAGGGAGCATTGTACTCAATGATAGGTCTGATGAATGCCAAATACTGTGGAACAATGACTTACTTGGACTTAGATGCCATACCTTTGTCTATAAGTTGTGCAACATAGAAAGATTTCCTCACTAATTGTACACATGTGATGGTCAAAGGCTAGATTACTATCTGTGTGTTTCCATAAATCCCTGACTACCAAGTCAACTCAAGGGGTATGTTTGTCAATATGATAGTTACCAGGGAGGATGACTTCCTGAAGGATACTATTATGCATTTCTTGGCATTTAGTTTTAGTCCATGGCTCTGACACCAGTTGTTTGTCTGTGTCAACCCCTCCCGGAGAACATTTTTGTAAGTGTGGGATTCAATGACAGCTCCTAATTTGCAATCATCTGCAAATTTAGTGAGCCAGAGACTACTGACATTGACCTTGACTTCAGAGAAGTAAATGTCAAAAAGGAGCAGTCCAAGGACTGATTCCTGAGAGACTCCACTTGTGAGTGGCCTCTTTGTAGAGGTGGGCTCCCCAATTCTAACTTCCTGGTTCCTGTCTGTGAGCCAGTTGGCTAGATACTGTGTGACATATGAGTTGTACCTAACCTCTTGAGTTTGTCATCAATGCCCGAGTGGGGTATTTGTTCAATGCCTTGGTCAGGTCAAGGTAGGCAGTCTGAACCATTCTGCCCTCATCCATTGTTTTGGTGACCTTCTCAAAGAAATCTACCAGGTTGAGTAGGCATGATCTGCCCTTGGTTGGGTCCAGTGTCTGGAGGTTTACTATATCACTATTAATCATTTCATTTTAATTCTTTCCATGGCTTTACATATAAGAATAGTGAGACTTATTGGTCTGTAGTTCTCAGGGTCATTAGATGGCCCACCTTTGTGCAGACGGATGAATGCTGCTGTTCTCCATTCATGAGGCACGAAGCCTGTTTTGAGGCTATAGTTAAATAGCAATTCCAGAGGCACTGATAGAGCATATTTCATGCCACATAGAAGGCATCCTTGGAAATTGTCTGGGCCCATTGGTGCTGTATTCTTGGCATTAGAGAGAGCATTTAGGACCTGCTCCCTTGTGATAGCAGGGGGAGTCATATTTGATTGTATTTCCTGAGGGAAGGTTGAGGGGGAGAGAGGGGTAAAGTTGGAGCTAAATTTATTGGTCAGTAGATTTGATATATATTCTGGCTCAGTATAGGTGGCTCCATTTACAATGAGCTCTGCACACAATTGTGTATTACCTTTGTGGTTGCGGACATATAGAATGCCTTGTGGTTGCCCTTGGCCTGAGTGGCCAAATTCACCTCAAATTTGGCTTTTGTAGACTTTATTTGTCCTCTGAGATTTTTATTTAATTTGATGAGATGCTTTTACCTTGCTGGGTTTTGCACCTCCAGATTTTTACCATGATTTTCTTCCTTCTGTTATACAGCCTATTAATTTTGTGATCAACCAGTGAGGCTTGTTTTTTGAGTTCATTCTGTACTTTTTCCTGGTGGGAACAGCTGCCTCGCTGCAGCTTTTAACATGCTTGTACAGGGTTTCTGTAACCAGTTCTACATAGGCAGCAGTTTTCTTAGGATTTATGGGGGCTTGATGAGGATCAGGTTTTATTTTTACTTCAAAGGAAACTATTTTGTGGTCTGACCTTACCAAGGAAGACATTACAGTAGGGGTTGTGCAGCACTCTCCCATATTAGTGAGTACCAGATCCAGTAGGTCTGCACCCCCTGGTTGGTGTATTGACTGTCTGGTTCAGGGAGTTTTTGTTTACAAAATCCAGGAATTGCTGTGCCGCTATGTTTGGTGTTGTATAGGATTCCCAGTTAATAGTGGGGTAATTAAAGTTACCTATGAATATGATATTGTGTTGGATTGTTAGTGTTTCTAATAAGTTTAAATACATGGTATGGGTTTCCTGGGGCATAGAGGCTGACCTATAGCTGGCAAGGAAGTGATATTGGATTTTGCCTGTAGTGACTTGAACATGGAGCAGCTCACTGCATTGTCCTGTTTGACCAGCCTTAAGGTATATTTATTTTTGATGTAAATAGGGGCACCTCCACCCTTAGTCCCTGTCTATGTAGTAGATGGTCTAAGTGTGTGGAAAGTGCTATAACCTTGCACTGTTGTTTTGATCTCTGAGGCTTTAAACCATGTCTCTGTGACTGCACAGACATCAGGATTCTTTAGGGTGAAGACAGGTGCTAGAGAATGAAGTTTTTGTTTAGGTTCCTAGCACTGAGCAGTAATACCTTTACATTTTCTCGGTTTTGATTTGCTATGTTGGCAGTACTTTTAGTTTGGCATTGCCTAAAAAATGCACTATGGGGAAAGACAATGTTTTAGCTAATATTCGAAAGCCTAAACGGGAGAGGTGCAGATCATCTCTGGAAAAGCAGAGTGGTCTGTTGACCATCTCCTTCCATGCTGATAAATATTGCACCCCCTTAGAATGACACCAGAAACTAAGCCAGTTATTAAAGTCAGTCATATTTTGTCCTGTTAGTGAGGTCTGTATTAAACTTTTCTAGTGCTAAGGGAGAGAAACCAAGGGATGAGAGCTGGCAGAGTTATTTGGAGTGCTAATAGAATTACTAATTTGTTAAAATTTATCATGCTTTTTATATGCTTTTATCAATAATCATTAAACTGCATGCTACCATACTTTCTATTATGTAGTATTTCATCATAATTTCTTTACATATTAAAAACTACAAGAGATGTACATATATTTGTCATTCTTAATTATAATGTTTATTTTTATGTTAATCCACTCCATGCTTTTCCATTTATAGATGCACCAAGCACTGTAATGATGAAAAGTTGCACAGTTTTCAAAATAATGACAAAAATAAACTAAAATTAATTATTTAGAAAGGGTTGGCATTAGAAAGAACACTGCTACTGTTTAATAAATAAAATATATTTTGATTTACTGTGAGATAATTTTGATACTATTATGTCTTTAATTATATTCAGCACTACAATGCTAAATGCTAGTTTCTACAGATATTTTTAAATGCAATCTCTTTCTTTATGTTACATCCACTTTGAAAACAAATAGGATTCAGAAACAAACAGCACAATGCATTCGGCAAAATTGTACAAAGAGTGGTGGTGCACAAGGTGGGGAAACCTCAGAGGCACAGACAGCATTGTTATTCAAGGATGTAAAATTGTGTGATCAGCATCATATGCTAATGACTGTGTAATTCAGAGGCACAGATAGCATTGTTATTCAAGGATGTAAAATTGTGTGATCAGCATCATATGCTAATGACTGTGTAATTCAGAGGCACAGACAGCATTGTTATTCAAGGATGTAAAATTGTGTGATCAGCATCATATGCTAATGACTGTGTAATTCAGAGGCACAGATAGCATTGTTATTCAAGGATGTAAAATTGTGTGATCAGCATCATATGCTAATGACTGTGTAATTCAGAGGCACAGATAGCATTGTTATTCAAGGATGTAAAATTGTGTGATCAGCATCATATGCTAATGACTGTGTAATTCAGAGGCACAGATAGCATTGTTATTCAAGGATGTAAAACTGTGTGATCAGCATCATATGCTAATGACTGTGTAATTCAGAGGCACAGACAGCATTGTTATTCAAGGATGTAAAATTGTGTGATCAGCATCATATGCTAATGACTGTGTAATTCAGAGGCACAGATAGCATTGTTATTCAAGGATGTAAAATTGTGTGATCAGCATCATATGCTAATGACTGTGTAATTCAGAGGCACAGACAGCATTGTTATTCAAGGATGTAAAATTGTGTGATCAGCATCATATGCTAATGACTGTGTAATTCAGAGGCACAGACAGCATTGTTATTCAAGGATGTAAAATTGTGTGATCAGCATCATATGCTAATGACTGTGTAATTCAGAGGCACAGATAGCATTGTTATTCAAGGATGTAAAATTGTGTGATCAGCATCATATGCTAATGACTGTGTAATTCAGAGGCACAGACAGCATTGTTATTCAAGGATGTAAAATTGTGTGATCAGCATCATATGCTAATGACTGTGTAATTCAGAGGCACAGATAGCATTGTTATTCAAGGATGTAAAATTGTGTGATCAGCATCATATGCTAATGACTGTGTAATTCAGAGGCACAGACAGCATTGTTATTCAAGGATGTAAAATTGTGTGATCAGCATCATATGCTAATGACTGTGTAATTCAGAGGCACAGACAGCATTGTTATTCAAGGATGTAAAATTGTGTGATCAGCATCATATGCTAATGACTGTGTAATTCAGAGGCACAGATAGCATTGTTATTCAAGGATGTAAAATTGTGTGATCAGCATCATATGCTAATGACTGTGTAATTCAGAGGCACAGACAGCATTGTTATTCAAGGATGTAAAATTGTGTGATCAGCATCATATGCTAATGACTGTGTAATTCAGAGGCACAGATAGCATTGTTATTCAAGGATGTAAAATTGTGTGATCAGCATCATATGCTAATGACTGTGCAATGAGTAAAGAATAAGGCAGAGCAATTCACATACGTATAAACATTGCTCAATCAGTTGCAACCATCAGAAAGTTTATACACTATGACTGCTTGTGAAGGGAGAGAGACTGCCCCATGATGCTAGCTGTAATAGCGGTCATAGCTGAGCAATATATGTCTGTGGCTACTCTTACAAGCAGAGTCTGCTATGGGATGTGCCATCACCCTCTTTGTAGCAGAAGTATGTCACTGTATCAATCACACCATTTCCTCCATGACAGGGGATACAGCTGACTACTGTCATGAAAAAAGAGACACCATAAAATAGCAATCAGACATGTATCATCCTCACATGGAATCTCCCGAGATACATGGAATACTTATCCCTTGTGGAAACGAAGGCATGTGTAGCTTTGACTTTTACTGATACAAGGACCTTTCAATCACCATGAAAGAGGATGATGGGTGCATGACAGCTATTTGCCTTATGAATACTGCACAAGTTCTTGATCTGATGCTGTAGCATGGGGATTAGAATGTATGATTCCCAAAGACTACAGTGGGGAGAAACAACACTATATGGGTGTTCTATCAAATTTCCCTTGAAGTTCTTTTGGGGACTGTTGACTGCACCAGCATCAGTGGCATAGCCTCATCTGGTTCACATAGACAAGAATACATCAACCATAAGGGATTCCACAGCTTCTAGGTGGTGCGTAATGCATATGTTGTCATAAACAATGTCTTTGTGTACCATTCAGGGAGTTTCCATGATTCCCACATCTGGCACACATTTGACTTACACCAACAATTGGTGCAGGGTGATTTACCACAAGAAGATCTTATTGGTGATTGTGGACATGCCCTGGAGCCATGGCTCATGATACTGATACACAACCACTCAATGACATCCAATATAATATGACACCGTTGCAGAGAAAAATCATGTTCAAGCTTTTGTTCAAGGTGCTGAAGACAAAGTTGTATTGCCTACATTTCTCTGATGGACTGCTGCAGTATACTGACCTGCAGCAAGATGCTTGCTGTCTTTGCGAATCTACACAGCAGGATTGCATGAAGACAGCTAGTGCAGGGAATTGCTACCAGAAGATCAGACAGACCAGTGCCAGCAGATGTGGAGGTACCAGTTAAGGAGAAGTCAGGGGAACTGGCTCAACAAGAAGACTATGCTATGCAGAGATGAACATAATATATTTCAGCACTGGCAAAGAGGCAGTATCTGGGCCACATCTATGGGCAAGATTAGATACAAATACAACAAAGATTAAAACTGATACAAGAGGTGCTACACCAAGACTATACTCTACAATGCATTGACTTGCCATGCTGTGCATCAGACATAACCTACTTATGTAACACAACAGTGAAGCAGGGAACAACAGTCATTATATGTACATGTGAGGAGGTGCACAGTGACAGAGATAAGCAATGTTGCAATATTTGTCTGGGAGTTTACTAGGGATCTGGTGGGGAATGTGTGATATGGCCAGGAGATTGGGAGGAGCTGGGTATACTGTGTAGGTAGATGGTGGTGATTCTTAGAGGGTCAGGTGTCCAGCATTTCTGGAATTGTGTTCGGAATGTCTGGCAGTTGCCACAGCCTCTGTAGAATTTTAGCACTGTAAGAAAGCATGTGTGCATGTGTCTGGGTTTTGTGTGTGTGTGTGTGTGTGTGTGTGTGTGTGTGTGTGTGTGTGTGTGTGTGTGTGTGTGTGTGTGTGCATGTAAAACAGGTGTTGTGCATTTTTGGGTGAGAAGGATGCAAACTCTGAGTGAGGTAACAGAGCTGTGTCACTGGGACCAGGTGGTAGTTACCCTCCACAGTTACTCTTGCCAAAAGCAGCACTGTACCTTCTGACTGTGCAGTCATAAGGCTGCCATCAACATCAGTGTCCATTGAAGCAGCAATATCAGGTATACCTGTTCCATGTGGCTAACTATGTTTATGAAAGCAAGCAGATAAACCATATGTGACATTACTTATATATGACACATGCACCATCCTTTGATACACCAATGTTACTGATTACAGGAAGAATGCAAGGAATGTAAAAAAATGCGAACTGTATGGTTGGCCAACATGTCTTCATCCCTAATGTGCCTGTAGATGGTGGTACTGAACATTCATGAGCTTAAGGCATAGGCATGCACCTGAATGGTGTCATTGGCATAATATAATAAGAACTTAGTGCATCCCCAACAGATATGTGGGCTGGTGCATTTAGCTTGGCTGACATATGCAGATCTCCACTAAATATCACATTACTTTCTATCCCAGATGAGAACATCACAAACTCCTCCATGGTGATCAGGGTGATCTTTGTTTGGATACCTCCTCCCTTGGCCATTCACTACTATGTTGTGGTATAACTTTTCTTGCAGTCACGCAGAATTATGTTAGTGGTCCTGCACTGGACTTGAAAGACAGCATTTATGACCACCACTAGCTGACACCACACATGAACACCAAAGGGCTAGTTGCTGTTATGTGTTTTCAGTGTCTGCTATCTGTGCTCACAGAGAGACTACAATAGAATTTCTACCTCTGTCTGGGAGAATGTTTCTTGTTGCTTTCTTCTTTCATTTGTCACCATGTCACAAGCTGTAAATGTGAACATACAGCAATGGTCAGTGAGCAGCCATATCATATTTGTAGCAACTGCTGTGGTGAACCCAAACTAATGTGGGAGCTGCATCACCATTAGGTGTGACCCTCACCAACTCCACATCACAGGACATGTCCCAATAGTGTTCCAGCAGACCAGCATGGAGACAGTCTGTGCTGTGACATATAACCTGTCAGCAATGTATCATTATCTGCACCAAAGCACAGTCATCACATGCTCCACATGTTTACACCAGCCTTGTACCAGTTAATCTACATTCCAGACCCACCTTACATTATCCACTGCATTCTATATATTATACAAATGCACAGACAGTATGCATCGCAGCACAGTCTACTCTATCTGTGCCATATAGCCATGGCCATGGTACACCTCACATAGCCCTACAGCCACAACCAAAGAGGGCCACTACTGCCTACATCTCAGCCCTTTACTAGGCATCCATCTTTGAAACCATCCCTTTGCTCTTCACACAGCTGTCTACAAGTGGCTATGGAGCCCCCTCCCAAAAAAATCACCTTTATTCAGTCAGTTCCCCAATTTGCATATGACTGCTATTCTCTTCCCTTATCACATGCTACACTATCTTGTAATTTGTGTAGCACTGTGGTAATATACTGAAAAGCTCCATTACACAACTTGCTGTGCCCCCCTACCCCATACTGTCAGCAGGTAGGTATGAATTAACCTTCCTCAAACAAAAGCAGGTGATTACTGTTGTCATCTTCTTATTCTCCCCACCTGTCACTGTCTTATGTATCATTATTAAAGCAGCTGTAGGATGTTCTTTCCTCTCTAGGACAAGATCAGTATCCGCTAATAGATCTGCTTGCTATTCTAACAAAATTTTCCGACGTACACTGGAAGGCTACAGTTGTTTTTATCTTGCAATTTTGAGTTTACAGCATAACAATTATACTAATGAGGCAGTTTACAGTAACTGTCTCTGAACTGCACAATTATTAGCCTGCATGCTAACCCTGGATTGTGCAGAGAGGCTCTGTGCTTGCTTGTGTACATGCCTAAATGACTACTAAGCACATTGTGCACATACAGGCAGTTCTAATACCCTATGACCCATGTGGGACTGTGAATTTATTAATCAGCCATGGGAATTCTAGGGGGACACTGGCATAGGCACTGATAGGAAAATTGACTGTATGGGGTAGAAACATTTAAGTCAGCTTGTTTTTCGCTTTACAATGCCACCATAGCATGATTATTATTACTATACAAATATAAAATTACTTTGGGCTCTGTCATACAGCCCTCCTGCCAGTCAATGCATGTTATGTGATACCCACAATGTAAGTCATTGCAAATATCCTACCATTTCCTCTAGACTGCAACCGGTGAAGTGGAAATGGCTTCTGAAGGTGTCGGATGTGGTAGGACACCCATGTGGTGCAGCACAGAGACCATAATCCTTGTCTACCTCCTAGATAGTGACCAGAAGGAGTATCTGTTGGGGGACTTCTATAAGGATTCCCAGAATAAAGTGGATGCCATGCAATACCTTGCAAGAGCCTTGGGATAAGCCATGGGTATCACCCACTATAGTGAGCAGTGCTGACATCAAAACAGTAATCTGAAGAGGAGATCCATGACCTTCTTATCCAATGGGAAAAGGATGAAAGGGACAGTGAGATGGAGTTCAATATTAAGTATAACTGACCGATAGTTACTTCTGATTGTTTAGGTGTAGGTGTTCAGCTACATGAGGGACTTGTGAGTCATGAACATCTTTCTTTTTCTTTTTATTTTGTGTTTGTCCTACATCTGATGAGACAGAGAATAATAAGCAATCTGCCAGATGTGCTTGGCAAGACATCCATCTATATATCACTGATGTGATAGTTGGATAGTTGTGAGACACCTGCTTCATTGTCCCATTTCGCATGTCATGGTGATGGCAACTAGGATGACAGTAGGTGTTCTATCATCATTCTAGGTGTCAACATATACTTCAGACCTAACTGTTGCCTTCTTGCAGTGCTATGCCCATGGTCTTACCCCTGACATTCAGTCACAGTGACCTGGTCTTTCTGTCCAGCATTACTCATTCAATGTCCAATCAAAGTCCCATGACAGTACTGTTTACACCTGGCATATCATAAGCATTAATCTGACAGGCTGACAGCTGTTTACTGGTTCCTTTCCTATGTCATGGTACATTAATGTCACCGGATGACTGTGGCATATGTATTAGACTTTGATATCTCTGGCTGTATCCCTATGACATGGTCACTGTAGTGCCATAATGGGCACCATATGCTATGCTGAGTCCTCAGCCTGATGTTGGCTCCTTTGACCAGAGAATGTTAGGCTTCTGAGATATTTAGCCTAGAATCTACGGCCCCTGTATCCCTCTTTGCAAAACATGGACTGTTCACTTGCCAGACACAAGCTGTGGTGCTGGGAATGACCCATCTACAAATTTCCTGTGTCCAGTTCAGATATTTGTCTGACAACAGCTATGATTGTCAAGTTCTGCATCCCATGATATGACTTGAACATGATGTGTGTCACAAAAGATGTGTGTTTCACATGGATGGTGGGGCCTGATACATATAGGGTGTACTGTCTATGTTACATACGTTTCTTTCCAACATGTAGTATTTATACCACAGTGACGGTGTAGGTGTGTAGGTCAGGTAAGAGATTTGTTAGTCCTGTCATGGATGCAAGGGAGGTACACAGTGAGATTTGACACCTCCATGTATGGCAGCCATACACATCCCCTACAAAGCATTTATGAGACAGACTACACATGTACGGTCTTGACATGGACTCCATAGGACATGTTATCTGCAATGTGTATTGCGGTACCATGGAACCTGTGTGGCGGCTACAGTTGTAAGATATGCCTGTGTAGTGACATAGCAAGGATGCCATTGTACACAATGATAGATGTGATGAGTGCCACATTCAGTATGGCAATGACCGTCTGGAAATACATCACAGACCTGTCTGTTTAGGTTGTACAACACTGAATGCATCCCCATATCTCACTGACCACAGAAAGTCAAAGACTATATTTCTCTCTGTGTCCATGCAGCCATGAGTAATGGTTCAACTGTGTATGGTGTGTGGACACTACTATATTTCCCAGAGGTGGATGACTTTCCAAAAGATAATATTGTGCAGTCATTTTCATTTAATATTTGTCAGTGGCTCAGTCAGCAGCTAAATGTGTGTCACAGGCCATCCTGGGTAGCCGTTGGTTCTGTGTGGGGTTCAGTGATAGCTCCTGATATGCAATCACCTGATAATGTAGCCAGTCAGAGGGCACTGACAGTGGCTGTGACTGTACATATGGAATGGCTAGAAGGGGTATGCCATCAATGATGTCAGGGGAAGTCCACTGGTGACTGGAATCATTGCAGCATAAGTTTCCCAATGATATCTTCCCAGATTATGACTGTCAGGCACTTGTCTACCCACCAGCTGACATAATACTTGGTAGATAATCTACACTGTTTCCAGCAAGGCTTGCTGGCCTAATATTGTCAAAGACCTTGTCAGGCCATGGCAGATAGAATGAGTAATATTCCGGTCATCGATTGTATAGTGTAACACTCAATGGGGTGCACTAGTTAGAGTTGGTAGGTATGATTTGAACTTGAGCATAACAGTGTGTGGTCCAGTGTCAGTAGGTGTACGACAGTGTTACTGCTCATATCTATGCTAACTCTTTTCATGGCATTTCATGTCACATGACTCAGAGATCTGGAGACACTGCTTGGCACTATATGCTAGTTGTCCTTTGTGCAGTTGCTTGCAGCATGTTCCAAGAAGAGAGTCATCCAAGGTGTGCGGAAAGAGCACAGACAAACATCTTAGGGAAGTGTAATATGTACATCCTTTGAAGGTAAGGTGGGAGTTTTACTCAAGTATTCTGCAGTTGGACACTACCCAAGTGGTGTGTACTGGAAGGACGCAATTACCTTATGAAGACTGTGGAAAGTAAGGGAGTCCACAGAATTGCTGGTGTCTGGCAACTATTAATGCTGGTCTCACTGACACCACTCTTACATAGGATACCAGGCTTTGATACATTTTCTGTCATCACAAGCAAAACAGTACTATGAAGCCCATGATGACAAGCAGGACATAGCCCATTGTGTGTATTTGTATGTACATATGTCTATCAACATATATCATTACACCATGTTATAGGGTGGCATTAAGTGACCACCAGCTGTTTTGCTTAGTCTTGCTGAAGCTCACTTGCCCAAAGGTTAGTCTACATCCTTAACTACAATGTCCTGGAGCAGTGCCATGACATCCCTCCAAGGGGAACCAACGTAATGCATCATGTGTTTACCAGTATGGGTGAGCACTGCAGCCCCCCAATGTGAGGTCCTCCCTGGTGGGAACTGATCACAGATCAGTCTCATTAAAACTACCATCACTATTTCCCCCTTGCAGACAATACAGATGTGTTTCAACAAAGCGATTTATTACCTTCTGTGGGATGGTTTACATAGCTTGACTGTACCTCCCCCTCTGATGGGATGGCAAAGTATGCAGAGCTCTACACCTCTGCATTATGGCAGCAGCATTACAACTGCATGAACTTGGCTGTGCCTGACAGGAGGAACACAGGCTCCTCATGGCCCAGCAGACCTCCCTGGTGGACAACTGTCATTATCAGGCTGCACAATAGGAGGTGGACATTGCTGTGTGACAGCTGGGGTAAGTGTGCACACCCTCCTAAAATGGTAACGCAATCTTTTCAGCTACAACAACCACATAGTGTTGTGATGTTGTATAGACACAGTAAGTGACAACATTAGCCACTCACATGAAGCAGAACCACAACGCATGGTGTAGTCACATGTGTAACCTCAAAACACAGGCTCAGATTGCCAGTGTCACATAGAATGGTCTGTACCCATAGCTAACCTGCAGTCCCACATGTTCTGCATCTACTTCACTCCCTTGTCCCCACCACATGTGACACATGACATTCCTACTACAGAGCAGGTCATAAATTGTCACTCTATGGACACACTGTTTCTATTGGATACACTAACATCACAGGCTGCATCCTACATGGGATGTGCCATGGATTACTAACACCACTGGGAACAATTTGCAATCATACTGAAAACACTGGCTGGACTCCAACTGTCTGTACAACTGCAATTATTATACCATTACACAGAGGTGGTGCATGCACTGACCACCAGAACTATAGACCTCTTTGTCTGAGTATTCATCTCTGTATGACTGTAGAGGCAATCATCATGGAGCTGATAAGCACACACATATATGTGATCTACACACAGTTAACTGTACACAGTTTGGATGTCTGACAGGGAGACCATGACTGTTAAACGTGGTGGACATTTCCAAGGCAGTCACCAAGGACCTGGGTGACAGGATATCAGGGCATACAACCCCCCCTGGATTGAACAAAGCTGTCTGACTTTATCTCCCACTCTGGCATTATTTACAAAGCACCCACTTAAGCATCCATGTTACTATCATTGTAGGGGAGACTTAGTGGCCCATTGATGGCACACATACTCAACATTAGGGACATCCCCCTTCAATAGTTAATCTGTAAGCAGCAGTGTTCAACAGGCTCGGTCCTGGGTCCTCTACTGCTTGGAATCCATTTAATCATGACACAATTGAATACTGACTGTGGCTAACAACGTTGGCTGATGCCTGCAAAGTGTGAGCACTCATGGAGTCTGTGAGTTATGTCAATAGCCTATAAGAGGATAGTGATGAACAAATGCCTGTTGACATAGTAATGGCTATAAACTCCATGCAAATATATATGTAGTATCCTTTCCATCAGTAACACCTATGTACCTAGTAAGTAGGACATCAGTCACAGCATGTGATGTACATATTTAGGGGTGTAAAAACTAGGGACACAGACCTGGCCACACAGGTTTACTCCTAATGTGCCTGAGATCACCATGCCTCCCCAGTGGAATGATGGGAATCATGTGTCATAGCTGAGGGCACAATCACTCATAATTGACATACTCATAACCTCCATATACTCTTTCCTCAGCATACCAATATCAGAGTGCAATGGCCATTTGGGAATGGACCTTTCCAAGCAGTACTGGCACTTGCACATAACAGTATGGTTCCTCACAAGGGAACTTTTCATCTTCAGCATGTGTTCAATTAGGTCATCTGAAATGAGTGTCATTGTAGACTGTGGCATATAGACTGCACAAAGGTGATCTCTGCCTTGCATATGGGACAATGTGTGACCCTGCTTGATTGTAAATGCTGCATATATGTAGGTGGCATAGTACATGGATTAATCATTGTAAGGACTTTAACCTAGTATGTGATGTTAATAATACATGCTGGTGGGAGAGATTTGTTTGGCAGATTTCAACCCACCCTTGCAACAGAGCTCTGGCTAATGGCAAGCAGAGCACCTCAGTGCACCTCAGCACATACCATCTTTATGACTGGCTGGGCAACCATCACCTCACCATAGGGCTTCTGCCTGTGTCCCCATTTGGACTGGGGCAATATGCGGTGATCAGGTAAATAAGGATATACAGTTGTCTATGATTGTGATGGCTGTATGGCCATTATGCTAGTGAAGTTCAAATGTCATATGGTTCCATAAGCCGATGTAAGTTGTTGTAACAGCCACACACACAAACATGGCTACATTGAGGATAGCCCCACTTCCCATTACTGCTTATAGGACATGGCACTGCACACACATAGTGCAAGTCAGCTGTATGTCGATTAGAACACTTATCTATGTAATGGTATGCAGTACAGATCACAGTACATGATATATGTAACACACCTCACGTGAGATAGTGCTGTCAGTTTAGGACATATTATGCTTGATGACATCAGCAGGCCAAGTTGTGGTTAGGCATCTGGAGGGGCATATCACCTGCTACAACTAAAATTCTTCAAAATTCTATCTCTTTGTAAGTTGCTGAGCTGATCATATTTATACAATATGGACATGCACACACACCAAGTTGCCTGCCTGCAATGAGATTAGAATCCTTACCTATCTACTCTTACATGTTATAGATCACAGTACTTATCGCATGCACCACAGCTTAAGTCGAATGCTACAATGGCAGCTGGTAAACTTAAGGTAGATGACATCATCAGGCCTTGTAGAAGAGTGCAGTTTGGAAGACAACAGCAACTTACAGGGCCAAAAAGTGCATAAGCATTGCAGTTTGATAGCCAATGAGGGTTTCTCAGTTATTTGGCAGGGGGGTAGACGCACACACACACACACACACACACACACACACACACACACACACACACACACACACACACACACCAAGTGGCCTGCAGTGATATTACAACCCCTACCTATCTATGTCTTACACACTATAGATCACAGTACTTATCACACACTCTACTGCAGATTTCTGTTTTATATGTGATTGCAGGCAAACTACTTGTGGATTATAACTAATATTCCCAGAGACTGCGAGTGGACCAAAAATGAACTTTTATGTTAAAAATGTTCACAAACAAAAAAAAAACATGTAATAAAACACACAGTGCTAAGCACTTTCATCTATAATTGAATAGACATCCTCAGAACAAGTGTGTGCTTGACTACAAACATATAAATAACCAATTACATGTGACACGCACCCACGGCTAAAATGAATCAGATTAAAAGATAAACTAAACAGGAAATGAATTGCTTAAAAGCATACTGCTGTGTGCGCATAAACCGATCAAAAAATTGTATAAAAATATAAAAACAAAGGCAGCATCAATTAATTTACAGTACACTGGCCCTTCTCTTAAGTTCACTTGTAACTGAGATGCTATTGTTCAGCTCAGGAGAAACAGTTGCATCAAATCTGAGCTGCCAAAACATCTCCTGATGTAACAAAAAGTTCTTCCAATCCCCTGAATAAATTGTGGCAGATGCTTGCTCTAAAGTTGAAAAGAGAAACTTCTTAAAAATTATACACTATGCAGCATGTCTTGCCAAAGTGCTTCTGTTATCTGAGAGCTGCAGACTATATAAGTACTGGTAAATTCTCAGGGTGAGAGCATTGTTGGCTTTCCCTATATAAAATGCTTGACAGCAGGTACAGTGGGCAAAATACACAGCTCGTTCTGACCGACAACTGAATTTACCACCCTTTGTGTGTCTTAAAATTTTGTCGTGTAATCCACTGGTGTAATTTCTGTCAATGTAAACACAATGGAGGCATCTACCACATGACCTGGTGATGTGGAAATAATTGTCACTGCTTAAATAGGGTCTAACAAATTATTAATATTATACCTCCTTTTATATGTAAACCCTGGGTTATGAAGACATCATTGCAGTGAAAATGGAGCAGTTCCTGTGGACAATGTCTACAATGTCTTTTACATCCAGGGAATAGTGAATAACCATACTACTGAAAAAATATGTTTTCCACTATCAGAGGTGATATGTCTTGTTGGTGAATAAGCCATGTTTGATAATTGGGCCATATTTCCCATGTCTATCTGACCAAATGTCTTTTCTGAGGAATCAAGTAGGCCCTCTGGGTATCCCTATGCCCGAAACATGTTGTATAATTCTACAAACTCATTTGGACAAGCCCCATCATTGAAAGTGAGCCTGGAAACTCTGGCAAATTGATTCTTGACTATCCCTTTTTTCTGGTGGTATGGATGGCAACTAGAAAATATAAGAAGGTGTTGCAATAGGTGAGTTTTCTGTACACTCCAGAAGTTAAACCTTCTTCTAGGGTCCAATAGGTGGGTTTTCTGTACACTCCAGAAGTTAAACCTTCTTCTAGGGTCCAATGAATGTTAACATTAAGATAACGTATGTCTTTAAAACCCACTTAATAAGTAAACTTTAAGAAGCTGACATTGTCCTCCATTTGAAGAAATAAGGTAATGAATTGCCGTAAACTTTCTTGCCAAACAAAAAGTAAATCATTCAAGTAATGATAGTATCCTCTACAAAACTGAAAGAGGGGAAGCTGGAATAGGGTGTCCAACTCCGAATTCAACAGGACCCCATTTGCAAATGTTGGTGCACAGGCTGTACCCATTGCAACCCCAGTGAGTTGCCTGAAGTATTCCTCACAAAAACTAATAAAATTGTTGGATAACACCATGTCCATAGAATCGTGGATCAACAACTTATCATTCTCTGTGATATTACCAAATTTGTGAACAATGTCATCAAACCATTGATGTCCCCAAATCATGGGGTATATTTGAAAATAAATTCTTTACATCACAGGTGACAAATGTACTGTGCTGATCAATGGTGACATTACGTATCTTGTTCAGCAAATCCCATGAGTCATGAATAATGTGGGGGAAAATGGCCAAATAGCTTCTACAATTTCATGTCAACAGTAACACTCAAATGTCCATTTTGCGCATTCATTCAAATGTGTGTACAGCTGATAATGGGTGGGGTGCGGTGGCGGTACTTCTTCTTTAGAAGAACTTGTAACTTCGGGTGGACCAGCACTGTTGTTCATTATTAAATGTAAATTTAATTTATGAGTGAATATCTTGAGGTCCAATAAGGTATGTTTAATATTGGCTCTCCCAGAGGGTACGAAATTGAACCATTTTAAGAATAAAGCATGATGTGCACTTTGGAAGCCAGCAGCAGCTTACAGGGCCAAAAGGTGCATACGCATTGCAGTTTGATAACCAATGAGGGTTTCTCAGTTGTTTAGCAGGGGGTATACACACACACACACACACACACACACACACACACACACACACACACACACACACACACACACACACACACACAAGTGGCCTGCAGTGATATTAGAACCCCTACCTATCTAGGTCTTAGTATAGATCACAGTACTTATCACACATGCCACTGCAGATTTCTGTTTTATATGTGACTGCAGGCAAACTACTTGTGGATTACACAAACTAAGCTTGTGTTGAATAGCATCTGTGATATTACTTTGTACTGTTAGCTGCATGTAGTATCTTAGCAGTGAGATAACTGTTACTGTTATTATCCTATGTGTCTACAGATACCAGTATGGCCATGTTTAAACTTGTTTTCACTTGGATGTGCAAAACTGTGGGCAGGAACAATGTGCCCTGTCCATGCGTGTGTAGACCACATTATACATTATACCACCTGCTCACCTGTTGCTGTCCATGTGGTGACACCGAGCAAGCATAGGGGTCTGTAGGTAAGTGCAATATGTACTGCTGAGCAGCATTACAGATGTGTGATAGAGAAGCTTTACTCACCAGTATTAGGGTATGTAGGACAATACAGACATCCGCACACATATTTCTGTATATAACAGGGATGTACATATAGATGTAGCTGTGTGTATGATATGTATATGTATATGTGTTATGTAGATATATGGAGAAAGGGTGAGATGTATATTTTTATATCTGTATATAGTTTTATATATATATATATATATATATATATATATATATATATATATATATATGGGTATATATATATATATATATATATATATATATATATATATATATGTTTAAAAATACATAGAGATACATATACTATGTATGTGAGAGAAAAAAGTGACAGGTAGATATGCATACATATATGTATATATATATAGACGTATCTATACATAACAGGTCATTTTGAGCAAGGGGCAGCAGAATTGCACTCAGTTTAACTAAATGTATGGGCATACCCAGTGGGACTGTCAGTACTTCTAAAATTACTCCAGGCCACACCTACCTGCACTCCAGTCCTGGATTTTGTGTCTTACAGACACTGATATCTGTCCCTTTTTCTGCAGTGCTGCACTTTACTCAAAATGTCCATGGCATTCTCCAGCTGTCTGATGTAATTAATATGTGACAGGTTCATAATGTTACACCAGACGCAGACTAACAGTCTGTGACAACACCACCAAAATAATACCTCGCATGCAAAAGATGTGGATACCTCCAGGTTTGAACCATCAACGGCATCACCCATGCTAACTTCCCCAGTATACTGAGCCACACAAGCTGCCAGCCAGAGAGTAATCATTCATTACACCATCAACAGCATGCATATATACATTGTTATTCCTGCATTAAGTGAGACATACAATGTGTGATTGATTTGTATGTTACTGCCCTGAGTTTGCCTGGACTGCTGATATATTGATGACCTACTGTTAAAGCCGTTATATGGGGAAACTGCTGTGTTGGGTGTGGGGAACAACACAACATGTTCTCCTGGCATACACAGTAGTTCTATCTTTTATGTGACCCCACTGTCTAACATCTACCTTGACTGATGTAGTGCATATTCCAACCATGAGGTCTAGTGAATATTAAGGAACACATACTAGTGGACTGGCTGACTGTAGTCCAATGCAGATGTTACTTGTGTCCAAATAACCCACTAAATTTACTTGCATAAATGCAACAAATCCATACATACAATACCATATTATAATAATCCTTACAAGCAGTGTGTGGGTTAGGGACTTATCTTGTGAATGCAGCAGTTGACAGAACTGTAGTTCAGGGCTGACTCTGTCTGATGCAAGCATACACGGCCAATACATGGATAGGTACAGGTTGTATGGGTTGCCTGGCATCAATTTTACTATATAGGTTCATAGGTTCATACTAGGCTATCTGCCCTAGGGCATTTGTAAGCCTAGCGAGAGTGTGTGTGGCTTTTGCCACCCCTTGGAATGAGAATACTGTGCCCATTTAGGGTTTAGTTTACTGTGCCTCTGTCTAGTAGTGACACAGAGATGGCCCCCGGGGTAAATCTACGATCTCCCATCCACTTGTCAAGATTTCTCTTGAAGAGAGTCAGTGAGGGGCTCTGCCTAACATGGACTGGGATTCTGTTCCAGAGTGTAGGGAGCCTTTGGGTTATGAATCTGTCCCTCCAGCACGTCCTATTTATTTCTGTGTTGAGGTTCAGATCTCTCACTCTCATGGCTCTGGTAGATTTGGATTTCCTGAGGTGGAGGATTGTGGCTGACAAAGTTCACAGACAACTGCAAACTGGGCGCCATAATTGATACTCCAGCGGGCACAAGCATCCTTCAGAAACATGGACATGGCCTTGTATGTCAGGCATAGATCGCCTCTGAGTAGGCGGTATGCGACTGAATAGAGCTGGAGTTTCTTCAGCCGGGCAGTATATGACATATGTTTGAGACCCTTGATCCTCTTGGTGAGGTACTTTTGGGGTCTTTCTAACTGCTGCAGGTGTTGGGTAAGGTACGTCCCAAATGGGGCATTGTACTCAATTATGGGCCTGATAAGGGAAGAGTATAGGGGCACAATGACCTCTCTTGATCTAGATGTGAATCATTTCATGATAAGGTGGGCAATATAGAAGGTCTTCCTAACCACTTTGGCAATGTGAGTGTCAAATGAGAGGTTACTGTCAACTTGGGTCCCTAGGTCCCTGATTAATTCTTCCATGCTTAATGGATTACCACCTATGTGGTAATTTGTGGGTACTTTGTTTTTCCCAAAGGGTATGACTATACATTTTTTGGCGTTCAGTTTAAGGCCATGGCTCTGGCACCAGTTATCTGTTTCTATGAGGCCTTTCTGAAGGATGCTTGTGCCCGCTGGAGTATCAATTATGGCGCCCAGTTTGCAGTTGTCTGTGAACTTTGTCAGCCACAATCCTCCTATGTTAGCTTGCACATCAGAAAAATAAATGCCGAACAAGAGGGGTCCCAGGACCGAGCCCTGTGGGACACCGCTTGTGACTAGCTTAGAGTCTGACATGGCTCCAGCAATTCTGACCTTGTGGGTTCTGTCTTTGAGTCAGTTTGCAACCCATCTTATGACATATGGGTTTACATTTAAGCTGGTGAGCTTGTCTATGATGCCCGAGTGGGGTATTGTGTCGAAGGCCTTTGCAAGGTCAAGGTAGGCTGTGTGAACTGTCTTACCCTCATCAATAGCCTTAGTGACTGTTTCAAAAAAGTCGACCAAGTTCAAAAGGCAGGATCTGCACTTGACAAAGCCGAATTGGGTGGGATCCAGTGTCTGTAGGTCCCCAATGTCTTTGTTTATGAGTTCCATAATGATCCTCTCCATAGCTTTGCAGACCAGGCTCATCAAGCTTATGGGGCGGTAATTTCCAGGGTCCGTAGAAGCGCCTCCTTTGTGGAGTGGGACCACTGTTGCTATACGCCATTCTTTGGGCACGTATCCTGTAGTAAGGCTAAGATTAAACAGCAGCCTTATGTGCGGGTTTAGTTCCTCTTGGACTTCATGTAGCACACAACCTGGGACACTGTCTGGTCCCATTGATGCTGTGTTTTTAGCTTTGGAGAGGGCGGCTCTCACCTGGGCATCTGAGAAGTCAGGGAGGCTACACTCTGCTGGGATAGATATTTATCCTTTTTGGGGGGAGGGGGGGGGGAATTTGCACTGAACCTGTCTGCCAGTATGTTGGCAATGTCTGTGGATTCAGTGTATTTTTTGTCATTTTGGACTAACTCTGAGCATATTTTGGAGTTTCCACCCAGGTTTCTAACATAACTAAAGAAGGCCTTGTGATTGTCTTTAGTGTCTTTTGTGATTTTTCTCTCAAAGTTGGCCTTGGATGATTTTATGAGTGATCGTAGTTTTTTGCTAGTACTGATCAGAGATGCCTTCCCTTTTAGGGATTTTGCTCTGTCATGTAGTAGCATCCTCCTCTTGTTGTAAAGCTTATTAATGGCTGGGATCCACCAGACAGGACGCCTGCCTTTGGGGGAATGGGTCTTAGTTTTATTTGGGATTGCATGATCCATGTATTCTTGAAAGTTTCCATAGAAGACATTTATAAGGGATTTAGCGGTGTGGGCTGTGGTTTCCACTGGCCCAGGGGCCTTGAATGATACCACTTCAGTCTTAAGAAGTGTGAAGCCAGCTTTTGAGAAATTCTTCACTGTGGTCTTCTGTGCTGGGGGTGGGGGCGGGATGTGGATTTCCAGTGAGATTAATTTATGGTCTGATCTCACCAGTTAGGGGTATACTTCCGGTGTGGAGCATTGTGTCCCCATGTTTGTGATGATCAGGTCTAATATATTATCTCCTCTTGTGGGAGTGGTGACTAGTTGTTCCATCGCATTTGAGTTTATGAATTCTAGGAACCTTTGGGCTAGGGTGTTTGGGCTTGAGTAATGCTCCCAGTCTATGTTTGGGTAGTTGAAGTCTCCCAATATGATGATATTTGGAGAGACATTCATAATCTCCAGTGTCTTCAGGAAGGCTGAGTGGGGTTCCTGAGTTTGAGAGGGTGGTCTGTAGCATGCTACAAACTGTAGGGCAGTTTTGCCTACAGTTAGTTGCACATGGATGGTCTACGATGCTTCGTCCATTGCCACTAACCTGGAGGTGTGGGTATCTTTGATGAATATATGTATGTGAATAGGAGTAAGGTATCAGTCCTTGGGGCCCTAGGTTGTAAGTGACTGTGCTATGTGTTGTTAGCCAAAGCTAGGGCATACTGGGCATGCCTACATCTGCCTATATCTGCCTACAGGGACATCATCAGTGAGTTCCTCCTCTGAGTCCTCCTGTGACTGTAGCTGTGGTGACCTAGGCACTGGTGGGGGCTGTGTATCCTCTCCCTTAGCTGATCCTGCTGCTGCTGTTTCTGCAGGATCATATTGTGTAGCATAACACATACTGTGAACATATGTGCACATGTGGCTGCAGAGTACTGTAGAGCTCCTCCAGATATATCAAGGCATCAGAATTGTTACTTCTGGATCCCAAACACATGCTTTATGATGTCATTGGTTTGTGCGTGTGTCTCACTATGGCATTCTTTGGTGGGTACGTGTGCATTTCTGATTGGTGTCATCATCCACAGTTCCAATATGTAGCCAGCATCTCCCAGTAAATGGCCATGTGGGATGTCCCCCTAGCAAACAGCTAGTACAGCTGTGATGCATGCCAGATATGGGAGTCATGGTAACTGCCAGGGCTGCCAAACACACATTCAGGATAATCTCCTGGGCATTGCACATGACTTGGCAGTTGATGTAGTGGTATCCCCTGCAGCTGATGTAAATTCTAAGGTTGTACCTTGATGTGTACATGAGTACAATCTATGGGACCCAGTACTTCAGGGTAGTGTGCTACATGGTAGTAGCAGTGTTGCATATTGCTGGCCCTCACCTCAGTGGTGAGGTGAAAAGATATGTGCTCACTGGCATGTGGTAGCATGGCATCCTGGAACTGGTAGAGTATCCTGGATGCTGATGCCTATGAGACCTCCATCATGTCCCGAGTTGGTCTTTGAAAGGTACCTGTTGCTAGTATCCTAAGGGCTACACATACCTTTGTTTCCACTGGATTGGGTTCTCCTCTGTTGTCTCTGGTCTTCAGCTGAGGGCGACAGAACTCAGTGAGTTCTTGTTGTATATCCCTGCCCACCCTGTAGTGCTCTACAATCTCCAGCTCATGTAGATCCTGGAAGGTTACCCTGGGCCTGAACACTCTTCTCCTTCTCTGTCTAGGCCTATTGTCAGCAGCAGCAGCAGCACTGACTTCAGAATCTAGCACATACAGGTGTAGCAGACCTACAGCAACCTCTAGCATTCTCTCCCAAGTCAGCATTGCAATGGTCAAGAGTATTGTGGAAACAACAGAATGTGGGGTGTATGCATACTTTATAGTGCTCTGTCTGCTGTAGGTGCAGAATGTGTGATTGGCTAACTAAGATGCATTCCACCTGCCTACGATATAATTACCATCATTTATTGACCCTATTTTAGCTTAAACCAAGGTCAAAACTAATTAAATACATTTTTTAGACATGCTCAGTGTGGCAGTGCACCACGCAAATACACACACGAAAGGTAATCAAAGCTTAAAAGTGAGTCAACCCCCCCCCCCCCACTGAAAGGACACACTCATCCAGGTGACATGCCATACAAACACATGCACCTAAGCTGAAATGAGCTTAGAAGTCAGTAGACACACCTCCCCTGGTGTTAACTACATCCTGCGTAAACAGCAACATGGGTCTAAGCCTATATGAAGGGGATATGCAGACATGATTACTCCTTTCTGCTATTCAGTAGCTCCACCTCATTTGCATAGGTATCTGTACTCACAGCCTGGAAATTACACACTTCATAGCCCAACCACATGAACAACAGCACCAATGCACCATTACAGGGACTCCACACACAGTCCTGTAATACATTTTTGTCACATAATATTAATTTTATTTTTTTCCAATTTTTTTTTATTTTTCTATAAAGCTTGTTTATGCACTGCAGCACACTGCACAAACATGCCCAGATTATTTAAAAATATCTAATTTATTTCCTTTAATTTTTCTGAAATACAAAATAATATTTTCACTCATATGTGTATGTGTTATGACATTTCTGTCCATATATCACCATTTTTACAAGCCCTTTTGCCTGTCTACACTCCTGTACACAGAATTTTTCCATGTACACTATGGCCACTGACACAGGGTCTAAACAGATGGCTATTTACTTGCTAGATTGCTCTACATGCTACATTTATATGGGATTCACCTGCTTATGAGGTGATTTGTATGCCATGGAAGTTTCCATGTTAGAGCATGTGTGTGCACCACTCAGCAGTGCTTACTGAATTTAAAAATGTTCCCACGCATGTAAGCAGCATGGCGCAGTGTCTACACTGTAAAAACAGTGTGTAGAATTTATTATCCCCCCCCATGTATTCTTTTGTATTGCAGAGTAATTGAACTACATTGCAATTTTTTTTTTTTTTACTATCATGCACATGGAGTTATTTTGGTTTTTCTACAGCCTTTCTGCCAACCATCGGGTTTCCTTTCCAGCCATTAAATTGACCAATGCATTCCCATGTGTTGCCAGTGATGACAGTCAGATGATCTGGGGAGAGACCATTATCCTGTTGACTGAATGGATTTGTAGGTCCTAAAATTCCTGTGCCAGTTCCTGGTTCACACAGAGCTTTACTGACCAGAGAGGTGAACATCTCACCTTTATGGTGATATGTCTGTCTTGGGGCTTCACCTTCCAAGATGGAATGAGACACTACAAGGATACACTCTCCTTAAGTGTCTGCACATTGCCTCTGCTGTGGTGTCACCCCATCGTAGGTTCATAGGTTCATAGGTCGGTACTAGGCTATCTGCCCAAAGGCATTTATAAGCCTAGCCAGAATGTGTTGGTTTTTTCCACCCCCTTAGATTAGTTCCCTGTGCCTCTGTCTAGCAGAGCCACTGAAGTGATCCCCGGGGTAAACTTTGTGTTTCCCATCCAATCTTTACCTGATATGATCTCTGCCATGTTCTGTGGTAACAATGGCAACCCAGCAGATGCACTGATTTTATTTCAAATGTATTGAAAACATATTAAGAGCCTTTACAGATGGTGCCAAGGAGTCTGAATTATACTGAAATTGGTTTTTGGGTCTTAGCACTTTAGAACATATCGATTGTTTAATTTAATGCAACCTTTTTACAGGCCTTTCTACAATGTATAATTTGCCCCATGCCACATTGGAAAACTGTCTTTAACTGCCATTTATTTATATATTTCTATAAACCTGCTGTTGCTGTTTCTAATCATAAGTTTATAGAGTACAAAGCCTAACCTTATTGCTGCACATAGCATGTCAGCCCTAAAACATTTGTAAGCCAACATCTTGCTAATTGTTGCTTTCAGTGCATGTAAGCATTTAGAACTAAGGTTTTGAGAAGATGTACATAGTCTGACCATCTAAGGTAAGTACATTTTCAAAGGTTTTCCACATGGCCAGACTTAAATCCCTCTTTTAAGTTAGCTAAATAAAGGGTGTTTCCTTTATTCTTTCTTTTTTTTTAATTTCTCCAAGTTTTTTTGGTTTCTGTTACCATAATGGGAATGGACCCCATTCCTAAGTCAAAATACGATTAAAGTTCATGAAATTAGTATTGTTTCAATCTTTGATATCAGCCAGAAGTGCACTTCACATCACCCACAATGTACCCACTAATGACTCCTGCAATTCATACAGGATTACATGTACTGGTAACATATCTAAACATGATTGTAGGTTCTTTTTTATAAGAACCATTGCTCCTACTACTACTGGAACTCTCTGGGTATCTTTCTTCCACATTGCTCTCATTTCTGCCTGCAAATCATGATATTTTATGACTTTGTGTCACTCTGTTCACAAACCAGCAATGGGGTGTACAACTGTTTCCAGTTCTGTTTTACAAAACCTACATTTGTCTGTTTCTCCAACATATTTAATAGACTTTGTAAACCAATGTGTACATAGCCCACTATCTTGGGTAGCCAATATTAACCTTGCATCTCTTGGTTTGAATTCACCACTACTTAACCATTCCTGCATTCAATCCTGATCAACATGAGGTTCTTCCAGAAGTTTTCTATACTTGCAACTATATGCATTTTTCACATTTCTTGCCTTCTCGTCTGGTCCTTCACCTTATATTCTTTCTTTTTTTTTTGGCACATTCAGTTGCTATCTGATTTGTATCTACTTCTGGTTTGATTTCCATTCCTGCCTGACACTGATATGCTTCTGCTAGATTAAGCAGAGAAGTCATCTTAGATTTATTCTCCTCATGTTTCAAAACATTCACTACATTTGGGTCTTGTGAGGTCAACAGATATGTGTGTAGTCCCATGATTGCAGATCTATACAGGTAATCAGTTTCAAGGAGGCCTATCCCTCCTTCAGAACGGGGAATATATATTCTTGGTATGTACTGAATTTTATAAATCATTTGGTGAGCATGAAACATCTTTTTTGTTTTCCTGTCTAATATATCCAACACATTTTGGGGCCAGTCAGTCACTCCAAAACCGTAAGTTAGTACAGGAAGAGCAATTTGGTTTATAGCTTGAAATTTGTTCCTAGATGTCAGTGCTGTTTTCTGGATTAATTTAAGTCTTCTAAATTATTCCTTACTTAGTTTTATTCTCATTTGTTCATATTTTATTGTTGATCATTCATCAATTCCCAAATATTTATACACTCCTTCTCACTCAAGTTCTTTTATATCACATTATTGTCCCAAACTGATGTTTTCTTGTTGCTGCAGTTTTCCTGGTTTAAAGGTTGTGTTTGCACATTTATCAAGACCAAATGACATTCTTATTTCATCTGAAAAAGTTTTTGACAATTGGCAGTTGTGCTTTCAGTTCCTCATCTGATGAGCTATACAGTTTTAACTCGTTGACAAAGAAAAGATGAAGTCTTTACACTATGTTGTTTTCTCGGAGGCAAATTATATCCATGGCCTAAGCTGTTAAACAGACAGCTTAATGGGTCAAGGGCAAGACAGAATAGCAGCGGTGACAGAGAGTCACACTGGAACATTCTCCTTTGAATTTTTATCCATCTGATAATAATTTGTTCTTTGTCATGGCTTAATTGCAAGGTGGTCTGACACTGTTTAATGGTAAATGTAATGTAGACAATCAGTGTAGGGTGTATCTTATACACGTTTAAGCACTCTTTTATCCATGAATGTGGGATACTATCAAATGCTTTTTTGTAGTTTGGAAGCTTGGTAGTCGGATGGCTTACTGAAGCCATTTCTGACTACGGAAATCAAGAGCAAAAATATTTAGCTACAATAAGGGCCCAACGATGTATAGTCCTGGTGTTGAACAAAGCACAAAAGAGACAGCGAGGTACGTCATGGTCTGGGCCTAAACAGATGATGCAGTAAGAATGAAAGTCTCAGTGTGGTATTTGCTTTCCACAGGGGAGATAATTGTTAACTTTTTCTGACATCAGTTAGAGCAAGAAAAAAGGATCCCCAATGGGGTACTTAGCTTTAGAAGACTTCAACTTCAATTTGGAAACTAAACTCAGGTAGCGTCCAACTGGCACTCATACAAACTGCTTCTGCTTCAGGCTCCTCGGCAAAAAAGACTGATGTAATGGCGTCGGCTGCCTGATTTTATACCACTGACGACCTGATGTCAGTCCTGGAGCGACAGCAACTGACGCAGAAATACTATTCCTCTGGTATTTGGGCCAACTGAGGGCTACCCCTGACAGGATAACCTAAGTGTGATGACTGCAACAGTGAAACATGAAGAACATCAGCATAGTAGCATATCAACGTGCTTAGTAATGGCTGATCCCACATTATTTATTTTTGTCACAAAAATGACTGCATCAAATTTATTGGGGAGGGCTTAAATCTTTCAACTCCCCTAGCTGTCCAAGAATGTTTGAAAAAAGTTGAGATAATCTGTCCAGCTTAACCTCCATAATATAGGGGGTGAGAGAATTTCCAGGGCTCCAATGTTACTTCACTGAAACAGTAAGTGTGATGGACTATCATAGTAAATCAATATCAAGAAAATAAGGTGGAGATCTTCAAGCAGTAGTGTAATTAAAAACATACCTGTTCTGTAAAGCTCTGATCTCAACGATTTTTTAAAATATTTTACTGAATTCAACATTTTAATATTTTATGCATAACAAGTTTCTGCATAGAGAGGATATCAAAGTATAACAAAACCAATAACCATAACATTTCAGTAGCATATTATGACTGTTCAAAACAGATGAATTGATAACAGATTGCTGACTAAGTTAAGTCTCATCTGAAGTAGACCATGCATTCAGAAAATGCACTGATGTTCATAAATACACTGAAATTGCCTCAGAGTGCAGTATATACCTGATTACTGTAACACTGGATGTTTGCAGTCATGTACTTAGCAAGTTCATTATAGTGCTGAAAAACAATGGCGGACATAACATAATAGACAACATATGGAAGAGTCTTTTTCTTTTAGCAGTCAGAGAAACATCTGAAGGCATGACCAAAAGTTTAAAACTTGCAGAGAAGGAATTAACTTCCTAACAACCTTTATGGCCATACTGTGAGCTTTGTAACAAAAATCAAACAAGGAGGGGCATCCCCAAATCAAGTGAAGATAATCATCTGCCTCCCCAAAATTTTGATCTTTCATGGCTAATCACTGTAACAGATTGTTTTCATCTGGAAAAACAGGCAAATTTTGTGCTGTTAAGAAGAAGTGAATTTTGCATCATCCTTTGCTGCCATCCTGCAAGTAATTTTTAAACAATAATGAAAAAAATGTGCATTTCGGTATATAGGTAAACTCTGTCTTTTTTGTAAGACTACAAACTTCCTACCATTTTGCCAACAGATGAAATGATACTTTGTATTTGTATAAGAATATAATTTACATATAAAAGGAATCAACATTCCATAAGAAAGAAACAGCCAACATGAAGCAATATAGCCGCTCCGAATCACCAGAGCAAACCCAGACTGACTATAAGGCAAGGCAATTATAGCTTAAAATATCATTAGAGTTAACTAAGTGGAAGAGGGGGCTACCATGTATATAGCCTGATATGTCAAATTCATGCTTGTTACCTCAACATAGAATTGTGTTTGTCTCCTAGTGGATACACAGACACTGTCTTCAGGACATGAAATGCAAAGCAGCCGAGCGAGGGCAATACATGCTATGTTTGTATAGCTCATTGCTGGACAGCTGTTTCCTGATTGCATATTGGTATTTGCATATTTAGTTACACAACCTTCCGTAAGTCTTGCCCACATGGAAGTAAACACAAGCCCATTGGACTGGCACCTGCTCTTAGTTTTGTCTTTGTAGATCTTCTGTTTTCTCAGGTAGACAAAGTAGTTCTGTTACTGACCAGGATTTAATGAGTACATGATCTATAAAGGGTATCTCATGAGTACCTGGTCATCCAGAATGGGAGAGATGACTAAATCCCCTTGTTCAACAAAATCTGCTATATTCTAAGTTATCCTGTTAATAAAAAGGTAAGTTCACCGAGGATACCACAGAATATTTTTTTTTCCTACAGTGATCTTACAATTACTGTGCAGAATGAATTTTATGCCCCTTGAATCCAAACTGTGTATCAGCATCACAGCTCTCTCATTGCTGTATGTTCCTATGACATGGATCAGCATCATACCTCTCTTGCTGCTGCATGTTCTTATGAAATAGATCAGCTTTATAGCTCTCTCATTGCTGTATGTTCCTATGACATGGATCAGCATCAGAGCTCTCTCGTTGCTGCATGTTCTTATGACATGGATCAGCACCATACTCTCTCATTGCTGCATGTTCCTATGATGTGGATCAGCATCATAGCTCTCTCATTGCTGCATGTTCCTATGACATGGATCAGCACCATAATCTCATTGCTGCATGGTACTATGATGTGGATCGGCATCATAGCTCTCTCATTGCTGTATGTTCGTATGACATATATCAGCATCATAGCTCTCTCAGTGCTGTATATTCCTATGACACAATAATTACAAAGACTGTCCACATTGGATTCATCTCTATTCAATTGAGTGGAGGCAATAGGCAGATGGGATCTGAGCAGGTCTGAGCATTGAAAGCTATTATTAAGTTTGCTAGTAATGAATGTTTATAGACTTTTTTCACAAAGTTTATCTTCAGCTTTTGGATGGGTTTGCCAAAGGAGACAATATCATTGGTGAGCTTGGCTATGCTATGCTTTTGGGTATTAATAATATTTAGCTCTGTGCACCTGGAGTGCATGCTCAGGCCATGCAGATCATTGTTTGCTAGGGTAGACATCTGAGGTAGACTAGTGAGTAGAAAGAATTAGAACTGGTAGGTTGAAAATGAACAGCAGTAAATAACTTATTGTTAAAGGCATTACTAAACAAGTCCAGCTTATTGATTTGAGGATGCAGGGCTATGCATTAGGCACTCACTGGTCAACAGTGGCATGCATACCACTCCATTCTATTTGTACCGGTCCATGGAGGAGGACATATCCTCAACCCCCTTAGCACCAACAAATGCCAATACCCCATTTTTTGGCATTATTAGTCAACATGATTAAATCACTTGGAGTCATGTTTTTACATGCAAGTGACTATCCCTGATGCAGCATGCAGTCTGTGGTCCATGATCTTCTAGTTAGAGCATACTTTGCAGTGCAGTTGATACCTAATGGCACCTCTGCCAGTAGGTACCACCTAGATTTAGTGCGCCTGGATGCTGTGCTGCTGCTGCTCACCTCAGCATTCATGTTTGTGTGCTCCCCATTGACACACCTCTGAACTTCAACCAGATTGACTGGGTTCAAAGCCATTACCTTCTAGCCTTGGGACAGAAACAAACAAGTATGTTTTTATAGAGGTGGAAAGAACCCCATATAGACCAGGAGTGAACATGCAAACTCCACAAAGACAGTGACTGAAAGTCAGGGTTGAACCCTGGACCTTGTGTATGTGCCACAAGACCTTAGCCATTATGGCACCATATCCTCAACAGATGTTTCTTTATGTAAATATATGAGTATATGAATATCTTTTAGACAGTGCAATAGCATGAAAGTATGCAGGATATCTGGAAATGGTCAGTTATAATCAGTATTCTACCCCAGCAAACCAACTAACAAACTAATGTCTAGACTGACATTGCAAAGGCTGTTGAGGATGCATATAAATGATAATATGTTTGTTTATGTTTGGTGTGTGACTATGTAGAGTCCAAATATATATTGATGCTTGAATTTTTCTGTATTTTTATATCTTTAATAAGTACTTGTACATGTTAGCATATGAATCTTTGTTGTATAATCATGTACGTCTTTCATCCAAACTAGGTTTTTTCATTCATGAGCTTTTTTCTAGTAATGGGCTCAGCTCGGGAGATGTGCTTGGTCATCAAAAGTAAACAAATTATTAATTAAGTACTGGTGATGACTGGTATGACACAACTCTATTGTCACTGCAGTAAGAAAGGAGTTGTCCACATAGCTAACATCCATTGTCATTGCAGTAAGAAAGGAGTTGTCCCCATAGTTAACATCCATCATCACTGCAGTAAGAAAGGAGTTGTCTGTATAGCTAACATCCACTGTCACTGCAGTAAGAAAGGAGTTGTCCGCATAGCTAACATCCATCGTCACTGCAGTAAGAAAGGAGTTGTCTGCATAGCTAACATCCATCGTCACTGCAGTAAGAAAGGAGTTGTCCACATAGCTAACATCCATCATCACTGCAGTAAGAAAAGAGTTGTCCACATAGCTAACATCCATCGTCACTGCAGTAAGAAAGGAGTTGTCTGCATAGCTAACATCCACTGTCACTGCAGTAAGAAAGGAGTTGTCCACATAGCTAACATCCATTCTCACTGCAGTAAGAAAGGAGCTGCCCCCATAGCCAACAGCGTGTATTTTGAAGTTTCTTTCTCACTCACACGGATTCAGACAGACATGCACAGACTTAATTTGGTTTATTGAAATTCACTCTTAGCTCTAGCCAACAGCCTGCATTTGAAACCAGTTACTATGATGGGTAAAGAAAGAATGTCATATCTCTGAAATGAAGAGGGAGTATAATTTAGACACCATGGAGTGAAACAGCACATTATTATTAATTAATTAAATGGGTTAGAAAGGATTCTTACAGATTATGACAATTCCAGAACTTCAAGTGCATCATGACAGACAAGGAGCTACTGAATAGCAAATGGACTTATTAGATTATTATTAGAGCACATTTTATACCTAAAATACATTTATAGGTAGTTTAATTCTGTATTATCTCCAAAAAAATTGAAGTGGACAGTAATGATTGGCCCACCACTGTAGTAGTTTTTTATATAACTTTACCAAAACACTGATTTTAATCATATTTAAGTTTACATCCTCATTCAGTGGTGAATTCTTTGAGTTCACCTCATCAAATATTGCCTATACACACATATTGTAACATAAGGAAAACAGAAGCATTTTCACAAACTTTAATATAACAGAATGATTAACAAATAGTAGAAAACTCAAAGATTATTCTATTGTTTTGTTTTATTTAAATTCCTTCCATCTGGTATGTATCACATAGAATTAATTTATCTTTTTCAACAAGCACATCAAAATGGAATAAGTATGAATAACACATTCCCCTGGATTCAGCAAGCTCTGCACGGCGTGCAAGAATAGTGTAGGAGCTGCTGGAGGCAATATGGCCGAGAGATCCAAGAACAAGCGTCCGGGATGTGCACGAGTGCTCCTGCACTATTCCTGCAAGGACACAGCTCCTGTATGCAAATTACCCCATTTGCAGGTGAAAACCATGCAAGTGAGGTAAATTTGTGATCCAGGAAGCTGGCAGCCGGCCATGTAGGACTAGTGTAATCTGCAGAAATGTACTCGGTTAGTAACCAAGTACATTTCTGCAAACTACAAAAGGAAGCCATGACAGCTCCAAATAAACAGTGTATATAACGTGTAAAGCATGCCAGTGGCCAAATATATGGCCATTGGCATGGAAAACAGTTGCAAAAATAAAAAAAAAAATAACTTTTATTTATTTATTTTTTGTCTGATTTCAGTCATTTAAGCATGCCCTAGCATTACGCAAATGGGATCGGCCCAAAAAAAAAAAAACTTGAAAAAAGCATTCTAGCCAAAATCACAATTTTGCCATTATACTCCATGGCAGTCAGAAGACAAAATAGCCAGTGAATAGTGGTTGCTAAGGAGAAAGGCTCAGTGTCACACTTGTAACTAGGCATTAGCAGGTAATCCTATGCAAATGAGGGGAATGATACTGAATCCTAGACTTCCCTTCATGGCTAGCCTGCACCTAACCGTGTAGGTGCAGGAAGACCATGGTGCAAGCTTAAGAGCTAGCTGACATCATACAGGGGTGTGTCAGGCATACTGTAAGCTTATTGGAGCCCTGTGGCTCGGGTTTGCCCTTAGCTTAGCAGAGCTAAGCAAGGGGGTGTGTCTGAAGCTGCCAAGCACTCTTTACATTGCCTAAGCGGGTGTCCACGCCGCGCACCATATTTTAAATGAAAAAAAATGTAAACCAGGAACGAGCAGCTCCGTGCACATCTGAGCACCCTGCCAGCATTCACAACACTGGATCAATAATGACAGAAACTATTGACATTACCACCTTGCACACCTACCCTGTCACCCCAGGGGAATATAGTAGCTTGCAGTCTGGAACTGTAGGAGTGACACAATGCAATGGCCTGCTACAGCTGGCCTGCATCACTACCAAATGCCCTACAGTCCTCTGCCAAAGGCCTGTGTCTCACCCATATTGCCAATTATGTTAATCATTGGACGCCCAAATAGCAACATAACACAGTCCACAGAACCCAAATGCAAGGCCATGTTGACAAATCCCATTAACATGGCCACCATATCCTACTGCATGAACTGTGGATCAACACCAAATTACTGCTGTGATGAAGGAATAACTATAGGGAACTTATCAGATAATATTTGCATAATGTTTGGAAGAGGATGGAATAATAGAGGGGGGGGTAGGAGAATGGACGCCAAGGAGTGTGTGAAGTCTGAAACTCAGCCATGTGCATATACTATCCCTGACTGCAAACACAGGAATGGGTGGCTACAAACCTGCTTGTAAACCACAATGTGAAGGGGTAATGTCCAGAAATATGACCCTTGCTTCTGGATAACCTGTGTGAATCTGTACAGCTGTGAGGTATGGCCACAGCAGGATATGGCCATACTGTCACGCCGATGTACAAGCATGGGATCCTCAGCCACCACTGTACCAAGGTGCTGAACCATTTACACAGACCCATCAGCAAGTATCTGCAGCTTCCCCTCCAGAATGGCATGATTGTGCAAGAATATGTAGGCTGCAGACCACAATACTGGATACAGCTGCATTCACCCTGTGTTCCCCAGGAAATTACTGCAAGCAAAATTGTATACCTGACAGTGGTTGATGACATAAAACATCACAGTGTAAAACAGTACATATGTCTGAATATCTCTGCTGCTGGCCGTGCAAGACTAGTGTAATCTTCAGAAATGTAGCAGAAGCAGAGCAGGCACAATTACCTACATCCTTTGCCCCTTTTGACCCCATATTGTCAACCAATCTACAGATATCTCACAGAAACAGGTTGCTAGCTGTAGGTGTAGAACACAAAAGCCTGCACTGAAGTACAACCTACCTGGAATAGATTCACACATTCAATACAGAAGGTCATACTGGGCATGCTCCCACACTTACAGAAATGAAGCCCATGTCTGGCAACAACAGTGGACTATACATATCAGACAGTCACAGATGTTTGTGCACACACTCCATATTGCACACCAGTCATGCTTTGCACACACATTGGATAGGAATACACACATATATCCAAGGACAACACACTATCATAGGCCAAAATTACACATACATAGATGTGTGGAAGAGAGTAACAGACAGTGACAAAGAGCCTCCCATCATGAGGCCTGTCCCACCCAGCACACATTCAGTTCGCTAAAACCACATGATGCGCAAATGTTGATCACTGTAGACATTTTCCTCTGGTATTCCTCAACACTATAATGTCTGTGGTGCTTGTGATAACTGTGTAACATGACTGTACAAGTCAGTATTTATCTAGGAGTTGTATGCATGTACCTGTGAAATATAAACCTGTATGTGCCTGAGTGTTGTGTGTCTGCTTCCAGGTGAATGGTTTATAGCCCATGCACACACACTGCACTCCCCATTGCCCTACTATGGCAAGCCTGCTAATGTTATTCACCTCGAAATACACCTTTGTTGAAAGTGTAACCCTGTAAGCACCATGGTGCGTGCTGTAGCTGTGTGATGTACTAGTTAGGTAGGAGTTTGAATCTCACACATGGCAAGTGTGTGTGTGCATGTGTGCGTGTGTGCGTGTGTGTGTGTGTGTGTTTGTGTGTGCGTGTGCGTGTGTGTGTGTGTGTGTGTGTGTGTGTGTGTGTGTGTGTGTGTGTGTGTGTGTGTGTGTGTGTGTGTGTAGGGATCAATGCTTCTGTGGCCGCTTACAGTCACTACACTCCCCATTGCCCTAGTTTGTCAAGCCTGCTGATGTCATTCACCTTGAAATACACCTTTGGGAAAGAAGTAGCCCTATAAGCTCTGTGGTCTGTGCTATAACTACATAATGGTGTAGTGTGATATACTAATTAGGTAGGAGTTATATTCCCAGACATGGTAACTGTAGAAATTTGTGTTTGTCTGTGTAGGGATCAATGCTTATGAGGCCATTCACACTCACTACAATATCCATTGCCCTACTTTGGCAGGACTGCTGATGTCATTCACTTTGAAATACACCTGTGGGGAAGAAGTAGCCCAGTAAGTTCCATGGCACATCCTATAACTGCGTAATGCTTAAGTGTGATGTACTAGTAATCGAGGAGTTCTGTTAACAGACATGGCAACTGTAAAACTTTGTGTGTGTTTGTCTGTGTATGGATCAAAGCTTTTGAGGCCATTCACACTCACTACAATATCCATTGCCCTACTTTGGCATGGCTGCTGATGTCATTCACTTTGAAATACACCTTTGTGCAAGAGTAGCCCAGTAAACTCTATGGTGTGTGCTGTAACTGTGTAAGGCTGTAGTATGATGTACTAGCTAGGTAGGGGTTCAATTCCCAGACATGGCAACTGCAAAACTTTGTGTGTTTGTCTGTGTAGGGATCAATGCTTTTGAGGCCAGTCACATTCACTAGAATTTCCATTGCCTTACTTTGGCAAGGCTGATGATGTCATTCACTTTGAAATATACCTTTGGGGAACAAGTAGCCAATTAAGCTCCACGGTGCATGCTATAGCTGCGCAATGCTGTAGTGTGATGTACTAATTAGGTAAGAGTTCTATTCCCAGATGTGGCAACTGTAAAAATGTGTGTGTTTACCTGTGTAGAGATCAATGCTTTTGAGGCCATTCACACTCACTACAATTTCTATTGCCCTACTTTGGCGGGGCTGCTGATGTCATTCACTTTGATATGCACCTTTGGGAAAGGAGTAGCCTAGTAAGATCCATGGTGCGTGCTATAACTGTGTAATACTGTAGTGTGATGTAGGAGTTCTAATGCCCAACATGGCAACTGTGAAACTGCCCACCAGATTCTCAAAAGCTTGCACGGCATGCAAGATCAGTGCAGGAGCCCAAGAAGGCAATATGTCCACCGTGCGATCCAGGAACAGCCTGCAGGGGCATGCATGAGCGCTCCTGCACTAATCTTGCATGGACAAAGCCCTTGTATACAAATCACCCCATTTGCAGTAGAAATCCATGCAAATTAGGTGAATTTGTGATCCAGGAAGCTTGTGACCATCAGTACAGGACTAGTGCAGTCAGCAGAAATGTACTCAGTTAGTAACAGAGTACATGTCTGCAAAATCCAAAATGAAGCTATGACAGCCCCAAATAAAGGCTGAATATCATGTAGTAAGCATGCCAATGGCCAAGTATAAGGCCATTGGCATTGCAAACAGTACAAAAATTTAAAAAATCAACTTTTAATTACTATTAGCCAATCCTGGCTGCTTAAGCATAGGGCAGCGGCAAGCAAATGGGATCGGGGGAAAATAACATAAAAGAACATCAATTAAGCATTCTAACTAACATCAGTATTCTGCCATGCAAGTCAATGGCAGGCAGAAGACAACATGGCCAGTGAGTAGTGGTTGCTAAGGGTGGAGTCTCAGTGTGAGACATGTAACTATGCATTAGCAGGCAATCCTATATAAATGAGGGGAAGGATAGTGAATCCCAGTATTCCCCAGGATGTGAGGCATGTCCCGACAGTGTAAGAGTATGAATAGCTGGGTGCAAGCCTAGGAGGTAGGTGACATCATGGGTGTGTGTGTCAGGAATACTGTAAGCAGATTGGAGCCTTGTGGCTTGGGGTTGCTCCTCGCTAAACACAGCTAAGCTAGGGGGTGTGTCTAAACCTGCCTTTACAAAGCCTAAGCAAGTGTGCATGGTGTGCACTAGGTCGTTCAGGAAGAAAAAAGAGGTTAAACCAGGAAATAGCAGCAGTGTGCACATTTGAGCACTCTGTTTGAGTGGTGCACACACGGGCTTAAACAGGAAGGCAATGGGAAGGGAAAACAGCAGTAGGAAGTTAATCAAGGAGATCTAGCTTAGCTGGCAGGTGAAATGTATCCAAATCAGCTAATTACACAAGCAGCAGACCATCCCAGCCCAAAACACTACTATAAATTATGCAAACACCTCCCCCTCTGTTTTTTCCCACACTCTACATCACTGGTGTATACAAGCGGGGACATTTTAACTAACAAACCTACAAAATGAGAAGGGCTACAGCAGGCAACATAGAACAACATGTGCAAGAGGCTGAGGGTGGTTAGGATGTAAATGCTGCTGAACAACTCACAGTGAGGAGCTGGAGAAGAGTATACAGAACCAGGGTAACCTACCAGGGGCTACATGAGCTGGAGATAGTGGAGTGCTATAGGGTGGACAGGGCCCTCCTACAGCAATGTGTTGAGCTGTGCTGGCCACACCTGTCACACCACACTGACCGAGGGAAACCCATCCCAGTGGATACCAAGGTATGTGTAGGCCTAGGTAAACTAGCCGCAGGTACCTCCCAAAGCACAACTGGGGATATCATGTGGATCTCACAGGCATCAGCATCCAGACTATTCCACCAGTTCCTGGATGCCATGCCAGCACATGCCATTGAGTATGTATATTTCCTCAACACCCGTGAGGTGTTAACCAGCAATATGCATCTCTTCCACCAAATAGCAGAATACCCTGAGTTAGTGGGTGCTATAGACTGCACACACATATGCATCAAAGCACCACCCGGTGAGCAGGGTAGGGCCTACATCAACCACAGGGGCATCCCCTCCATCAACTGCCAGGTCATATGTGATGCCCAGGGCATTATACTGAATTTGTGTGCAGGCTGCCCTGGAAGCTATGACAATTCCCACATATGGCATCTTAAGCAGCTGTACCAGAGATTTGCCAATGGGGATATCCCCTACAGCCACCTAGTAGGGGATGCTGAGTACACAATGGAGCCGTGGCTGATGACACCCATCAGAAATACATACACAATGAACAACAACGCCATAATGAGGCACATGCACATGCCAGACATATAATAGAGCATGTGTTTGGGATGATCAGGTCACGGTTCCGGTGTCTGGACACATCTGGTGGAGCCTTGTAGTATTCACCAGCTACATGTGCCCAAATTGTTATGGTATGTGCTATGCTACACAATATGATCCTGTGGAAAAAGCTGCAGCAGGAACAGCATGGGGCAGGGCCACACAGCCGCCCATCAATGCCAAGGCCTGCACAGGCACAGAGTGACCTGGAGGAGGAACAACCTGAGCCTGCCCCAGTACATAGAAGGAGGCATGCTCAGTATGCCCTGGCCTTGGCATAGAGGCAATGCATAGCATATGCACTGACACAGTAGGGACCCAGGGAATAACACCTCTCTCTGACTCGCACATGCAGTAAAAGGATGCCAAACATGACACTACCTGTGCTCAACCATGTATAGGGAGTGTACTATGTGCATCCAACATAGGCAGCCTACCAGCACCATCAGCTAGCCTGGCATTCCCACAAGGTAAGTCTATCAACCTACCAATTGCCATATGGAGTAGAATGTCTAGTTACCTGTAGCTATGGTATGGATTTGAGCATGCAAGGGAAATGGGAGGCTGGATGTTATAGCAGCAGACAGTAGACACCCATAGTGGCACCATGACATCTGTAACACACACTGGAGTCACCATAGTAGCCAGTACTACACAAGGTGACAAAACCCACTGCAGGAAATGTGCTGAGTGACATGTGTGTCCATATGACCTACACATGCTAGTCAGGATGGTTCACATATCCAACAACAGTGTCAGGCAGCAGGACAGGTGTAGACAAACCCAAACAGAGCATGTGCCATGGCCCCAGAATGATGGCTATGGTTAACCTCCCCCCTAGGCCTACACAGACAGACCAAAGCAGGGCAAGCAGTGGGATGTCAGTTCTAAAGGGTAGGAAGTCAGGCAACAATATGTAGGGAAACCAAAGCCACGATCTGTAGTTCACTGGTATGCCTCTAGTCAGCACGATAGGTAAGACAACAGACTGAAATTGAATACCCAACATACTAGTACAGTCTCAAGAAATGTGTACAAGTGTCACGTCTGCCCCCATCCTATGTAGACATATAGTAACAGTCAGGGGTGCCCCCTCAATCCTGTGTAAAAATGTAGAAATAGTCAGGTGTGCCCCCACCTACATAGAAATATAGTAACAGTCAGGTGTGCCCCTCCCAATCCTGTGTAAAGCTGTAGAAACAGTCAGGTGTGTGTCCCCCACTATGTAGAAATGTAGTAACGGTCAATGCCAAATGATGGATGGATACCCTGCAGAGACAGCATGCTACTTGTCGGTGTACAACACAAAAGTCAGCACTGCAGTACAAACTACCCGGAATTGACCCACACATGTAATACAGATGGCCATACTGGGCAGGCTCATATACTTAGAGAAATGAAGGCAATGTAAGGCAACAACATACAAAAAGGTCATACTGGGCATGCTCACACACGTAAACACATGATGGCCATGCCTGCAAACACCAGTGGACCAGACATATTTGGCAGTTGCTGTTGTTAGTGCAGACACCTGTCAGCATGCACAACTCATGCCTTGCATGCACAGTGGATAGGAATACAGACATATATGTAAGGACAACACACTATAATAAGCCAAAGGTAGAGGGATATAGATGTGTGGAAGAGGGTGACTGTGACAAGGAACCATCCAGGCCTGTCCCACCCACACAGCCAAAGGGCCCCAAACACATGAGGTGCGGATGTCACTCACTGCAGATACTAACCACCAGTATCTGCCAGCATTACAGACCATGTGGTCCACGTGCCAGCTGTGCAACATGACTGTACAAGGAAGTAGTCATCTAGCAACTGCATACATGTACCTGTGAAATATGTCCATTCACTGTGTGTGTGTCCGCACGTGGCTTGTCAACCCCTACATGAATGGGTAATAGCCCATGCACACAAACTGCCCTCCCTATAGCCCTACTATGACAAGCCCACTGGGGTCATCCAATGTGAAATACACCTTTGGGAGAATTGTAGCCCAATAATCTCCATAGCATGTCCTGTAAGTGCGTAAGCTGTAGTGTGATAAACGAGTTAGGTAGGGTTTCTATACCCAGATATGGCAACTGTGTGTGAATTTGTGTACGTGTCTGTCTGTGTAGAGATCAATGCTTTTTAGGCTAGCCACACTCCCCACAATCCAAATGCTCAACCTTTGCAAGGCAGCTGATGTCATCCACCTAGTAATACACCTCTGGGAAACTGTAGCCCAGTAATCTCCATAGTGTGCCCTGTAAGTGCGTACCACTGTAGTGTGATAAACAAGTTAGGTAGGAGCTCTATCCCCAGACATGACAACTGTGTGTGTGTCTGCCTGTGTAGAAAGCAATGCTTTTTAGGCTAGCCACACTCCCCACAAACCAAATGCTCAGCCTTTGCAAGGCAGTTGATGTCATCCACCTAGTAATACACCTCTAGAAAGCTGTAGCCCAGTAATCTCTGTAATGCATCCTGTAAGTGTGTACTGCTGTAGTGTGATAAACTAGTTAGGTAGGAATTCTATCCTCAGACAAGGCAGCTGTCTGTGAGTGTGTGTGTCTGTGTAGGGAGCAATGCATTTTAGGCTAGTCACACTCAGTACATGTCAAATTCCCTACTTTGGCAATCCTGCTGATGTCAGCCAATGTGATATGCACCTTTGGAGAAAGAATACTGCAGTAATCACCGTGGTGTGTACTATAACTGTGTAGTGTTGTAGTGTAATAAACTAGTTAGGTAGGGGTTCTACTCCTGGACATGACAGGTGTGTGTGTGTGTGTGTGTGTGTGTGTGTGTGTGTGTGTGTGTGTGTGTGTGTGTGTGTGTGTGTGTTTATACCTTGTAATCTGTGTGAAGGAGGGCGTGTGACACCTGGGCCCAATGTGGAGTGGGTTTTGCAATTTTCTTATATGGTGGCCCTAGTACATATCACAATGTCCACTGTACAGGAAAAGCAGCTGTGAAATAGCCGACAGGCTGGGGTGCATATCCATACCCATACATGTGACAACAAGTCCAGGCAATCACAATTAGCAATCCCAGTATTACCCAGAGCACACTCTCAACCCATGTCTGATACACACACACATGGCGAGGCAACAGCCAAAATGTGTGTAGTACACTGCATAATGGTGACTGATTGTAACAATGGTGTGAATGCAGTGGCCTACAGAGGCCATGGCACCCTGTCCAGCAGTACGATAGACACCTAACTGCAGCCAGTGCACCTTCAGTATGTTACCCACCGGATGCCTGCAACAACTGTGGTTCCATCAAATGTGATCCACAAAGAATATATCATGCTTTACACATATGCCCTGTATGGACAGATGCCAATGACACCAGGGAATACCTGTAGCATGCTACCAATGTAGGTGCAGGGTCAACCAGCTGTCCATTCACTGGCCCTGCCACATGATGGCAGGACTGTCACATCTCATGATTACATTCTGTGTACACAGTATGGGCCAGACAAACCAGGTACACTTCCACATGCCACTGTACATGAATGTGGGATGTGTGCACATCCCAAACATCATTCATGTCATGATGTATAGAACACATACATGCCAAGCATTCCACAGCACTGGCCATGCAGAATAGTAACCCAGGGGACTGGATGGTGTAAACTATACCCACCTGTGTGGTCCATTAGAGAGGTAGTAAACTCACCCCCCACCCCTTGTCAAGCCTATTAATAGGTGGATGCTTTATATACATTTAGGCACTTACAAGACTAAATATCAGCACACATTACAACTTGTACATTTTGTATTGGATGCATAATTACGTGCAAACTAAGTAGGAAGTAGACCTATTTGCAGCAAGACACATTAATTCTTCTTTTTAAGTTTATTTTTATTTTCATTTTTAGTTGCATGGTACTTCCTATTATTATTATTGTGTGTTTTAACTTCTTAAAGTTGTTTAAAAAAAAACCCTGCAATTTGAACTTTCTAAAGTTGCTTAACCTCCAAACAGTAGAGATTTGTTGAAAAGGGGGATGGTTTTGTACATAGGGGATGACTTGTATTAATTTTGCACATTAATTTTGAAAAAGTAACAAACACAGTTTACACCTTCACATCAGTGTTGTTACTTATACTGTGATGGATTCTAACTTCTAAATATTTTATTTTATTGTTATTATATAGAATCAAGCATGTTTTGTATTGACTAGCCCTGGTGGTTGTTTTAGTCTTTACATACTGTTTTTATAGGTTGCAGTTTACTATGCTTGTTTTAATTAGTGAAACAGACCTTTTAAATGTTCTAATTAGTGTTAATTGATTGATGTATTAAAGGCAGCCTTTTGGAAGGCTCCACTGTTTTGCATTCTGAAGAAGTTGAGTATTCACTTGCTGAAAAGTGCATGATACTGAACGCACTTCAAGTCTATCAGTAAATAAAAGGAAAAATATTCCAGCATCTTGTGGAGAGCGTCTTGAATCCAACCAGTGAGTTTTTGGTTTCTTTTTCGTTCATCGGAGGTTGGTCCATTTTGGACACTACACCCCTTAGCCATAATGCAGACCATTCTCATGTGGCCTGGTGCCAAGTTATACCCCTCACCTAGCCTTGTACAGCTATCTGGGACCATCAACCACTACACACCTGTAAAGCAATGCACACATGCACGCCGGTACTAGCACCCTGTGCCTGTGTGTGTGGTGTATGATGATTACAACCAAAATCACACCCAATACCACATCCAGTGGCATACTGAAACATGCTCTCTAATGTCAGATGCTGTGACATACCCTTTGACCATAGAACCCCAGGATAACCCCTGTGGGCCAATTCATACCTATGCATTACTGTATTGTGGCAAGGTAACTGGTTAGGAAGTGTATTTGTTACCCTGCCAAGTGTGGCAATGTGTATGAGTCCCTTACAGGGTGTGGCTGTGTTGACACTGACACCTGTTCATGTAGACAGGCTTGTGTGCTACACCTACTGTACCACAACAGTGCTGCAATTGTCACTCAAGAGCATATATACATCTGGACAGCTCACCAGCATGTAAGCTATGTGGCGCATGCAATAACTGCATACACATATGATAGCTATGCATAGCAGTCAGGTGTTTGAAACCCCATACTGGTAGGTGTATGACACAAACATGCTTACATTTTACTCACCCACACCTTCCCTGACATACTTTTTCTCTGTCTGTCCCACCCACACCCTCTCTGGTGGATGTGGGATATACACCTGCTTTGCTAGGCAACAGCTTGTGTTTTGTAAGTGATGGGCATGATCAGCTGATGGCCTCTGCACCAATTGCAGTCCTCCTCTAGCTGAGTGCATGTGGAACAGCTGTGGTAACATTTCATAGCCAATTGCATGGTAACACACTTCAATATCTAGGAACATCATTTTGGTGTTGGCCCTTTACATCCACTGTGGGCAGGAACTAGATCTGTCGTTTGGCAAAATGCAGCCCAGATGGATTGGTGATTTACCTCTAACAACTTACACTGTGGAAACAGGGCAACACAGAGGAGGAGGATGTGCCTGGCCTGACTACAGACTGTAAGTGCTGCTATACTGCACGTGGAGTAATGTTGGGTTAACAGTGTGTGTGTGTGTGTGTGTGTGTGTGTGTGTGTGTGTGTGTGTGTGTGTGTGTGTGTGTGTGTGTGTGTGGATATGGTTATCCTACATGTTGTAATACCTTGCATGTCAGTACTATGTTTTCGAGGAATCCGCATCTGCAGGGTCATCTGCAGACCGGGCAGTGTGTTGTGCCCTCAATGTCATGTGTTACCTACAGAGCACATACCTGTGCATGGCAGAAGGTAGTGTGAAGATTGCAGTCTGTAGATGGTGAAAGCCCTGACAGTTACTGACTTCATATCCCTCATAGGACACATGTTGCAACAAACCCTGTTACGACAGCACATGTATGATGTTAACACAGCAACATGTCAATATTGGCCCTGTGTATGTGCTTCCAGCCACAACTCTGTCAACCTTGGTACGTATGTCATGCATTATGAGGTGCATGTGTGCTGTACACCATCATAAGTGTCATCATATCTATAGCAAGCCATTGAGACTGCTACACATGTTATGTACAGTACGGGTAATATTTGCCGACATTACCAAGACATTCTGTGGTCGTTTGTACAGTACTGAGGTCTGTGTAACTATGGTAATTGTCGACAGTGTGTGTATTGTGAACATGCTCTTCAGCCTGTGTACAGACTGTGGTAGATGTTATTGTTATAGATCCGGTCCTATCTAAAGTTACATGCTGCTCCACCATATGTTACCGTATTGGTTTACATGTTTGTAGGGCCATACACACACATGTCCCATACCACAGACAGACAGCAGATCACACTGTGTAGCAGCCCAGTATATCTAGGGTTAGTCTGTAAGTGGCACATATGAGGATGTTGTTAAACAGATAGTCCATATACTGTACTTTTATGCTAGCTTACCATATGTGGCTAGGCTATGTTCACATTGGATGTGGGTATGCACCTTCACACAGGTGTATCTTACCCTGTGGTGTGACATGCCTGCAGAGCCTGCTATATATGCAGGTACATGTGCATTCCCCCATAGTAGAAGTTGGCCAGTGATGAGCCAGTCTGCCTGTAGCCTGCACAGTGCATTGTTACATGTTTAGCAGCTTAGTGTACTTATCCAGTGAGATGTCATGTGGAGATACTTGCCGGATGTACGGGTGCAGGGTCTCCCTTAACAGTCATGTATGTCAGACTGAGCAGTGGGATGCTGTACAGATGTATGCCACTATCTAATGGGTAGTATGTGACGATGGTACCCGTGTACCAGCGGTATTATGTGTCAGGCCAGGCAGGGGTGTGTGAATGCATACCTATGGTGGCATATGTATACCAGTCATTATGTGTTATACCCATCTACATAGCTGTTAACATCCATATTGTCATGCATGGTACACATGTTTAGCACTAAGGGGTTCTGTGTATACCTCTGGACTGTAAAGAGTGTTTAAGAATGTCCACCTATATTTGCCAACATCTGTGCTGCAGTCCACGGGGGCATTATGTGCTAGCAGTGGTACTTTACCCGGATGTCCTTAGGATGCCTGTCAGTAGCCAATGGCACACATGTGGAAAGCAGATCTGACCTCTCACACACACCATGTCTGTGAAGACAATCACAATTACAGTAGCAATAGTCTACCAATATACCTGCTATACATACCTGACATCCACTTGCACTACAACTTTGGGACTTTAGGGGCTGGGGTAGGTCTACACTCCAAGTCCAGGACATATGGTGAGGATGTCTGTGCATATATACATCCAGATATATATCTATAACTACACATATACATATCGACATATATAGATGTGTATGTATAAGTACATAGATATACATATACACACACCCAGATATATACATATACAGAGCAATATATGTTTACACATATACAGATAGTGATACATATGCACATAAACGTATGGCTACCTACAGATATATGGGTAGTAGTAGGTATATCTGTATAGATATGCATGCACATATAGTCATAGATATCTAAATATATACCAACACACTTGGGCATATCTGTACACATATGATGTGCATACATATATAGCTACATACACATATCTATATGTACATATATGTATACCTATATATATATATATATATATATATATATATATATATATATATATATATATATACACATATATATAGATACATATATGTATAGATATATACACATATGTACATACAAAGAGGTGTACACATGGCCATATATATGTAGCACTATACAGATGTGTATGTATATACCTGTGTATGTACATGTAGACATCTATACACCAATATGTATACAACCATATACCTGTCATGAGTAAACATCATGGTTGCATATACCCTCCCACATGTATCCCACCGTATGTATCTGCTATGTGTACATTATGATGAAACAACATGTGTGATGCAACAGTCATATTAATGACAAGGACTACACAATCTAAGACTAAAGGCAAGTGTTCAATACCACTCAATTTGGGTAATGACAGATGCATTGGTAACACAACAGCTGCCCCCACAGTGGTCATGGCATAGTGGTCATATGTTGTGACTTCACAGTAAAGGGCCCTGAGTTCATGACCTGCAAGTGCTGCTCTTTTTGTTTCTGGCCAGAGCAAGGACTGTTGGATACAGAGTGGTTACGTCAGTGTTTGTGCAATGTAGGCCACACATGTCAGTATCATGACATAGCTAGGTAGGGGTCTAGTCCCAGTGTTGGCAAGTAACTGTGTGCATGTATGTAGATGGGTCTACATCAGGTTGCAGGGTATACATGCCTCAGTGGGCCATCTGTCCATGTGGGACAGGCAATACCCAGTGTAGTAACCTGTGAAATGTGTTTGACTGTACCCCAGATATGTCACTGTCATGGTGTCAGCACAGTGACATACCTAGTTGTGCATTATGAATGCAGACCATCTGCGTGCTGACACATGTACATCTACAACACACCTGCATATCAGTTTAGAGACCACAACCAAGCAGTGTTACTAAGAGCTAGAAGGCATCATTGCTGTACGGCTACACTTCCTGCCAATTATGCCTCACACTCTTCACCCTACAACATGTTACACTGCAGGACTGTGGTACACTGGTGTACACTCACCCTGTGCATTAGAACTGTATTAGCCTATCCCTGCAACGATGGCATGGATGACAGGGATGGGGCACAGGTATCATCATATGCACAGGGCATCCTTGTACTGACACATGTACACCTGCAACACACTTCCATATCAGTTTAGAGACTATAACCAAGCAGTATTACTAACAGCTAGAAGGCATCACTGCTGGACAGCTACACTACCTGCCAATTATTCCTCGCACTCTTCACCCTACAATATGTTACACTGCAGGTCTGTGGTACACTGGTGTACACTCACCCTGTGCATTCAGAACCATTTCAGCCTGTCCCTGGATCAATGGTATGGATGACAGGGATGGGGCACAGGTATCATCATATGCACAGGGTGTGGTGTTAGTCTGCCAGAGCTGAGGGTGGGCCATACATTTGACATCATGTGTGTGGATGAGGGGTGTATTCTGGGGAGCTGGCTGAGGTGATATGGTGTGCGTAGGTATGAGGTGCCCTAGGTGTGTTTGATTAGTATGTGGGTATGCATGCACACAGTTCTGCCTTGTGGCTGCCCTATACAGGTGTTTATGGACAGCTGCAGACCATACCTGGCAGGGTGTGGAGTTCACTGCCTCTGGCCATGGACATGTGGACTGTGCCTGGCAGGAGTTCTGCAGGCATGTGCAAGTACAGACACTGAAGTGCTACTCTCAACTGCTGATGACAATTGTCTGCTGGTACCACATCCCTCCTGGGACTGGCCAGGACCATGTTCACATAGTCTGCTGTGGTGTGGTGCGGACAGCACACCCCCCACACTGCCAAGGCTGCTACTGCCACTACGAGAGCCCCTTGGTGTCCTAGCACGCCCATGCTGAGGGCCAGCTGTTAGTGTTGCTGGGCCACGTCCACACAGGTGTCGCCGCATCCCCACCACATGTTGAAGCATGGACACACCATGACTGATGAGGGCCATCAGCTTATCATGCCATCTATCCGCATGCTCATTAGAAGCACAGAGGGCAGCCGCCACTTCACAGAGGTTGTCACCTACAGTAGCAAGTGCAGCCCTCTGCAGCCTAAGGCTCTGTCTGTTGTAATGCTCAGTACGTGTCTGTGCCACCATTACAGCCTGGAACATGCATCTGCTGGTTGCAGCTATGTTGCCTATGCCAGGGGCATGATGTCCAGTGGCCCTACCATGAGCACCCTGGGACATCTGCCTATGTGGCAGCCTGCCAGACATCTAGCTATGCCTGCTGCAACTGGACACAGTAGGCATGGTTATCACACTTTCCTGTGCAATGCCACTGAACGTCAGCTGTCCCTCTGCTATGGTCACTGGTGCTGGGGTGTGTATAGGCACTGTAACTGTGTGCGGGGTGGGGTGGCTAAAAGGAGGATGTCAAATGTATGTGCAGTGTCGGCCCCTGACAACCTCACCTGTGCCTCACCTTTATCAGCATCAGCATCATCATCATCGGTGTCTGTATGGACACCTACTTCAGATTGGGTGCAGGAGGGACCCTGACCCACCTCGCCACCTGTGGGGGAAAACAACAACCGCACTTTAAAACCTATACAGCATTGCTTAACAGTACACATACACACATACACACACATAGACACACACACGCACACACACACACACACACACACACACACACACACACACACACACACACATCTCCTTACTACCTACCTGTCCATGCCTTTACAGACAGCCCCACATATATGTCCATGTGTTACCCCATCCTGCACCACACTTGTTAACATACACACATTGCTACCACTCATTAACATTACAGTCCTCTAAATGCCCACACAAGTGGCCACGACACAAGGCCTGTTGCTACATTACCTGCCTGACCTGTGTGTAGTGGAGTAACATGGCCCCAATTCTGTCATTTGATATGCACCATCTGTAAGGCTGGAATGATGTGCATGGCCCCTATATGTGTGGGCTACTATGTTGTAGCCATAATGCCTCACACTGGTGTGTCATGTGTATGTAATGCTCAGTACATGCGGGATATGTTGCTCTGTCGGCCCATCAAGTGTCAGCTGTAATATGTGGATACACTCCCTGGTGTTGACTATTTCTTCCCCAATGCATCTGTAGAGCTGCATACATATGCTGTAGGTGATCTCTCCACTGACAGCAATATTAAGTGTGTACCTGGGGTCTACCTTCCCTCTGGATGCCTGATCCAAGCTACAGGCCATATTATACTATTTGAGTACATGACAGGTATTTCTGGTGTGCAATGTGGCACTTCATGTCCATGTACTGCATGGTCCCAAAGGAGGGTACAGCCATATGAACACCCCAGAATCACACATGCATACATGGCCACACACGCAAACACACACACGCACACATGCATCATACATGCATCTATCTCCCACCACTTTGCCAGAGTGACCATGCAGGCAAACTAACACACACACACACACACACACACACATGCAGGTGAGGATGCACAATGATTGTACACATAGTCCTCCAATTACTCATCTGCCAACATGCAGAACATATGGTACAGAACAGCATGCAGTTCAGTTATACTCACACTATGCTATCAGCGGTATACATGTGTATGATGCATATGCTGTGACTAGGTGATGCCCGTTCCCCTGGATACCTCTGCAGCCATATACACGTTATTGCTGTGCACCTGTTCTGCACCCTGCCATGTACTGTGCCCCACAACTCACAGGTGCACAACCCATTGCGGAATGTGTAGTACCGTGTCAGTTATGCCAGCTGTATCTCTTACAGCCCCTATGTGTTTCAGCAACACATACCTGGGATGATATGTGGACTGTTGCCATTGGTGAATCCTAGATACCTGATATACAGCTGTCAACATCAACAGACTATGTATGGCCACTGCAGAAATGCTTACACTGACAACCATCACAGCATACCATGGTTATGGGGGGGGTGTACACACCATTATCGCTTTTACACATCCGTGATCTGCATGGGACCACAGCACTGCAGATCTTAGCTGTACACACACCCGGTATGTAACATATGTCCTGTACACTCACATGCAGTGTCTACAGATTGTGGTAGGTGTGCGGCTGCTGACCACAATGCATACACACCATGTGGGGATGTGTGTGCACACCCTTATCGTGATGGTTTATCACACCTCTTGTTGTGTGCACTACAGCAGTCACTGCTCATGGCAGTGGTATACCAGTGTGGGTCTTCCGCAATTGCCAGTGTCTGTTCAGCCTACCCTACACATGTCACCCTATTTTGCATGTTTCAAGGTCCACTCATGTGAACGTACCATGGTGTTCACACAATGTCATCACTATTGCAGTGTGGGTAGGGTTACGGCTGCCACAGGTCCTGGATCTGACTATATGCAGATAGAGCCATTACTACCATCCTTAGGATCCCTGCTGCAGTGCACTGGTGTTTCATTCTGAGACCCCCCCTCAGCATTTATGCAAATGCATGACAGGTAAGCCCTACACATATGTGTCATCTTGCAGTGTCCCATACACTGCACACCACATGTTGCAGGCTAGACCCAGCTGATAATGTGTATGAGTGCAATGCTGTATGCCATAGTGTATCTCAGCAGCAGTTGGCATTGCCCCACAAGTATGTACACTGGTGTTGCACTGTATATGGGTGTTGTCCAGGACGTGTTGCTACTGTAGGCCACATCTACCAACAGTATTTTACCCCCTGTGGGCGCATTCCGCAATGACAGGATGTTAGTTGATATGCAGGTGTGTGACATACCCTTTCAATACCCCATCATGTCAGCCCCTGTGAGACCATGCACTTCACAGCTACAATACATGCAACTGCACAGCATGCATTCAAGGTAGGTGTGTTAGATGTGTGCATGGAATATTACATCACTATTGCAAGTCTGGTGTGTTGGCATGCATCTACATAAGACATATTCACCAGCTTCAAGCTGCTGCCTTGTTGTTACCCTGAGGGACCTACATAAGTGGGTGAGAGATGCAATGTCAGTGCCCACACCTGTGCACTGCTACAGGCTGGGTGCAGTACTACCACACATCTACTTTAAACACACACAATACTACCACATCTGGACATCTGATATCACTACAATACAGCAACACATTATTTGTATAACATATCAGATATGCATAATCTACATGTACCACTGCAGATATTTACACAACAGTGGTCTACTGATGTGCCCTGTATCCTTACCTGCACACTCCTCAGCTGTTGTGTGGTTGATACCCACCTCCACAAAGGGGTCCAGTGGTTGATGTTGTTCCGGATGGGCAGGTGCCATGAGGCTGGCCAGGAGCTCCTCCACACGTGTCAGAGAGGGGGGATGGATGGCATAGCCCCCCCATGGCAAGGTGATCCCCCTGACTGCAGCAGCACGCCGACAGGCATTGCAAAGCAGGTCACTGCAATTTTGCCGGACCTGCTCATAACTGCAGTTATGCAGGCCGACATCATTTACCCTGTGGATGAAATCATTCCACAGGGCGGTCCACTCCTGCTGTTCCAGTGTTGTCCTGCCAAACAGGATTTGGTAGTGCAGTACCAGGTGGTTTATTATCACTTCATTCTCCTCTGCGAAATATGCTGGGAGGCGGCTGTGTGCCATCGTGCCTGAAAAACATGAGGATGGGAACAGTCCTGAGTGACTCATATGGCAATGTTACCACAGTTCATAATACACACCTCTGTCACCCCCCCATATCAGCTTCAACAGACAGTACACAAAACTCATTAGGTATGGCTGCAGCTTAACTACTGTTTGGAAATATTGTGTAGTGTACCATACCTTCTGCTATGTGATTGCAGCCATGTCCCCTGTGTGGACACTAACAATGTGGGCCTGTTTCAGACTATTCACTTGCATGCCATTGTCAGGGCCACTATGGTTACATATATGCCAGTGGTGTGGCTGCTCTGAGATTGCTGCACATCTGACAGTCTGTGTTATAGGGGGGTTCTATGCATGCTGTTGGACATGTACCGGGATTGTGTAGACTATTATTACCTACATATGTACTATAACAGTGACACATTAACATGTATATGTTCCATTGGCCAGCTGATCCACCTCTCCACACCCATCCGACAAGAATACCTGGTCTCATCACATGTATGTGCCAACCTGGGGCCTCATTGTGTACTGCTACAGCCACACCATCAGATGGAGCCACCCAGGGGATGTTGGCCCACCCTCTTTGGCCACACACCAAGATGTCCCTGTCCCTTGAACTCAGGTCTGGGTCTGTTCCATACCAGGCTCCACAGACACATGAGGGATGTGCTACATCCATCTGAGGCACCCAGTAGACATTCACATGGCCAACATGCTCCTCCTGCTCAGGCACCAGATATTGCACCTTCAGGATGTGGACTGCTGTTGTGAGTGGGAATTGGTGGGAGCCTTGTTCCCATTGTGGCCATACTGGAGACCATGGGGTATCCACATCACAGACCACACACACCATCCATGGTGTTTACCCATCACATGTGTCACATACCACCCCTGTAGACTGTCCTCTATATTTACCAATCCTGACCACCTCCACGTATGTATCTGCCATACTTCCCCATATTCCCATTGCATACTTCACAGGTGGGGGCATTGTGGTGCTCGGATGGGACAAACATGTGACATACCCGTCCATGGTGCACACACTGCCAGCTGCAGATATCTGTCTGTATTGCTATGTGTGCTGCTGTCTCGCACATAGCACACATCACTGTGGTAGTGATATAGGGGACATGTCTTACCATACATATCTGTTTGTGTGTGTGTTTGTACAGATGTTGACATTTGCATATCGGTATTTATCTATATGTGTGTAGATATATGTGACTACATATATATATATATATATATATATATATATATATATATATATATATATATATATATATATATATATATATATATATATATATATATATGTCTACACATGGGTGCATGATTATTTCTGGACATACATGCTGATATACATATATATCTTTAAATATTATGTATGTGATATATGTACAAATATGCATACCTATATGTGGGGTACATTCAGACATCAGCTCCACAATCTCACAACACCTTCCTGCACAGCTGCACTGTTCTGCCTTGCTACAACACAGATAGGTGCCGCATATAAACACAGCCTGACATTAGGGGGGTATATATAGGGGCCAATTGCAGGTAACCCTATTACACACATATGGCATTCAGGCATGCTACACTACAGATTCTCCTGAGTATCCTGCCACTGGTGGGCCATGGCTCCCACATGTCCAGCATAATAGCATTACTTCCACCACAAGTTATTGGCTATGTGATATACATACTTCCCATTATACAACACACACTATGATGGCTTACATCTTGTCTGTCAGTTCTGACATGCACAGTTAACGGCTATGGCCCACTATACACAGGGACAGACACTATTGTCCATAGCAGTTGTTCAGTTGAACATCATCACAACAACACCTGATGGCACATATAAATCATTCCACATCATCTTTCCCATTATGATGGACCAGGTACTACATTCTATTACATGTATATATACCTCACATACCTGTTGTGGGAATGATGTCATGTTGAATGACAGCTGGCTAAATGTCTGTGACATCAGCTTAAGAGCTGTGTCTTTTTTTTAATTTTTTTTTTTTTGTTTTTCCTCTTTTTTTCCTATCTCTCTCTCTCTCTCTCTCTCTCCAGTAAATGGATTGAGCTGCTTTGAATAGATTACAGCCTGCCTTTAGTAGGTGATGCACTTGATCAGGTGATGGCCTCTGCACCAATTGGTGTCCTCACTTGTTAACTGCATGCAGCTTGCTGTGCAGTACTTCCAATTACCACTGTCATGGCAACCACCTACTATAAATCCCCACATCATGTGGACATGGTCCCTTTACCTTTCCTGTGTAATGGACATCCTTCCTGTAGGTGGGCATCAGTGTTACAGACAGCAGGTAGCAATACCTCTTACAGGAGAACCGGCACACTCAGGCCAGCTACATATTTGTAGGAGGTTCCAGAACTGCAGACAGAGTGTGAGTAGAGTTATGTTATGCTTTGTATAGTACTGGTGTTACAGGGTGTGTGTGTGCATACTAGTTTACCTTGGAATGCAGTCTGTCTGCATAACTCTCAACTGTGGGCCTATCCTATTGGCAGCCAGAGGTGTGCCTATCATGTTTTGTCTGCCCACCACACAGGTGCTGTGTCAGATATTTCACTGGCAGTGTGTGTGTGTGTGTGTTGAGTGCTATCAGTACATGGCTGCATACATTTATGTTTCTAACCTCAATTCCCTGACTAAGGGTATGTTGCAGACTATCTTGTAACACCAGTGACTTGCTTGTTGTGTGGCAACAGATGTCCACATATAGGCCTGTGTTCCAGCCTCTGTCCTCCACCTACATACCAAGCTTTGCACATATGACATGCTGTCAGGAGTTAGTCTTTAGTGGGCTGTGACTATATCACACTGCCATTGCTGCCATCAGTCCACTGCTGTTGTATCCCCCACACATATGGTGGGGCTGAGGCCATATATGTATGGGCTTCACCTACACAATACATGTGTGCCCTTATGCAATCCAGAGGCAAGTGTAAC
>NC_056727.1:58784451-58789451 GCF_019279795.1 Protopterus annectens | reverse complement strand
TATTGCCAATATCCTGGCAGATGAATTCAGTGTCAACTGCACCCCCATTTCACCCCCTAAATCATCCTAAATCAACACTGAAAAATTGCCAGATTCAGGTAATAATGGCCACACAGGTAAAAACCATACTCTCCAGAGCTAAGAAAACAGCATCCATGGGACCAGACAACATCCCTGGGTGTGTACTACATGAACTACAAAATGAACTGGCACCTCACCTATTTGCCATGTCTAATCATAGCCACACCTCAGACTTCATGCCCACTGTGTGGAGCACAGCTACAGTTATCCCAGTCCACAAGGGGGGATCCACCTTGGATCCTGAGAACTACAGCCCCAGCAGTATGATGTGCCTGATCTGCAAGGCCATGGAATGTATTATCATGGAACTTATAAGCAAAGACATTGGCAACCTGCAAACACTGGACCCCACCCGGTTGGGTTTGTGAAGGGCCGATCATGTCTCCAGAACCTGAATAACATCTTTGAATCAGTCTCCAGAGCTATGAACAAGGGTAAGGTGGCTCACACAGCTTATCCAGACCTTGCCAAGGCCTTCAATACCATTCCCCAGTCTGGACTAATAGATAAACATACCATGCTGGCCATTAATGCCTACGTCAGCCGATGGGTTGCCAACTGCTGTACTGACAGAATCCACACTGTAAATGTAGGTGACTCCAAATCCAGCCCCAGAGAAGTGATGGAGTACCTTAGGGTTCAGTCCTGGAACCACTCTTGTTTGGCATCTACTGCTCTGAAGTACAGGCCCGCACTAAGGGACTCTGGCTAACAAAGGTCACAGATGACTGCAAACTTGGAGTCAATATTGAATCCCCACATGAGGTGGATATTCTACAGAAGGGCCTTACAGAAAGAGATGCTTGGTGCCTGAGCCATGGCCTCAAGCTCAATGCCAAGAAATGCATAGTTATCCCCTTTGGGAAGGGACATGTACCTGTGAAGTATCACATAGGTGGCAGTATCCTAAACACCTAAAGTGTGATAAGAGACTTAGGGACACAGGTGGACAGTGGTCTCAACTTTGATAAGCACATCATCACAACAGTCAGGAAATTCACCTATGTGGCACACCTCATCACTAAGGGCTTTACATCCAGAAAAAAGGAGGCCATTGTCCCAATGTATTCCTCTCTCAGTAGACCCATACAGACTACAATGCCCCCTTTGGTATGTACTTCACAAGACATCTGCAGCAACTAGAAAGGCTGCAGACATACCTCACTAAAAGAATCACAGGCCTAAACCAGATGCCCTATGCTGACCCTCTGAAAATCATCCAGCTATACTCTGCCACATATCATGTACTCAGAGGTGATCTTTGCTTAACATACAATGCCATGTCAAACCCAGAGCTGTTGGACATGCTACACTTAAAGAAATCCAAATTCCTCACAGCCACACACTCTAGGGATCCAAACCTTGCCATCACAATGAACAATACATGCTGGAGGGATGTGTTCCTGACCCAGAGACCCCCAGACTCTGGAATAGACTGCCTATACATGTCAAGCAAAGTGCCTCTTTGTCCCCCTTCAAAAGAAACCATGACAATTGGATGGGAGATAAGAAATTGACCCTGAGGATCATGTCAGTCACCCTGCTAGACAGGGGTCCAGGGAAGTAAATATTGTGGGAAGACATAGCCAGGGAATTGTCATGGCTAGGCATGTATAGGTCCTAGGGCTGATAGCCTAGTACCAACTTATGAGCCTATGAACCTATGACCTACACTTTCCATTGCCCAACCGTGACAAGCCTGCTGATGTCATTCACTTTGAAATACATCTTTGGGGAAAAAGTAGCCCAGTAATCTCCATGGTGCGTACTATAACTGTGTAATGCTGTAGTGTGATGTACTAGTTAGGTAGGAGTTCTAATTCCAGAGATGATAACTGTAAAACTTTGTGTGTGTTAGTTTGTCTGTATAAGGATCAATGCTTTTGAGGCTATTCACAGTCACTACAACTTCCATTGCCCTACTTTGGCAAGCCTGCTGATGTCATTCCCTTTGAAATACACCTTTGGGGAAAAAGCAGCCCAGTCAGCTCTGTGGCACATGCTATAGCTGTGTAATGCTGTAGTGTGATATACTAGTTAGGTAGGAGTTTTAATCCCAGACATGGCAACTGTAAAACTTTGAGTGTTTATTTGTCTGTGTAGGGATCAATGCTTTTGAGGCCGGTTGCAGTCACTACAACTTCCCTTGCCCTACTTTGGCAAACCTGCTAATGTCATTCACTTTGAAATACACTTTTGGTGAAGGAGTATCCCAGTAAGCTCTGTGGCATGTGCTATAACTGCGTAATGCTGTAGTGTGATGTACTAGTTAGGTGGGAGTTCTAATCTCAGACATGGCAACTGTGAGACTTGGTGTGTGTGTGTTTGTCATTATTATCCTGTGTGGAGGTAGCTGTGAGTGTGTAATAAGAGGACTCATTGTGGAGCAGGTTTTGCAAATTTTTATATGGTGGGCCTATTTTATGTCCCAATGTCCACGTTACAAGGATAACAGATGTCAAACAGCAGAGAAGCTGGGGTAGACAATCTGGGTCTATGTCATAACAATGAAAGATTAAAATTTCGAGTGCTGGAAACAACAAAATTCTATAATATTGAAATCTTTATTGTGGGTGACTGCGCCCCCACACACCCCACTAATTATATATACCAACTCCGAGATTGCACTACAGTGAGGAAAGGGCAAATTTCCCCTATCTTCACTGTTTTGCAATCTCACAAAACGCACATCAATATACTGCATTTTCTATTTTTTCAATGCTCAAGGTTTTAATTTTTTGTTCATCTGACAAGGACCTGACAATCCATACCCATACATGTGACATCATGGCTTGGGGAACAATATAGGCAACCCTTGTATTACACAGAGAACACTCTTCACCCATGTCTTATACACAAACACACTTGGCTAGGCAATAACCATTATGGTGGTAGTTCCCTGCATATTGCCCACTGATAGTAACCATGGTGTGATTGCAGTGGACTGCAGAGGACATGGCACCCTGTCCCATCCCTACAATAGGCAAATCATCGCATACAGTGCTCCTTCACTATGTTCCCCACTGGATGCCTGCAACAACTGTAGAGTTAGCAAATGTAACCCACAAAGGACATGCCATGCCTTATACACATGCCCTGTATGGGCAGATGCCACTGACACCAGTGAATACCTGTATCATGCTTTCAGTGTAAGTGCAGAGTCAACCTGGTTTCCATTGCCAGTTCTAACAACATGAGGTCAGGAATGGCACATCTGATTATAACAATCTGGCTATGCAACATGCCCCAGACACACCAGGTACACTTCCACATGTCACAGAACATGCATGTGGGATGTATGCACATCCCAGACAACGTCCATGCTATGGAATATAGAACACATACATGGCAAGCATTGCACAGCACTGGCCACCCACAATAGTAAGCCATATGAGTGGATGGTGAATACAATGCCCACCTGTGGGGGCCAATCCAGACACTACACCCCTGAGCCACACTGCAGACCATTGTCATGTGGCCTGATGCCAAGGTATACCTTTAACTAGCCTTCTGCAGCCTTCTGCACAGTCAACCACTACACACCTGTGAAGCAATGCACCCATGCATGTCAGTAATGGCAAAAATGTGTCTGCGTGTGTGTGGAGTGTAATGATTTGGATGCCATTCACACTCACTACACCTCCCAGTGGCCTACTGAAGGATGCCTTCTGATGTCAATCACATTGACATATCCTTAGCCCATACATCAGCCTGATAACCTCTGTGGTGCATGCAATACCTGCTTATTACTGTAGTCTAACACACTAGTTAGTTAGGAAGTCTAATCCTGATCCTGCCAACTTTGATAATGTGTATGAGTCCCTGAGAGAGAGTGTGGCTGTATCATCCTTGACACCTGTTCTTGTGGACAGGCACATGTACTACACCTACCTTATCCCTCCTTTATCACTGTTGCTGATGTCACTCACCATCAAATATACCTTTGGAGAATGCTCCAATATGTAAGCTATGTGGTGCTTGCAATAACTGCATAGACATGTAATAGCAATACAGAGTCAGACAGGGGGTTAAACCCCTGTACTGGTAAGTATGTGACACAATCATGCTTAGCTTTTACTCTCTTACCCCCTCCCTGTCTTACTTTGTCTCTGTCTGTCTCTCTCACTCCCTCTCTGGTGGATGTGGAGAAGTACACCTGCTTTGCTTAGGCAGCAGCTTGTGTTTTGTAAGTGATGCTCATGATCAGCTGATGGCCTGTGCATGGATTGCAGTCACCCACTAGCTGGTTGCATGTGGTACAGCTGTGGTAACATTCCCATAGCTAATTCCATGGAAACACACTCCTATAACTAGGAACATCATGTGGGTGTTGTCCCTTTTCATTCACTGTGAGCAGGACTTCATGTCGGTGTTTGGCAAGCAGTATCACAGATGGTGGTGGGATATACCTCTAACAACATACACTGTGGAGACAGGCCAAAAAACAGGAATGGGATGTTCCAGACCTGATTACAGAATGTAAGTTTTGCTCTTCTGCATTTGGAGTACTGTTGGTTTAACAGGGTTTGTGTGGATATGGCTGGTCTACATGATTTAATACCTGTCATGACAGTGTTATGTGTTTGAGGAAACACCCACCTTTAGGGTTATCTGCAGACTGGCCAGTGTTAAGAGTCTTATGTGTCTTGTGTTACAGATTACCTATCTTAGAACTGCAGAAGCATTGTCTGAGGATTGCAGTCAGTACACGGTGACAGCCATGAGAGTTACTGACTTCATATCCCTCATAGGACATATGTCACAACAAACCCTGTTACAGCAGTGAATGTATGAGGTTAACACAGCAACATGTCAATATTGGCCCTGTGTTTGTGCCTCCAACCACAACTCTGTCAACCTTTGTTCCATATGTTCAGTACACCATTATTTATTGACATCATACTTGATAACAAGCCAGT
>NC_056727.1:58746951-58779451 GCF_019279795.1 Protopterus annectens | reverse complement strand
GGTTAGGTAGTTGTCTATTACACTATCTGTGGTTCTACAGCACCTCCCACCCTCCAAAGATTAGGGATGTACCACCCACACCAACACACATATGTTTACCGAGTTGAGGATTGCACTACATTGGGGAAGGGGACATATACCCTGCCAGTACCATCATCAGTGACATTAAACTAGCAGACTGCTTATTCCACAATGTGTTGTGCGGAGCCTGGCTTGGTGGAATAACATAGGCTACAATGGGTTGCTTGCACAAGTACATACATCCATGTGTACAGTATTTTCTGTGCAGTTCATCAACACCAAAGCCTCTGTGTGTGTTATACACAAACATGTGATGTTTAGCACCCAGTACAACTACCATTGCCCACTGTAGAAGGGCTGCTAACAGCAGCTACCATGCATTCACCTGTATACACCACCCCTAGACCTATCAGCCATGTGGCACAGGCAGTAACTATTATACAGACCTGTGACGTGTTCACCTGTACCCAGGATATGGCACAGCCAAGGTATCACTACAGTACCATACCCTTGTGAGATACGATAGCAGACCATCCTCCTGCTGACACATGGGCACCTACAACACAAACAGATAACATTATGGAGACCACAATCACTCAGTGTTAATAACAGCTATAATGCATCATGGCTGGACAGCTACACTTCCTGACATGTAAGCATTACATTTTACTGCTGACAACATGCTACACAGCAGTACATTGGTACACTGTGGTACAGTCACCATGTGCACCAGAACCATATTAGCCTGTCCCTGCATCGATGTTATGGATGACAGGGATGTGACACAGGTATCATCATATGCACAGGGTGTGTTGTTGGTTTGCCAGAGACCTAGGCTGAGCCATATATTTGACAGCATGCGTGTGAGTGAAGGGTTTTAATTATTGATATGGCCGTGGTGATGTGGTGTGTGTAGATATGGGGTTGCCCTAGATGTGTTTGTATTGTGTGTGAGCATGCATGCACACAGTTCTGCCATGTGGCTGCCCTATACAGGTGTTTGTTGGGCAGCTGCAGACCACACCTGGCAGGGTGTGCAGTTCACCACCTCTAGCCATGGACAAGAGAACTGTGCCTGCCAGGAGTTCCACGGGCATGTCCAGGTACAAGCCATGATATGGTACTCTCCCCTGATGATGAGATATGTCTGCTGGAACCAGGTCCCGCCTGGGACCGGCCAGGGCCATGTGCACGTGGCCTGCTGTGGTGTGGTGTGGACAGTACCCCCATTGCAGCGCTGGGGCTGGTACTGCCACTACAGGAGTGGCTTGGAGTGCTTGCATGTCCACTTCGACCTCCAACTATTGGTGTTGCTGGCCTACATCCATGTGGCCATCGCACCACTCCCACCACATGCTCTAGCATGAACAGTTCATGGCTGATGAGTCCCACCATCTCACCCCACTGTCTGTCCATGACCTCTGTAAAATAATGGAGGGCACCTACAAGATCACGGATGTTGTCAGTTACAGCTGAAAGAGTAGCCCTCTGCAGTTTCTGACCCTGTCTGCTGTACCATTCCATACGTGCCTGTGCCTCCATGACAGCCTGAAGCATGCATTTCATGGTACTAGATATGGCACTTCTGCCAGGGGCACAATGACCAGCAGCCCTCTAATGACTACCCCTGTAGATCTGCCTATGTGATACCCTGCTGGACATCTGGCTATGGCTGCTGTGTCCAGACACACGTGCCATAGATACCACACTGTCCTGTGCACTGCCACCAACCGCCAACTGTCCCTCTGCTATGGCCACTGGTAATAGTGTATCTATAAGCACTGTGACTGTGTGCGGACATGGGGGGGGGATAACAAGGGGATGTCAAACAATGGAGCAGCTTTGGCCTCTGACAACCCCGCCTGTGCCTCAACACACCTATCATCATTTTCAGTGTCTGTATATACACCAACATCAGATTGCCTGCAGGAGGGACCCTGACCCACCTCACCACCTGTGAAGGGAAAACAAGAAACACACTTTAAGACCTGTAAGTCATTGCTTAACAGTACACACACACACACACACACACACACACACACACACACACACACACACACATACACACACACACACACACACACACACACACACACACACACACACACACACACACACACACACACACTGCCATTCAACCATAATACTTACCTGTCCCTGAGTTTACAGACTGTCCCAAGTTTATTCTCTAAAGTTCCCCATCCTGCATCAGACTTGGAAACTTACACTCATTAATAGCAACCATTAATGTATCATTCTTCTAATTGCCTAGACAAGTGATAACAAAATATGACCTGTTACTCCATTATTTCTTTGACTTGATTGGAGTTGGTTTTACAAAGACTCACTGCTGTCATCCAGTGTTCACCCTGGGTTTGTCCAGACATCATGAGCATGGCCCCCATATGTTAGGGCTACTACAGTCACTCAATAATGTCATGCACTGGAGTGTCATATGTAACTATTGCTCAGTAGATGCAAGATCTGTTGCTCTATTAACTTATTATGTGGACTACTGTAATATTTGGAAATACTCACTGATGTTGTCTAGTAATTCCCCAATGCATCTGTAGTGCTGCATATGTGGGTATTATTTCACCTTTCTGCTGATTGCAATTATAACAGTATACCTGGTGTCTAGCTTCCCTCCCAATGCATGTTCCTTGCTACAGAACTTATTATACTATCAGCTGTCCTGAGATTACATTTCAGACAAGTATTCCTGGTGTCTCGTGTCTGTCCATGTCCATGTACTGCACGATTTCAAAGGAAAGTCGAGAGATATGAACAACCCCACAATCACAAATGTGCATACATGGACACACACAAACACATACACACACACACACACACACACACACACACGCACACACGCACACACGCGCACACACACACACACACACACACACACACACACACACACACACACACACACACACACCCTACAAACATCAACACCCCTCCACTCCACTAGATTGTACTTACAGACAAAATAACCCGCCCACACACACACACTTACAGGTGAGGTTCCATAAAGCTATTACACACAGACCTCCCATTACCTAATTGTCAACATGCATGACATATGGTATTCAACAGCATGCAGTGCAGCTATAGTCAATCCATGCTAGAACATTATACATGTATGTGATGCATGGGCTGTGTTAGTAGGTAATGCCCCTTCCCCTGGAACACAGTGCACCCATGTACACAGTATTGCTGTCCACCTGTTCGGCACCCTGACATGTACTGTGCATCATACCTCACAGGTCTACACACTATTGCTGAATGTGTATTACTGTGTCGGTTATGTCTGCTCTGCTGCTCGCAGCCCCTATGTGTTTGTTTGACACATACCTGGGATGTTATGTGAACAGATGACATTTGTGAATGCTTGATATCTGATTTACAGATCTCATCATCAGCGGGGCATGTATGGCCAATACGATACAATTACACTGACAGCCTTCAAACCTTACCATGGCTATGAGGAGTGTACACACCCTTATTGATATGATGCCCTCTTCCTTGATATGCCATGGAACCACATTACTGCATATGTTAAAATTACATGAACCTGATATGTGACATATGACCTGTGCAATCAAATGCAGTGTCAAACAAATGTGTTAGTTGTGCTGATGCTGAATGAGATGCATACACTTCATGGGTGCATATGTGGGCATGCCCTTATCATGATGGTTTGTTGCACCTACTGTTATTTGTACTTCAGCAGTCACTATTCCTGGAAGGGGTATACTAGCATGGGCCATCTGCATTTGCCAGTATTTGGTCAGTTTGCCCTACACATGTCCCCCAACTCTGCATGATTGCAAGGTCAACTCATGTGGACATCCCTTGGAGTTCACACACTGCAGTCACTATTGCTGTGGAGTCAGGGTTATGTCTGCCACAGTCCCTGACCCTATCTGTGTGCAGATACAGCCATTCATAGCATCCTTTGGATCCCTGCTGAGTGCAGTGCTGTGTCATGATGACACCCATCCCCGCCTTCAGCCTTTTTGCAGATACTTGACAAAAATGGCCTACACATGTGTCAGTTTGCAGTGTCCCAAACACTGAACACCATGTGTACCAGCCTAGTCCCAACTAATGAATGGCAAACATACAGGTGTACACTGGCACCGGCAAGGTACAGATGGGGATGGTGGGCCTGAGGTGGGGTGAGGTATTGGTTTTGCAGAACATGTATCATACTTGATACTGTCTGTAGGTTTCCAATGCATTCTTGGTACACCAGTACACATTGTAATGCATGCCTTTTGGGGACCTTTTCTGTTATGCATATGCTACCTGTAGAGAGGCCTGGCTGATGTTTCCTGTGGTACAACTGTCCCATCTGATTACCCTAACCCATGGGCCACATGTATGCAGAGTACATGCAATTGCTGACATGGGTACAGCACAGCTAGTACTTGCTAGACATTCCTGCAACTCCCTCAGTGTTGTGGCATGTTACTAGACAGCCTGCATGACTGGTTTGCTACATGTATATCATCTGTCTTGGATGGCCATCTGTTAATTTTCTACATTAATCTTGTCCCATACATCCTCACTGCATACATGACTGTCTGCACTGTTTATCATGGTATATGCAATGGTGAGGTATGGCTACATGTCCAACTCCTGTGTGCTACTTGTTGGGTATGGGGTCCACACCATGGCATGTAAGATATGTGCAAACCACGGCTGCCTCTGTTGCGTGTAAGTGGGCACATTTGATGGCCAAATGTCTTGGACAGCAGACCATTTCTTGGTGTGACATTGGGGACCTGCGCATGCTGGAAGGTGCATTCAGATGAAGAATGCATGTTGTCAGTACCTCAGCAGCTGCTTCCACTATATTTTATCTGTTGTGTCTTCACACATATGCTTCCAGTGTTTGTGAAGGTATGTATTCCCCATATTTGCTGTCCTAACATACGATTCCATATTACACACTCATTGCTCATATTAGGACCACATTACAGGTTGCAAGGGTTGTGGACTGCAGTATTGTGATATGCTGTAGTATAGATCTGTAACAGGTGCCATTGTAATACTGGTATACACACTGTTGTAGCACTGTATAAGGGTGATGTTTCACACATGCCCCAACTGTAGGCCATTTGTCACACCATTATGTTCTTCTCTGTGCACACATTTTGCAATGACATGATGTTAATTATATTGCAGGAGTCTGACATAGCCTTCAGATACACCATCATGGTGACCACTGTGATGCAGTGCAGTTAACAGCAACAATACGTGAACATGTAAATGTGTGCATGGAATATACCATGGCCATAACATGACCAGTGTATTGGCAAACCTGGACAAACACCATACTCACCAGCTATAGGCTGCTGCCCTGGAGGTATACCAGAGGGACCTACATAAGTGTGTGAGAGATGTGATGTCAGTAGCCACAGCTGTGGCATTGATACAGGATGGGTGCAGCATTACAGTACATCAACAGTACAAGCCCACAATACTACAGATTATGCACATCTGTTTATTAGTACTATGCAGCAACAGACTATATATATATTTCATCTCACATATGCATGATCTAACTGCACAGATGTGGATGGATATGCAGCAGTGGTCTATTGAAGTGCCCTGTGGTTTTACCTGCACACTCCTCTGCCATTGTGTTGGAGGCACCCACCTCCACTATGCTCTCCGCCAGGTGTTGTGTGTGCGGGCGGGCAGATGCCCCGAGGCTGGAAAGGAGCTCCTCAACATGTGTCAGGGGGAGCTGGATGGCATGACCCTCCCTGTTGCAAGCTAGTCCCCCCTGACTGCAGCAGCATGCCGATGGGCATAGCAAAGTTGATCTGTGCATCGATGCCAGACCTGCTCATAACTGCGGTTATGCAGGCCGACATCATTCACCCTGTGGGACAAGATCGTCCCACAGGGTGGTCTACTCCTGCAGATCATGGGCTGTTTGGCTGAACAACACATGGTAGTGCTGCACCAGGTGGGAGATGATGACATCATTCTCCTCCACTGTATAAATGGCAACCTCTCCCTGGACATATTGCCTGAAAGACATAAAGATGGAAACAGGTCTAAGGACCTCATACTGCAAGGTTATCATAGTTGTTAATACAAATCTCTGTCTCCTCCCACCATATCTGCAACAACAATCTGATCACACAACTCAATAGGTATGTCTACAGAATACCTACTGTTGGGACATATATTGTATTGTACAATACTTTGTGCTATGTGTTTGGAGTCATGTTCCCTGTGGGGTCACTATCATTGGTGGCCTGTCATGGACAATGTCACCTGAATGCCATTGTAAGGGCCACTATGGTTCCATATATGCATGTGTTCTGTTTGCTATGTGATTGCTGCACATCTGTTGTTTTGTGTTATTGGGGATATCTGTGCATGCTGTTGGACATGATCCGGGAATGTGTGGACTATTACTACCAACATATGTTGTGTAACAGTGACACAATAGCATGTTTGGGGGCAGTTGGCAGCAGAACCACCTCTACCACCTCATCTGGCCATGCTACCAGGCCACATCACATGTGGGACCCACTCTGGGGCCTCCTCATCTACAGGTCCTGCACTACCTTCAGGTGGAACCACCTAAGGGGATGGTGTCTCTCCCTCTGGATCACACACAGATAGGATCCTGTCACCCGAGTTCAGGTCCAGGGTCTGGTGCATAGGTAGCTCCATAGAGACTTGGGGGATGTGCTACAGCACCTTGAGGTGCTCAGTACACACTCACAGAGTCTGCTCAGCCCCAAACCCAGGCACCTTCAAGGCCGTGAAGCTGATGTTGTGACTGCCCATGGGTGGGGACCTTGGTCCCATTGTTTCCATATGGGGGCTCATGGGCTTCCACATTGCAGATGACACTACCCATCCAGGGTATTTACCCACCACATCCAGGGTGTTTACCCACCACATGTGTCATATACTGCCCCTGTAGGCTGTCTTCTCTATCTTCCAACCCAACCTACCTCCACAAATATACCTGCTATCCTTCCCGAAATTACCAATCCCACCTTCACAAACAAGGGCAATGAGTTCCCAACATGGGGTTCACACCTGATATAACCATCCATTTTGCACACACTTATTGCTGTATATATATATATATATATATATATATATATATATATATATATATATATGTGTGTGTGTGTGTGTGTGTGTGTGTGTGTGTGTGTATGTGTGTGTGTGTGTATTGATATGTGTGGTGTTCCCTCACACATATTGTTCAGTAAGAAGCTGAGATCCCTCATAAAATCCTCAAAAGCTAGTTACGAAAATAAAATTGCCAAAGATTCCAAAGACAACTACAAGGCATTCTATAGTTATGTCAAGAATCTAAATGGCAATGCTCAGATCTGCTCTGAGCTACAACAGAATGGCATTAAATATACTGATCCCAAGGATATTGCCAATATCCTGGCAGATTGATTTAGTGCCAACTTCATCTCCCTCTCACCCCCTAAAGCGCCCATCTCAATACCAAATGATTGCCAAATTCCGATAATCACGGCCACACAGGTAGAAACCGTACTCTCCAAAGCTAAGAGTACAGCATCCATGGGACCAGATGACATCCCAGGCTGTGTACTACATGAACTACAAAATGAACTGGCACCTCACCTAAGTGTCATGTTTAATCATAGCCTAACCTCAGGCTTCATGCCCACTGAGTGGCGCACAGCTACAGTCATCCTGCTCCACAAGGGAGGATCTGCCTTGGATCCTGGGAACTACCTTCTCATCAGTCTGACAAGCCTGATCTGCAAGGGCATGGAAGTCATTATCATGGAACTTATAAACAAAGACATTGGCAACCTTCAAACACTGGACCCCACCCAGTTTGGGTTTGTGAAGGGCCGATCTTGTCTCCTGAATCTGATTGACTTCTTCGAATCAGTCTCCAGAGCTGTGGACGAGGGTAAGGTGGGCCACACAGCCTATCTGGACCTCGCCAAGGCCTTCAACACCATTCCCAACTCAAGAATCATAGATAAACTTACTAAGCTGGGCATAAATCGCTATGTCACTCAATGGGTTGCCAACTGGCTTACTGACAGAACCCAGACTGTAAAAGTAGCCGACTCCAAATCCAGCTCCAGACAAGTGACAAGTGGAGTACCTCAGGGTTCAGTCCTGGGACCACTCTTGTTTGGCATCTACTTCTCTGAAGTACAGGCCAACAATAAGGGACTCTGGCTAAAAAGTTTGCAGATGACTGCAAACTGGGAGCCATTATTGAATCCCCAAATGATGTGGATATTCTACAAAAGGGCCTTACAGAAACAGATGCCTGGTGCCAGAGCCATGGGCTCAAGCTTGATGCCACAAAATGTATAGTTATCCCCTTTGGAAAAAAAACATGTACCCATGAATTACCACATAGGTGGCAGGACATTAAACATTGAAAGTGTGGTGAGAGACTTAGGGACGCAGGTGGACAGTGGTCTCACTTTCGATAACCACATCACCACAACAGTCAGGAAATCCTTCTATGTGGCACACCTCATCACTAAGGGCTTTTCATCCAGAAAAAAGGAGGTCATTGTCCAAGTGTACTGATCCCTCATTAGACCCATTATAGAGTATAATGCCCTGTTTGGTATGTACCTCACAAGACATCTGCAACAGCTGGAAAGGCCACAGAAATACCTCACTAAAAGAATCACAGGCCTAAAGCAGATGCCATATGCTGACCGTCTAAAAAAACTCCAGCTATACTCTGTGGCATATCGTCTACTCAGAGGTGATCTCTGCTTAACATACAAGGCCATGTCAAACCCTGAGCTGTTGGACATGCTCCAATTAAAGAAACCCCAATCCCTCAGAGCCACATCTCCAGGGATCTAAACCTTGTCATCACAATGAACAAAGCATGCTGGAGGGATAGGTTCCTGACCCAGAGACTCCCCATTCTCTGGAACAGACTGCCCATACATGTCAAGCAGAGCGCTTCATTGGCCCTCTTCAAAAGGAACCTTGATGTTTGGATGGGAGGTAGGAAATTCACCCCGGGGATCATGTCAGTCACCCTGCTAGACAGGGGTCCAGAGAAGTAAATATTGTGGGAAGAAATATCCAGGGAATTGTTATGGCTAGGCTTGCATAGGCCCTAGGGCCAATAGCCTAGTACCAACCTATGAACCTATGAACCTATGAACACATATCATGCAGCACTGTCATTCAAAAGTAGGGGGCATGTATTTATATACATATGTGTATGTTTATATATATGTAGACATATACACACACACACACACACACACACACACACACACACACACACACATATATGTGTGTAGATATATATTATGAGTTGTATATATATATATATATATATATATATATATATATATATATATATATATAGATATATACACATACATACACACACACACACACACATATATATACCTATATATAAATGGGGTGCATTCAGACATCAGGTCCACAGTCTCCTACTCTCCTTCCTGCACAGCTGCACTGTTCTGCCTTGCTAGAACACAGACAGTTGCCACATATAGACACAGCCTAACATTAGGTGGAGATTGCAGGTAAGCCTATTACACACCTATGACATTTGTGCATGCTACATTACACATTAACATGACTGTCCTGCAAGTGGTGGGCTCTGGAACCCACATGTCCATCATAATGGCATTACTTCCACCACCAGCTATTGGCCACACTAATATGCATTGTCTTGCATTACACAACACACACTATGATGGCTTACATCTTATCAGTCAGTGCTGATCTGCACAGTTGACAGGTATGGCCCACTGCTTACAGGGACAGACACTATTGTCCATAGCAGTTGTTCAGCTGGACATCATTACAACAACAATACCTGATGGCACATATAAATCATTCCACATCATCTATCTTATTATAATGGACCAAGTACTACATTCAATTACATGCATACATACTTCACATACCTGTTGTGGGAATGATGTCTCTTTTGGATACAGTTTGCTGAGTGGATGGCTGGATGGATGTGTTTTTTTTGTTTGTTTGTTGTTTTTTTTTTTCTTTCTCTCTCTCTCTTTCTCTCTCTATCTTGGTCTCTCTCCTCTAAATGGATTGAGCTGCTTTGAATAGATTGCAGAATGGATTTTGTATGTGATGCGCATGATCAGGTGCTGGCCTCTGCACCAATCAGTGCCCACCACTTGCTACCTTCATGCAGCCTGCTGTGTAGTACTTCCAATTACCACTGTCATAGCAACCCACTACTATAAATTCCTAAATCATGTGGGTGTGGTCCTTTACCTTTCCTGTATGGAAGACATCCTTCCTGTGTGTGGGCAGAAATGTTACAGACAGCAGGTAGCAATACCTCTTACAAGAGGACTTGCAGAATCAGGCTAGCTACATATTTGTATAAGGTTCCAGACTTACAGACAGTGTGAGTAGTGTTGTTATATGCATTGTATATCACCAGTGTCACAGGGTTTGTGCTTACATAATAGTTTTATCATGGAATGCAGTCTGTCTGCATAACTCTCAACTGTGGGCCTATCCACATGATGGCCAGATGATTGCCTGTTATGTTTTGTCTGTTCACCACACATGTCTTGTGTCAGATATATCACTGGTATTGTGTCTGTTGAGTGCTATCACTACATGGCTACATCCATTTGTGTTTCTGACTTCATATTCCTGACTATGGGTATGCTGCAGACTATCCTGTAAAACCAGAAACGTTCTCAGTGTATAACAACACTATTCGAAGTATGGCCCTGTGTTCCAGCCTCTGTCCTCCACCTATATACCAGGCTTTAACCATATGACATGCAGTAAGTGGTTGTTATGTAGTAGCCTGTGATTATGTCATGTTGCCATTCCTGCCACCATTCCAGTGATGTTGTGGTCCCCACACATATTGTGGGGTAGGGTCCACATATATGTGGGCTACAGCTGGACAAAACATGTGTGCCCTTCTGCAGTCCAGAGGTCAGTGTATGCAACAGTGTTATATACACCTGTAAGTCAGTCTATGGGGGAGGGGTATGCACCATATATAACCTAGGCTGTTACAACATGTGAGGGATATCAGTAGTAAGACGTCTTAAGGTATATGGCACTACATTTTTATACATTTCACTTTAGGAGCATTGGTGGCCTAGTGATTACTGTCATACAGACTGTTCTGTTTGTCAGTGTGATAGTGATGTTTTCAGTTAAGCATTGTTATGTAGCAGATACATCCGCATTGTGGCAACTTAATTCTTTTGTCCCTAGGGGTTAAGTACAGAGTGTAATTGGAGCCTGCTGAACTACACATCTCCATTACTTACTGATGATTGATTGGTATCCTCTGGCCAAGTCTTTCTTTACTGTTGTACTACTTGAAGGCCTTGGCCTGGACAGCAACATATGTTATGCTTTTGGATTACTGTATAAAATGATCTGCTTGAGAGTTGCATTACTCAGTTAGCATGTATTTCAAAGACCTAACAGCTATATGACATGGCATATAGAACTGTAATAGTACACAAACACTTCGTATGTATGCAAACCTGTGTGTGGTGTCATATCCTTTGACTTCTCTGTGGCTATATGTTTCATGCAATAATTGTCTTTTGTATGTGTGAATCATACACTGTCCATTTTAAAAGGTGGCAACTGTAGGAATACTGGCTGTTCAATATCCTGTGCACCCTCTACATATGTATCTTCCTATACATATCTATGTGTGTGTGTGAATGTGTATTTACATATATATCTATCTCTCTCTCTCTCTCTCTATATATATATATATATATATATATATATATATATATGTGTGTGTATATCTATCTTTGGAATATTTATTGCTTCCACATTGTACATTCGCTATGCTAGACAGACTGTACTGCATGATATGTTATTGATACCATCCTGACATCATACAAGTGGGTTGGATTACTGTTAACGTCTTGTGGCTATGTTGTGTAGGGTCATGCTTATGGGAATTGCAAGTGTTGGTATTGTGTTGCAGGTCAGATCTGTTTGGCTGCGGGGGAGGGGGTGATATCAATAATTACAAGAGGTACTTAGCTTGGACCCCCTCACCCCCATTAATGGTGCCTTTGGTCATATATGTATTTGTTGTGTTCTCTTTTGTATCTATAGATATATACCTGTATGTATATATATATATATATATATATATATATATATATATATATATATATATATATATATATATATACATATATATATATATATATATATATATATATATATATATATTGTTTGTCATTTCGGCTTTTCCCAGTTAGGGGTCACCACAGTGGAACTCCAGTCTGCTAATGATTGGCAGTAGATTTTTTATGGTGCCGAGTTGCCAGCCCAACGCCCAACCTTCAGCGAAGGCACGCCCATTCATGCATGTCTTTCGGAGGCCACTCAACTGTGGTGAGGACATACAGACTCCACACAGAAGGCACTCCAGCTGTGAATCGAACAGGAGAACCTCTTGCTGTGAGGCAACAATGCTACCGCTGTACCACTGTGGCTTCATATATATATATATATATATATATATATATATATATATATATATATATATATGTGTGTGTGTGTGTGTGTGTGTGCATGTGTGTGTGTGTGTATTTATATATATATATATATATATATATATATATACATATAGATATACATACATATGTGTATATAAATATACACACACACACACACACACACACACACACACACACACACACACACACACACACACACACACATCTACATATATAAATACATTTCCTGAACTGCTGAATGACTGTGCTGGATGATATGTTTATGAAAACATCAGGGATATGTATATCTGACATGGCTTACTGGTAAATCACTTTGTCTATTGTGTACACGGTCCTGGGTTGAAGCCTTGTAAAGGCTGTTTATTTTGTTGCTGGACAGAACAAGGGCTGTTGAATACAAAGTGATTAAGGCACTTTTAAGCAGTTGTAAGTGGGTTTGCATGGGTTTGAGTGGAGGTAAGCACTGCTAACTTCCGGTTACAGTTTCTTATACTCAGTTAGCTTCAAAATTGCTTAACCTGTGTAGGCATTGCTTAAAACCGTGCAAACGGGCTTAAACCTGCTTACTGCTGCTTAAAAGAGCTTACTTCCGCTAACCTCCGTGCCAATTTATTTAAAGGAAAAGAAAAAGGGTTGATAGTAAAATGGTGAAAAAGGGGCACAAAGAGGGAAAGACAGTAGGGAAAATAGCTAGGGATATGCAGGACAGGTGTAGGGAAGGTCCATAGCTGCCCATTTCCTTTACAGCAACAGCTGTGCATATACACTGATTTGGAGGTAGATTTGGACACTCATACCCCTGAGAGAGGGATGAGGACAACAGTAATATGTTGTGAAGCCAGTTAGACCAGATTACATATGCCCAGTTGACACATGTGCAAAATGGACCGCTATGTATGGGGCGCGATTTTTTTTTTTTGGGAACAGATTTCCCTTTTTTTAAGGTGAGAGTGGGATATTGGGGAGGAATAGAAGGTATATTTGGTGAGGTAGGGTGGGTAGGATAACAGACAGGACTGCTGAAAGACAGCATACAGCGGCAGTATATGACACATATGGGGAGTAAACTCCTTGGCTGGGGAGGGGTGTTTGGAAGTCGGAAGCCCATGAGCCCCCTTGTGGAAACAGTGGGACTGAGGTCCCCACCCATGGGCAGTCACCACTGCACCTTCCCAGGCCTGAAGGTGTTTGTTCAGGGGGCTGGGAAGGCTGACCCTCTAAGATGTGCCAAGTGGCCTTCAACCTGGCATAGCAGATCTCCAAACTCCCTGTTGAGCTCGTTATGCACCAGACCCCAGACCTGATGACGGGTGACAGTATTCTGTCCATGCCCACTCCCGGGGGGGGCGAGCCCCATCCCTTTAGGTGGTGCAGGACCAGTAAATGAGGAGGTCCTGGGATGAGCCCCAGACGTGCTGGTGCCTGGTGCCATGGCCAGATGAGGTGGGAGAGGTGGGTCCGCTGGGACCAGCCCTCCCAAACATGCTCTGGTGTTTCAATTATAAAACATATGTGGGTTAGTAATAGTCAACAGATTCTAGGATTAGGCATAACAGCATGCATAGATATTCCCATTAACCCAAAACACCAGATATGGAACAGTTGCATAGCAAACAGAACACATGCATATATAGAACCACAGTGGCCATTACAACAGCATGCGGGTACATTGATGGCAGCATGTCACTAATGTGGGAGTATTTCAACATGGCACATGCATAGAAACAAATTTCAATATTTATCAAACAATAGAACTTATGTCCCAACAGTAGATTTAATTGTACACGTACCAACTGAGTTGTGTATTTAGTTTATTGTTGCAGATATGTTTGGGGGAGAGAAAGATGTTAATTAACAACTTGTATATCCCTGTAGTTCTCATTACTTTCCTAGTCCATGCTGTGATCTGTACCTTACAGGTATTATTACACTACCTTATGGCCTTAGTTTGGACAGTGGTATGGATGTAGACAACTATATACATTAACTGTGTTTTAACTGCAATATACACCTCTTACCTGACATACCTGTGGAGGTATTGTTTGTTAATACTACCTTCCAGGCTGATGTTATGCACATACCTCAACATCTCTTATTGCACACACTCTGGATATGTCTTAACAGCATGCAGGTGAAACTGGGACATATTTTGACTATTGCCCTCATAAACTTTTGGTGAGTTGTACAATGACAGGTTTGTTTTCATAGACATTTTCAAAATATTTACAGGCCTGACAACCAGTTATATGACATTAAATGCTGCCTAAATGTCAGGGATTGTCACACTATGTCAGGGGGACAGTGTAACAGCCAGCAGATATGGGCCAATTATCTGGACATTCAGGACAGATCTGTACAGTCGAGGGGTATGATTCTGCATACAACTTACTACCATTCCCTGGATTCGAACCACGGCTGTGTCTGCTAAATCAATAGTGTACATCACAGTTGAGTGTGTTAGATAGATATTGCTGTGTATCTTTTCTCTGAATTATGTCTATAAGTCTCTCGTGGTTTTACAATCTGACCTTGTAATTAGAACACTCTTATACAGGGTTTTCTAGACAGTTTTATTATGTAGCACTGTGTGGATGACAGGGATGAGTAATATCTTATTAGTCAGAGACACTGCAACACTAACACTGCCGTACAATACCAGACTAAACAGTACCAGTCCAGGATTTCAATCTTTTATTTCTAAGCACAGATTTTATATCTGACAGACCTGTGGGGGAATGTTTATTAACACTACCTGAATGTTGTCACACGTATTACCAGATTCCACATTATTATTATGCACATACGTCTCACTCTGTTACTGCGAAAACTTTGGTCATAGCTTCACAACATGAGGGTAGAGTTGAGACATACGTTGCTTATTACTCTCATAACACTTTGGTGAGTTGCTAGAGTGACAGGTTTGTTCTTATAGATATATGTCTGACAGTTATGATGTCTGACAATCAGTTGTATGCCATTATTTGCTGCCTAAACTTCTGGGATCATCCCACTAATTTGCCAGGGGGACAGGATGACAGGGTGACAGGCAGGGGACTTACACCCATTATCTGGACTTTCTGACAATATCTGTACAATTGTGGGGTATGATTCTGCATACAGCTTGCTACCACTCTCAGGATTCGAACCATGGCTGTGTGTGCTAAAAATACAACACTTAACATCTCAGTTGAGTGTGCTAAGTGGATTATGTTGTTGATCTATTCACTGTTTTCTGTCTAAGTCTCTCTCAGTTGTACAATATGACCTTGTGATTACAACAGTAATATACAGGTATTCCTACATTCCTACGCATTTTATTTATGTAACAGTGTGGGTAACAGTGCTTAATACAACAGTACTATTAAGAGATTGCAACACTACATTACCATATGATACCAGAATAAGCACAAGCAGTCCAGGAGTTAAACCTTTATTGCCAGGCTGTTAACCTTTTATTTACATACAACCTATATGAGACTTTTCCAGCCATATTGTCTGGTTTATTCAGTACATGCCATATACAATACATGTTTTATACTGGCAATTAACTTTCTACTACTTTTAGATTTATTTCTTATGACAGTACATGTAAGATTATTACTAACCTGCCTCACAACACAGCCTCTGCAGTCTACAGGCATGAGCTTCCCTGTTCACAGCCCGCTCGTCTGCCACTGTTAAAGACATGAGGAATATTTAGCCATACCTATCCATAATATACATGAGCTGGCAATTATTAAACAGGTAGTAGACTGATATTTACACATGGCTGAGACATCACCTGTCTGCCTAGCCTCTTGGATCCACTGATCCAAGACCTCACTTCTTCTCCGTTTCAGATCGGCATAGTGATGCCTGACCTGGGCACCAGTTCGAGGGATGTCAGTGGCACTGATGAGGTCACAAGTGCAATGGTCCCAGGCTTCTGCTTTATATTGGGAACCCTGGCACTGGCCCTGCAACAGTCTCTGGTCCTGGTCTTTAACAAGGAGTCCTGCCATGACTTTGGACTCCTGGATGCCCCAGCGCTGTGCCCGGAAGCGCAATCCTTCACCCACACTGGCCATAGTGCCTACAGGAGGAAGCTGCAACCAGTTATGAGATGTATTCCAACCTGTGGGGTTTAAATAGGGCTGATTTCCCACACTTTGCCATGATTGAACGGTTTTGAAAATGCTAAGCTATGGGCAATCCTACTTACCTAAGGTTGGCATTGCTTAAAAGGGTATACCACTGGGCAAACTGATTTAGCTGGCCTACACATTGCTTACACCTAGAAAGCAGGGGTGTGCAATGCTTAGCATTTGCTTAATTTTAAATTTGCAGACTATTTGCTGTTTGTCATTGATTTATCGTTCATTCATTACATGTGTTTTACATATACATATATATATATATATATATATATATATATATATATATATATATATATATATATATATATGTTTGGTATCCATGATTCATTTGTACATACACTGTATGGGGTCCTTGTGTTTATTGGGGGATTTCAACATTTTATTACAATGGCACCTCACATCTGGACTTAATGCAGTACTCCAGTTCACATATTTATGTTATGTAGTAGGTTATACAACATAAAACTGTATATAGATTCCTTTCCCATGTAAATTTTGATTTTGTTATATAGTGGATCTGTTTGGGGATACTGCAATCTTATGTACTGCTGTGGTGGCTTACTGGTTAACTACTGTGACTATAGTATACAGTGCAGTGGGTTCAAGACCTACAAGGGCTGTTTATTTTGTTGCTGGGCAGAACATCTGCTATTGGATACAGAGTGATTAAGGCACTTTTACGCAAGTGGGTTTGCACAGGTTTGCGTGGTGGTAAGCAATGCTAATGTCCAGTTAAATATGCTTACAGGGAGTTAGCTTCAATATTGCTTAACCTGTGTGCGCATTGCTTACTCCCACGCAAACTGTCTTAAACCCGCTTACTACTGCTTACAAGTGCTTACTCCCACTTACTCCCACACTAATTTAGACAGAAATGTAACATGGCTCTTGTGAAAGTGGTAGAATTTGGACACTATGGATTTATCATTCATTACACGTTATACCTTCAATTTGTATCCCTGATTCATGTGTACATATACTGTATGGGGCACTTGTGTTTATTTCTGGATTTTACAACATTATTACAATGACACCTCACATCTTGATTTAATGCAGTACTCCATTTCACAAATATATGTTATTTAGTAGGTTATACGGCAAAAAACATTTTCATAAAGTGATTTGACATGAAAAATGGAATTTATTACAGTGAAAATCAACACAGGAATGATTGATCGCAAGGCAAATGCTCTGACCACTACACTATTGCAGTACTGCTTCATTTGCATGTATCTTGCTATTTATCTTCTTGTGCCATTTAAGCTACAGTATGCGTAGCTAAGCAATGGGCAAACCTGTGCACCTATGGCTAAATTTAATCTGTTTGATAAAAAAATGTTCTACTCCTATTTTCTCTTTGAAGGGACAGGTTTTGCTTATTGCTGTGGATTCTTGCATGCATCTGCACATTTGGCAGACATCCTAGCAACCCCCCCCCATACCTCTCAACCTCTTAATGCACATTATCTGGACAAAGCTTGGCAACATGTGGTCTGACTACGGACATATTTTAATTATTGCTCTTGTAAATTTGGGACAGTTGCTAGAGTAACAGGATCGGTTTTAATATACATTTTCTGATGGATTTTGGTGTCTGACACTCATATGTATGCCATTATTTCACAGCTTTATTCCAGACATCATCCCTTGATTTCAGGGTACAACTGGGGTACAGGCCAACTGTATGGGCAACAAATGTAGACATTATGCAATGATTTGTACAGTTGTATACAACCTCTTATAAGCATTCTCACTCATTGTTATTGCCGAACGGCACTTTCTGAGTGCAGGGGCATGCGTATTGTGAGATCTCTGCTCTCAGACACACCCCTTGCACTTATCCACTCTCCGTGTCCATTTAAGAGCAGAGGCAGTACACCTTCATTACTATGCATGGCGCGCTGCCGTGCTGCTCCTAAACGGTCGCTTCCATGCAGGAATAAGCTATTCCTGCACGGAACCTTACTGAATCCTGGGGATTATTTTTTTCTTTATTTTATTTTTGTTGTACCATTGACATTATATGTATCCATATCTGTTCTTTATCATTAGTTTCATGGTTTTCCTATGCCAATTCCAGCTGGTAGAGTTTAACTCCCTAATGTTGAACTCCTGATAGTTATTTCCCTAAGGAAATCATAGCCACTGCAATTTGTATGTGTGTGTGAGCCAGCAGTGATTTCTATTTCTTCATGTGTCTCTCTTTTTAATATAGTTGTGTGATCATGGAGTTGGTATATATCAGTTTTCTGAGTGCTATACTTGACCCTCCCCTCTCAAAATTGCTTTATAAAAATGTTCATCTAGTCGAAGGTCTCCCTGATGGTTTTCAACCAGCTGAACATTAGCTGACTTGAATTTTGTTGAGATGTTTATGAAGTTAACGCCATTCACTTATTATGACACACAGACTTGTTTTTTAATAAACAAGATACCAAGTACTTTTTTCCTTTTAATTTCCATTAATACTCTTTATCACCATGGTCTTTAACCACTAATTAAGTTCACACACAGACATGAGAAGAAGTCCAGGTCTTATACATCCAAATACTGTATTCAAGTCAAGCCCAAACAATGTGACCTGACTGGTTAGTGCAAAAAGATAAAGTCCTTAGGATGACCAGATAACTTGAGTTCAAGTAGCAGCCTGGACACTGGAGGTGCTTGTTGGCATTGAAGGTCTATTAGAAACTGTGAAGACAAGCTGATGGTAGTTTTGCACATGTGACAAGCTCTCCAAAGAACCCAAGATCTTATATATATATATATATATATATATATATATATATATATATATATATATATATATATATATATTCATTTTTTAATCTCGAAATACTGAAATATCAAATTTCAGTATCTCGAGACTCTAAAGCTGAAAACTCACAAACCCGAAAACCAAAACTGCAAAATTCAAAACTGCGAACATCAACAAAACACTACACTACCCATACAAACACAAATACACCAACCTTCCTACACTACAACAAAGCAAAACAACACACACAAACACAACAAAACAAAGACACACACCTACCCTTCCTATAAGTAAGGGGGCAAGCACCCCTGCCCCCCCATATGGAGGGCTGCACCCCCCATACCCCCGCTACTTATATATACTAACTCCGAGGTCGCACTAAACACCAAAAGACAGAAAACCCATGACCACACATTCTACACCCCCCTTGCACAAGCACACATCACATACATACAAATACCACCACTCTCAACACTGACATACTCACACTCATACCTACCTACCCTAAACCACACCTAAAACTCCCCAACACACTCACAAACACACAAACCTGCCCCAAAATCCTTAAAACACAACACTTACCTAACACACCATCAGTACCGTGGGTTCAACATTTCCGGGTTCGATATTCTGCAATTTTGCGTAACTGCAGATTAGACAATTTGGTCTTGAGATACTGAAATTCAGCATTTCAGTATTTTGTGTTGAGATTTCAAAATGACCCCTTTTAGATATATATATATATATATATATATATATATATATATATATATATGTGTGCGTGTGTGTGTGTGTGTGTGTGTGTGTGTGTGTGTGTGTGTGTGTATCATCATCATCATCATCAACTCCCTTTTTTCCCATTTTCTACATGGGATTGGGGTGTCGTGTTAACTTTTTCTCAATTCAGTGCCACACTCCTGCCTTCTTTGACACACATACCTGACTGTCGCAGACCTGAACATTTCTCGCACAATCCAGCTACCTCTTTGCTGCATGCCCTCATTTCCACTTGCCTTCTTCCTGACTTTCACAAATCTTTACCAGATTGTCTTCTGCTTTTCTGCATGTGTGCATGAAACACTGTTCTCTTTGATCTTTTCTGCAATTGCAGCTACTTTGGCATGTGCTCTTATGCCCTCATTTCTTCATCTGATCCACAGTGTGCATCCTACCATCCTTCTCAGGTACTTCATTTCCATAACCTCTAGCTTCCTTGACTGCTTGGCCTTTACTGCCCAGTTTTCTGTACCATAAAGTAGTGCTGGTCATACCATTGTTACTTTTCACTATACCTGACACTGTATGCCATTTGGCTGCAGCCCCTCTGATTCTAGTGTTGACTTCTTCATTCAGTCTTCCCTTCTCCTCAGCCACTCCTCCCAGGTACTTGAAGCTGTTTACCTGTTCCACTATCTTCCCATCTATCTCTATTCTCAGCTTCTTCTGATTTCCCCAGTCTGCCGCCATTATCACTGTTTTATCTGTGCTTAGTTTCATCCCATGTGCCTTCAGTTTTGCATTCCATTCCACTATCCTTTGCTGAAATTCTTGCTCAGAGTCTGTCTGTTATGCCACATTGTCTGCATACAGTAACTTTGTTGATCTGTCCTCTCTGACATGTTTGGTAATGTAGTCCATTGCCAGTATGAATAACAGTGGGCTCAGAGCTGAACCCTGATGCACACCTACTTCTACTGGGAACCCCTTTGTAAGACTGAGCGTTGTTCGTACTTGAGTCATTGGACCCTTATACATAGCTGCCTTGCAACATGATATAGTTTCTTTGTTGAGCCTACTGGGTCACTTTCCAAAAGCTGATAGAGTGTCTCTGATGTCCTGTTCTTTACTATTGCAAATCCTTTCTTAGCCTCTTTGTTAGCCAACCAGTTTTCCTTCCAAGCCTGGTCTGCCTTTTCTATCTCACATTTTTTTCCTGCACTCCTTCTTTCTTTTGATGACTTCCTGGACTTCCGCATTCCACCACCAACTTTCCTTATGTATATTATTTCCATACCTGGCTCTGACAAACATCTGTTTTGTACTCCTCACACATGCTGTTTTGAGGTGTTGTCATTCTTCTTCAATTCCACCTTTTTTCAGCTCTTGTTGGGGTAGTAGAGCCCTGATTAATTCCATGAACTGTTGTACTTTCTCTCCAGTCAACTTCCAGGTCTTCAACCTGGTCTCTGTTGATCTTAGTGCCCTCTCTGATTACTGCTTGCAAATTGTATATATATATATATATATATATATATATATATATATATATGGGTCTATATCTAATGACCGAAATCCCACTTACCCATCTTTCTTAACACCGAGATGATGTTGCTGAAATCACATTTAAATGAACACTCGGATCACTGACTGAAAACTCCAGGTAAGTAACCACTTGTCCAGACTATTATTTTATTTATTTATTTTATTTGAAGTTTGTTTGCCAGGATGGTCCATTGGGCTGAATAAGCCCATTTTCAATGGAGTCCTGGGGAGAAAAGCTCCATAGATACAATGTCAAATATACAAGTGAGAATAATGTAAAATACAATAAAATAACATAACAGTTTGTTAAAGTGTCAGAGTAGTACTTACAAGCACAGGAAAATGTTAATGCCACAGGAAAACACAGAAGAGCAAATGCAACCGAACATATCAGTTTACAATTTTGTTAGATTTCTATGTTCACTAGTAAAGGAAAAGAAAAAGTGTTAAGTAAGGTTGTAGTTAGTAGGTGTGTACAGGAGAATATTTACATAAGGGGTTAACTACAAATGTATGTTCTCATGGGAGGGAAGAGTTGTAGACTGAGGGGTGAGTAGTAGCTGGAGATGTTATGCTGGATGGGTATAGGAGCATTCCCAGAGAGATGATAGATGTGAGTGTAGGAGAGATTTAAAGAAGGCTACTGGTGCTGCGGATATGAGGTGGGAGGGAGTTCCAGAGGCGGGCCAGGGAAAAGTAAAGTAAGAGTTTGCCTGCTGGACGGGCTGGTTTGTGGAGTTCAGCTAGGTTCTGAGTGCTGGTTCTAAGGGGTCTGTTTGGGTGGTGCATGGTGAAGGTTGAGGAGAGTGAGGGGCAGAGTGATGGCTTGAAAATGAGCTTATGAGCATGAGTCAGTTGAGTATAGGTGAGGTAGTTAGGGAGCTCAAGCCAGTTTAGTTTGTGGAGGGCAGTACAGTGATGGGAGGAGGATCTAAGGCCAGAGGTGAATTTAGCGATTTTGTTGTAGCAGGAAGAGAGTTTTGTTTTAATAGAGGATTTAAGGTTGATTAGGAGTGGGGCACCATAAAGGAGAGAGGGGATGAGGTATGTGGTAGATAGCAGAAATCTAGTAGATGGAGAGAGGAAGCGGATATGCCGGTAGAACATACCAAGTTTGTGATGTGGTTTTTTAATGTTTGTTTGTATATGGGAATCAGATGTAAGCTGATTATCAATGAGAGCTCCTAGCAGTTTGGCTTTGGAGACAATTTCTAGGGATGAGTTATTTTGACTGGTTATGAGGAAAGAACTTATGTCGATAGTTATGCTTTTGGAGGAGTAAATAACATGAGTTTGGTTTTTGATGGATTGAGAGCTAGGTGGTTATCATGCATCCATTTTTCAGTGGTTGAGAAGGCATCTTGAGTTAGTTTTATAAGGGAGGGAATGGAGTTTGCTGCACAGATAATAGTTGAATCGTCTGCATATTGGACTATTTTAGCATTTGGGATATTATGGTGGAAGTCATTGATGAAGATGTTGAACAGTTGGGGGCCTACTATGGAGCCTTGGGGTACACCAGTGACAGTGTTGAGGTAAGAGGAGGTAGATTTCTTCCATTTGACAGATTGTGGTCTGTTGGAAAGGTAACTGGAAAACCAGTTGATGCAAGAGTGTGAAAGATGTAGGTTAGAGAGTTTAGTCAGTAGGAGGGAATGGGAGATGGTATCGAAGGCCTTAGAAAGATCCAGAAGGAGAGTGGAGACAATATAGTTAGAGTCTCTAGCTTTATTTACAGTTTCGAGGAAGGAGAGTAGAGCAGTAGAAGTGCTGTGTCCGGGTCTAAATCCGTGTTGTGTTGGAGTTAGTAGGTGGTTGTTGGTGAGGTATGGTAAGAGTTGTATGTGGATACATTTTTCTAGTAGTTTAGAGATGGGGGATAGGATGGCAATAGGTCTAAAGTTGGAGATGGTATTGTCATTACCTCCCTTGTGGAGGGGAATAATGTAGGCTTTTTTCCAGATTTGGGGTACATAACCTTCTTGGATTGACCGGTTTATAAGTATACAAATGGGGAAGGCGATGGCTTCAGAAGCTATCTTTAGGAAGAAGGAAGGGATATTATCGGGGGCATTAGAGCAGGGTTTTAATTTAAGAAGAAGTTTTTTTATAGTAGATATGGGTATGGGTTTGGGGGAGAAGAGAGGGAGGTTGGAAGTGGAGGAGCCCAGGGAGGAAGGGGTAGTAGGAGTTGTAGCTGGGTGAGGGGAGTTATTAGTAAATGATGATGTTAATTTAGATATGGAATCAATGAAGAAGCTATTAAATTGGAAGGCAAGGTCGGTGTCAGAAATATTTTGATCGGGTTGTGGGTTTTCCTTTTTGCCAGGGTTGAAGAGAGAGGAGATACTATTCCAGAATTTTTTTGGGTTAGTCTTGTGATTATTTTGGGGGGTGATATAATAGGATTTGTGGTCAGAATATATAAGTTTCTTAACTCTGTTGCGGAGTATTTTGTATTCGTTCAGGGTGTCTGGGGTTTTGTGCTTGTAGTAGTTTTTCAGGGCTTTATCACGAAGGCGCATGGTAGCTATGGTGTCTTTTGTTAACCATGGGATAGTTTTGCTCCTGATTCTTTTTGTTCTTAGGGGGGCTAAAGCGTCGAGAAGGTTTAGAAATGATGTATTAAAATAGGTGACAACTTCGTCTAGGGGTAGTGTATTTAGGGGACTCCAGTTGAATTCTTTAAGTAAGTCAGAGAAGGTGTTGGGGTTGAAGTGTTTTAAGGAGCATACAGTGATGGTGGTATGTGCCAGCTGTAGCGAAGGAGAGTGACGGTGAGCAAAGGTAGGAAAGTGGTCACTAAGAGGGTCAGGGAGTGTACCGCTACTTGAGATAAGGTGTGGGTGTGATACTAGGATCCAGTCTAGGGTGCTTCCACAGGAATGGTCCTTAGATGGTCTGGTTATTGAATCTATTAACTGGAGAAAGTTGTAAAGGTTTATATTTAGGGGATTATTAGTTGGGCATTGGATGGAGGACCAGCTAATGTTAACGTCACCTAGGATAACAGTCTCATTAGTAATGTTGGTGGAGAGCCAAGAGAGAATGTCTTCAAGAATTGGTATGTTATCACCAGGAGGAATATAGAGGGAGACTAAGCATATTGTTTTATGCTTGTTCAGGTGGAGTAGGGCTAGTAGTAATTCGGCATTGGCAAAATGGGGAACTGGTTTAGTATAAGAAGTAACTGAAAAGGAAGAGGAGTAGAGTAGAGCTACACCACCTCCTTTTTTGTGGGTTCTGTCTTTCCTGATAATATTATAGTTGGGGGGAGCTATTTCTGAATCTTTTATAGAGGGTCGTAGCCATGTTTTTGATAATGACAGTATGTCAGGATTGTGATGGAGAAGCCAGGTATGGAGGTTAGGGATTTTGTTGCATATACTTTCAGCATTTAGAGATGTGAAGGTGAGGGTATTTGTAGATGAAGGTGTGTTGGAGGTGGTTATTGAGGAGTTGGTGGAAGAGGGTCCAAGGTTAGGGTGTATGTCACCTGACAGTAGTGTGGAGATAACTTGGTGAAGATGACAAGAAAGGTAATTAGAGAGGTTAGTGTATCGTTTTAGGGATGCATGTTTTGTAAGAGTAGTGCAAGTTAGCCTAGGATTAACATGTTTGTAGGTGGACAGTAGTTTAAAGGGGAAGAGTAGGGAGGGGTTGCAGATGTATAGGTGAGGACTTATGGGGGTGGAGTAGTGTTTGTGTTGTTTAGGTATTGAGCTGGTTATGTTATAGTGGGGGGGAGTGAGTATTATGGAAGGGTTTGGTGATCTATGTTAGATAGGATAAGATTAGTAGTAGTAGTAGAAGGGTAATAGTTGAGGAAGGTTTGAGGAAGGTTACTACAATGTAAAATAAAAAAATGAACCAAATTAAACCCACCCAAGTGGAGGGTTTCAACCCCACACACCCCCTATGTACACCCCCCTAACTAAATATACCAACTCTGAGATCGCACTACAGTGAGAAAGGGGCAAAGTTCACCATAGTGGCCAAGTTGTTACTTACCTGGAGTTTTCAGTCAGTGATCCGAGTGTTCATTTAAATGCTCTGTTGATGAAGTCATCTCGGTGTTGAGAAAGTCGGGTAAGTGGGATTTCGATCATTAGAAATAGACGCATATATATCATCTTCTCCATTTTTGTACAACATTAGAAAAAGGAGAAAACATCCAAAGCAGCAATCAACAGTCTCATTCTCTCTCATTTTTCTGTCTTTCACAGCCAAGCAAATAATTTTAGCAATTTAGAGTAGCAAGCACATGCAAGGGAACTATCTAATACCTATTAAAATTTAACTCTAGGATTGATGATATTCTTTACTAGAAATGCATTCCAAATGGAATCTATTACAGTGGTCTAGTCTTATGCTGCGGAAATACTCATTCATTTTCTGACACTCATACCTTTTTTTTTTATCATTTTTTATGATTTCAAATGGAGAGAGAGAGAGAGAGAGACAGAGAGAGAGAGCATGGATAACAATTTTACCTGTGGTTTTTTTTTTGGAGTTGTTATGTGAGGCTTTCCATATGGAACTCAGTACTTGTATGCAATTGCCTTCTCTATATTTATATCTGCAGTGCCTAAGAGCCCTGAGTCACTTATTTATATATCTTACAATGAATATTGTAGCCTTATATAAACATCCACTTTTAATTTGCAGCTCACTTATGGGGGGATTATTTGCCTTCCCCAGTGCCAGTTACATTATAAGGAGTTTGAAATGCACTACTAAAACATATACATGTACTTCCCTAGAAATCATACTTGCCTGACAGTTTTGCAACCAGTTGAATTTTTGGTATACATCAGATCCTACTGTCCCAGCCATAGCTAGGGGGGTACCATACACATTAACGTACAGTATATAGAGCTGTGAAATATAGTCCCGCATGCACAACCCTATGATGACCCTCAAGACTGAAGTACAGTTGCAAACAACTCAGACATTAGAAATTTTACTAGAAACTATGTCCTTATCCATATCTATATTCTCCTTTCACAACACAAATAGACCTATGCATTATTCTATTCCCAACAAATTAAATGATTAAGATATTGCAGTAGCTTGGAAAGAAAAAAAAAACATATTTTTTCATATATTACATGCCAATATTTCAACACGTACTGTAAAAATTAACCATCATAATAATAAAGTGCCTAGAAAAAATAATCATGGTTTTAAAAAAACTATACTCATTGAGCTATTTCAGCACCTAGGGAGAAAAAGCAGCTATACCTTCTAATAGTGCATGCATATCACTCAGTGGGTCGCATTCAGAAGATCTACTGAACGGAAAGTTGAACTTCATATTGTCGAAACCATATGACTGACTTTCTGGAATGTCGAAGCTTTGAAATGGAGACTGCAGTACAGATGGGACTAGGCAATTTACTATTTTCCCCACTTTAGTATGATCTCGGAGATGGTATATATAGTATGCAGTGTGTGTGTGTGTGGGGGGGGGCTTGCCCCCCACTGCAAAAATGTAGATTTTTGTAGTTTTCCATTGTTCAACTTTAGAGAAAGTTGATCATATGGTCGCAACCATATGAAATTTGACTTTCCATTGAGTCAGTCTTCTGAATGGGGATATCGATGAATTATATGCATATCACCCATAAAAATAACGTGATAAGTAAGCATTTAGAAAACTTGAAATGTGAAATGAAGTCACAAAAATATAGATTTCTGTGCCAAGGAAAAGATTCAGCAACATCTTGCTGTATCTGTAATAATCCTCTCTGCAAGGACTGTCCTTTGCCATTGCTGTATTTTCAGGGTCACTGATTTTGCATTTTTGTTTTCAAAGAAAATACTGGGAAATACTGACTTTGGACTATCTGAACAATAAAAACATGGGGTTTATACTGATTTTGGCATGTTAGGATAGTGCACTCATTCACTATAACAGATTTTGTTTCATGCATAATACTGATAATAACAGCAACTTGTTTAAAGTGTTTCTGTACTGGTAATTTGTTTTAGTTTTGGAAAAATATATTAGCACTACAAAAATTATAATGAAATTACAACTGTGACTGGAAATTGTACTTAAAGGTCATGGGTTTAATTTCCAGATTTCATCTCTTGAAACTAGAATTTATTTTTTTTTAGAACTGCAGCTCATATTTTATATTTAAGGAGTGGATATTGGTATTGTACAGCTATTCTTCACTGTGGTTTATCTCTTATTGTTTATCCTACCCAGAACCTTTATACTTCTGCAACTATAACGTATCACTTATTTCCACAGGATCCTTTTAGTGTTCACTGCTCCCACCTTCAAACTTTGACTTATATACACAGTTCAGTGTTCCATATGCTTTGATACAGTTCGTATGGACAAACCTGCTCTTATGCATACAGTTCAATGGTTCTTGTGTTTCAACCCATTTTACATTATCAGACAGGGACGTATGCACAGTTAAATTCACATTATCAGATGGGGACTTGTACACAGTTAAATTCACATTATCAGACAGGGACTTGTACACAGTTAAATTCACATTATCAGATGGGGACTTTGGGTCTACATTACCGTGTCAAAAGATATGTTCCCTGAACACGTCTTAACTGACATGGAAATATCAACTTGTCAAAAACCCGAACAGCTGAGTTAGCAATTTTTTCGGCCATCATCGGGGATTTGCCCTTTTCCTCACTGTAGTGTGATCTTGGAGTTGGAATATTTAGTTAGGGGGGTTTGGGGGCATAGCCCCCACATTTTAGGATTTGAAAGTGTGTTTTTTCTGTATGGCCAAGTGATTTTTTTTCCCCTGGGAAAAAATTTGCTAACTGAGCCATTTGGGTTTTTGACAAGTCGATATTTTTGTGTCGATTAAGACGAGTTCGGCGAACATGTCTTTTGACATGATAATATAGACCCAGGGACTTGTACACAGTTAAATTCACATTATCAGACAAGGACTTGTACACAGTTAAATTCTTCTTGGGTATAAATACATTTTATGCATTTAAATTCAGACTCATGTTCAGTTTGACGGTTCTTATGTATCAATACAATTCACACTTTTAAAATACATGTCATGTGTTTAAACTCAGACTCGTGTACATAGGGCAATGTTTCTTCTGAGCCAATGAATTTCCCAAATACAAACACAAATTCAGGTATGCAGTTTGGTGCTTATTGTTCTTGAATATTATTCACATATATAATTCTCATGTTCAAGCTAAGACTCATGTACAGTTCAATACTTCATGTGTGTCATTATCACTCACACACTCAAAATGACTCATATACAGTTTCATATTTCTTGTACATCTGTATCATTTACATGATCAATCTTAGACTCAGATACGCAGTTCAATGCTTCCTGTGCATCAATATGATTCACCTATTCAAACTCGGACTCACATTTGCAGTTCAATACTACTTGTTCATTGATATCATCCACTTGCTCAAACTAAAACTCCGAGTCAGAGCTTAATACTTTTTTGTGAGTCAATAAAGGTTTTCAGCCACTGTGGAAATACATTCTTGAAAGGGACTAGTTATAACAGTCCTGACTTTTGATTCTTTACCCAGCATTCACACGTAACTGCATTACATTTGGCATGTCTTCCAGGCACAATTCTCAAAAAGACTATTTTACAGACAGGGCTGGCTTTCTGGGCAAATGCAGAATTTGGGCTTTTAATTACCGAACCTTAAATGGCACCAAAATATTTCAAATTTCAAAACTCATAATGCAGTTTATTTGCAAGTCAGTCCAAGCCATAAGTTGTTCTTCATAAAAGTGACACATCTCCCTCCTTTCTCTGGGAATACAGGTACTTGCGTATTCTTTCTGCAAGCCCTGTCCTTGCTTATGCCTGAAGAATGTTAACTGAACTTTTAGACTGATTTGTTGTATCTTCAATATTTTCTGTTCCTGCAGCAGTGCCCAAATCCTTCCACAAGGACATTTTGCATCTCATGAACATTGTTGTTGCTTTTGAATGGTTTATCTTCTCTTCATATTTACTCTTAACATATTGAATTCAACTAGGATTGTCTCAATGGATACCTTTTCAACCTTGCTGGAAGCAGTTTCATCTCAATTTTATTCAAAACAGCTGTATCTGTCTTCACATCCACCACACCGGCAACTAACACCCGTAAGATTTTAACACTTCTGAATCACATTATGTTCATTTTTTCACCAACTTTCATCATATATATACTTACATCATTTACATGAATAAAAACATATCCAATTTACTAAAACTATTTATCGGACTGACCAAAAAAGACACTCCTCCCTGAAGTACTGAGAGTTATTTTGTGAAAGCTATTTATACAATGAAATACAGACATCTTATTTTAAAATTATTTAGGAAGTAGAAAAAATAATTAAACCATAACCAAAAATGCCCTACTATGCCACATTCACAGTTCAAGTGAACTGTTTCAGCATTGCATCTGTCCTTCGCACAAACATGCATACAGAAACACACAAACACACATGCTCTTGCGTGCACACACACACACACACACACACACACACACACACACACACACACACACACACACACACACACACACACACACACCCATGCATGTGTGTTTTTCCCAATCAGTGATGTGTAAAATGTTTGCTATGAATGACATAAAAAAGCATTGCTCTTACATAAGAGTATTGCATAATATCTTGCCTTTTTAATACCTTCTGGACCTTGAATTCTAGTTTGCAACTCTGTGACTTGAAGTGCTGTCAGTGAACCTGCAATCTAAACAAGAGTTTGTGAACATGATCGTGTTTCAATATGCACATATTCATTGTTCTTCTTTATTTTTGTAAATAGACAGATGCCACCTTGTGGCAAAATGACATTGTTCTACATCATCTGCATGGAAAAAGTAGGAAAATGCTTGCAATGTGAACTACTGATGTCAGAGGACAGATGCCTAACACACTGGGGTTAGATTAATATAGCACTCTTGTTGTTACTGTCACTATCACTATACAACTGCACTTCCTCAGAGCTATTTCTTTGGAAGACGTGTGTGTGTGTGTGTGTGTGTGTGTGTGTGTGTGTGTGTGCGTGTGTGTGCGTGTGTGTGTGTGTGTCTGTTTATGCATGCATGTGCATGTATGTGTTGTGTGTGTGTGTGTGTGTGTGTGTGTGTGTGTGTGCTTGTCCGTGTCCGTGTTTGTGTGTGTGCGTGTGTGTATATGTGTGTGTGTGTGTGTGTGCATGTGTCTGTGTATGCATGCATGTGCATATATGTGTTGTGTGTGTATGTGTGTGTGTGTGTGTGTGTGTGTGTGTGCGTGTCTGTGTATGCATGAATGTGCATGTGTGTGTGTGTGTGTGTGTGTGTGTGTGTGTGTGTGTGTGTGTGTGTGTGTGTGTGTGTGTGTGTGTGTGTGTGTGTGTGTGTGTGTGTGTGTGTGTGTGTGTGTGTGTGTGTGTATGCATGCATATGCATGTATGTGTTGTGTGTTTATGTGTGGGTGCACATGTGAGAAAGAAAGAGAGAGAATGATTTAATATGGTCTGAAACAGCTACACGAAGTTTCAGGAAAGTAATTTATCTTTCTCCTTAAATATTCATAAGACATACGATAATATTTTCATAGCAAGTACTCAAGAAAGGAAGGAAGAAATGAAGTAGGGGGTAGATAGGTTAAGCATTTGATTTTGTAGGAAAGATTTGGTAAGAACTAACAACACAGAGGACAGGTACAAAGCTTAAGCTAATGAAGTAATTTATTAAACATATATTTCAGGTATCCTTTTCATTGCACATATATAACCCATCTGTCAAAATGTGTTACAGAACCCTCAGGTGATTAGAAGAATACACGATTACTGCATTATTAGGGTTAATTCTGAGCAATAAAAAATGGCTGCTTTACATACTTTAATGGTTATTTTTAGCCCTGGAAAAAATTAAATATTCCGTTTCAGGAGTGTAGTATTTCTAGTCTTTTACTTGAATAACACTTTAGTATATTTTTATGTCAAATGCAGAACAGAAAGTCTACTGTTATTTTTTTTTGTCATCTTTTAAGAACATATACCTAGAGTTCTACCACATCAAAGATACAAAATGCATTTTTTTTTAAACTGGACTGATTTGAGGCTTCCACAGATCTAAGACTGACTGTGTACTTCTTGGAACTTTGTGGAGCCTTTTATTTAGACCTCCCCCCCACACACCTGAGGCATAACAGAAGAAAGTTGGAGATTAGCTGCCACATTTTATGACAAGAGTTACTTAAGAAGGTGCAATTTGATTGCCTGAATGTCTCTGCATCTTCACACATCCTGAATTAAAAGTAAAAAATAATGACCTGCAAAAGTATCTGTTTCTAGAAGTGTGTCACAATTGCACTGCCTCTGATCCATTGCAAGCATGAATAAATGAGCATTTTATTGGCGAATGCCATGTTACACCAGCTTATGCATTGGTAAGTTAAAAGCTGGTCTGTTGTTTCTATGACCTCAGTCTGAGTCAGGACAGATGTCATTCCACAATAGCTGCCAACACTAGGCTGCAAGTACTACTGTAAACTGTCAAAGGAGCAAGCCGCTAGCTGAAACTCTTTAGCAAGTCTCATGCTATTACTGCAAAAAAAGGTCACAGAAGTTAAGAGATTGTAAAAGTATGCAGTGACAGAGACTTCTTAAAGACAGGCAGTTTGTGCTACTAGAACTGAGTCAGACCCTGGTCATTTCATTGAGTGGTAAACATAACACTGGCGCAAGTACTTCACATTCACCCCCCACACACACACGCGCGCACAAGCACA
>NC_056727.1:58726951-58741951 GCF_019279795.1 Protopterus annectens | reverse complement strand
TAAGCTTTATTATCCCTTATTGAAAAAGGAATGCATGTCTATTCATTTCACCGACATAATAATCCAATTAATTTTCTCAAGTGATGCTAATTGGCTTTGCAATCATTTCACCATCAGTAAGAAAATAATATAGAAACAAACCTGGAGAGCCTTTTACTTGATTGGTTGAACCATTTTGTGAAGAAGGGATGCAATGGCTATACGTTAACACTTGGGCATCACAAAGCTGTGTTCTTTCATGTTAGTATCACATTACACTGAGTTGCTCTTTACCTCTTCATTTCCTACAGCGGTTTTCAAGGAACCAAAGTGCAAACATCTGCATTGTGCACAACGGCTCCAGTGAGGTTCGTACCAGGTTTCTAAATGAATAAATGCTGCTGCTGTAGCATAAGGAAAGGAGACACAGTATATTTACATCTCCATCTCATTATACCCCTCTCCAAATAAAAAAAGAAATATGTTTCCATTCACCTCTTTCTGTAGACATGCTCATTGCTCCATTGACTGCATTAATGTACACTCACAATCCTCATCAATATAACCAGAGCCTGTATATGATGCATCTGACTCCAGACATTTCACAACACGATGTTCTCTAGTACAAAGTTATTTATTTGCATTATTAATCACTGATGTTTGTTCAGGCTTGTTAACTGTTTTTTACTGGGGGTCTAGGGAGAAAGGCCCCACAATAATATACAAAGTGCATTGTTAACAGGGCAATGGACGTCATCATGTTCAAAAAGATATAAAAAAACAGTGCCTTCATTCCTCTCCTGCATGTCAAATCTTGTCTCTGTTTTACAGGAGATATTTGTTGGTATATTTATAGCTGGATAAACATGCCAGTTTTTCCTTAGGTTTATCCAGTTCAAGATTCAGTGATCAGATAAAGAATGTTGCTTTCTTTCCCTCTTATTTTCAATTACTTGTCCATGAACTCATTAAAACATGACACCTAAGCAAATTAGTATTTCAAATACAGTCCCATCATATCAACCATCCAATTGGCATCCTTAGTTCAGTTACAAAACCTCTTAAGAGACATCTGCAGTTCAGTTACAGAACCTCTCCCACTATACCATCCATCTAAGGGACATCTGTAATTCTATTACAGAACCTCTCCCACTGAACCAACCATCCAAAGGCACATCTGTAATTCAGTTACAGAACCTCTCCCACTGTACTAACCATCCCAGACTCATCCATATTTATAAGTCACACCAAGAGCTCAATGATAATGAGTACATACTACCTCTTTCCACCATACACCAATCCCCTGCAAAGGGGCCCTGAAATGTGAAATCACTCAGCTGCCCAGCTACACATGGAGTAAGCATGTGGAAATTAGCTTTTCATGAACAACAGTGCTCATACACCTCACTATAATATTAGTGATGGACTAGGTCTACGGCTATACTGAACTGATCTTTTCAGCACTTTGATAAAAAAAGCTTGTTACTAAAGGTGGCGCTTGTCTTCTTAAAAACCAAGTGCTAATAACCCCAGAGTCGATAATAGTCTAAGACAATATGTAGTAAACAGAACACAACCTCCTGAGTGGGGTGAGTAAGGGACTTTGTTTAGTTTTCTAAAAGCATTTGTGATTGCTCATTCCAGCAAAGGTTTTCAGCCTGATCATCCTGGATCCCTTAAATCAAAGCTGCAGTTTATTTCTTTTCCCCCAGACCTTACATCTATGCTCATATAATTCTTGTGGCTAACAATTACACAAATGAATACAAACTTGCTCAACATATTACTTAAGCTTAGCAGTGTATTTTTTTTTAAAAATAGGTTTGGAGGTGCATGTGGCTTCTCAGTGGGAAAATGCAGGTATGTCAGTATTTGCTACAACTGGATGATTCATCTATTAACATGTTGTTGGCAGCTACAGCTCTACTGTTTGAAGAAGCTGATATCAGTGCTACAAAGACAGTATCCCATCAAAAACCAACATGCCAGTATCACACTTCTTAAATGCAATCTATAACAAATAGCAACAAGCATAATTTTAAACAGTTAAATACAGCAAATACCACCAATATTGTAACTCTGTGAAATATAATAGTATATATGTACACAAGAATAGCCTGTCCAAAACTTAATCAATAACATTATCACAAATCTAGTAATCAAAAACACTATTACAGGCCTAGTAATTAATAAATTGATCACATGCCTAACAATGAAAAAAATGAATGTGATGACAAAAAAAAAACTCAAGGATAGTTAATGTTACATACGACTGATGTTTCTTGTAGACTATTATTCCAGGAAATATATAGCTTAGTACTATACTATACAACTGAAAGTTGATTTACAGCCTGACTACATTATCCTCACTTTTGAAAAGGCAGTCATGAAGAGAGGTCTTAGCATTTCTACACAACCAGGATAAAGGAATATTTCTTCCACTGCTCCACAGATATAGCAACAATGTTTGCACCATTATGGCTTTTGCCTCAAATACACATTAAATCTTATTTTCATCCAGAGATTAAAACTTCACTTACCACAGTGTTTCTATTTGTTGATGATTTACATTATTTGCTGGACTGGTTAAAGTCCTGCATTGCTTTTGAGCAAATTCAAGACAGCTAAGTACTTGGCTGGATGTAAAAGGAAATGGGAAACAACATCCAATGAGTCACATGACATGGTATTTACCCACCAGGCCTTTGGTCTGTCTTGAACTTGACAACTTGCCTGTTGCAGAGAGAAACATGGAGATAGGCACCTACTTTTTGCTGATCAGAAGTACAGCTGTTTGCCAGTGTGTGTTACTTAAGGAGCATGATGATACATTTCATCATGAATATGAATGTGCATGTAACAAGGGAGATTTAATTGCATGTGGGAGTTCTCAGAAAAAAAAAAAACATTTGGTTGAAGAAGCTGAAGCTCTGGTGTATGGACACTATTCATCATGGTTTCATTAATTGCATTACATATATACTAGTTTGCTAAAGTTGCTTCATTGCTATGCACTTTTCAGGTAATTACACCTGCCGATGTGGCATTCTTTTGACCAAATGTTCCTTTATAACCTAAAGTGTTTCTAGATTGGACATTTTTAACTTCAGCTCTTTCATATTCAGCCAGTGACCAAATTAGATGGGTTGCTCACTAAATGCAATATTGGAATTTAGATCTTTAATAATCAATAGTGGACCCAAAACAGCATTCAGGAAAATCTATGGATATGTTGCGGCTAGGTGTGCTTGTCCGCTGCTGTTGTCTTGTAGCAAGGTATTAAAACAGTTTTTTTTTTTTTTTTTTGAGAACTGATTTTGTAAGCAGCTTTCTTGACAAGATGACAGTTTTCTTGATGAACTAAAGCTATCCAACCATCTGGCTTACATTTAAATTTGCATATTTAAAAAATGTGAGAGGCCTAAATGTTAGACAACTCTGTCTGGCAAATGATGAATAGTGTATAGGTGGACAGTCAGAAAAGTGAAAACAAAGGTACATTTACTGCACAGTGAACTAAAGGTGAAATTACTGCACATGACCTTTCAGGGCATTCATTTTACATACACTTTGGAAACAATGTGTTTCTCACATTTATTCATCTTAACATACAGATGCTTTCAGATGAGACAAAACAGTAAAAAAGAGACAAAAATGCTGAACAGCTATCCCTATATATATATATATATATATATATATATATATATATATATATATATATATATATATACACACACACACACACACACACACACATGTGTGTGTGTGTGCGTGTGTGTGTGTGTGTGTGTGTGTGTGTGTGTGTGTGTGTGTGTGTGTGTGTTAGATTGCATAAAAGTACATGGTGTACAGCTATTTGCTATTCTTCTGGAGAAACTCACATAACTACGTGATTTGACATTGTTTTGTATCAATTTATTGTTAAACTACGATGAACAGAATTAGTTGCATTGCATTCCATCTGTATACCCATATGCTAAGTTCTTGCATTTGTTTGCGTAATTTTTTCTTCTACAAGAAATTTTATTGTTCATATATATGCTCAGATTTTATTTCTGACAGACACCAAATGCTGACATGTAACATTACAGAACTGAAATTACATCGTTGCCTGTAAAAATTCTCGTAAGTGAAAAACAAAACTTATATTCAGTTTGTTTTAACACAAATTAGTTATGTGTCTAAATATACAATGGGCCCTAAACTGTAACCTCTCTTGCTGTTCCTGGCATTATGCACATTTATATTATTTATGAAAATGTCAGTAGTAAAAGAAGCCTTCTGTGTAAATATAAAATATATGTTTTTTCTAATTCTGACTTTTGAGATGTAACCATTGTTCCTTTGGATGATTTATTGTACAAACGGACTCGATTGATATGCACTAGTCATTTAGATGCCCTCTGTGATTATCTAGTGATGATAGTCATGTGACAGCCAGTAACAGTGCATTGTTTTCACCTGTGAAGATTTTCACTTCCTGTTCTCTTCATTTAAGTCGCACTTTAAACAATGATAACTATTTCTGTAGAACTGACAGCTTGCAGTAGCTTTACTACATACAGATTGATAATTATTTATAAAACAACTAAAACAGACCTGATACATACCTTAGCAGTTTACTGATTTTTTTTAATTCTGTGAAATTCCCCTGAAGCCATCTGACTTCATGATAAGGACAACACAAGTATTAGATATCCGTATTGTATGAGGTGTGATGAATCATTTTTCCAGTTGTTTTCTGATAGATATACAGGATTGCTAATTTACACCTTCTGCTATAATACCCACGCAGCCTTGATGTTTTTTTATTTAGCCTAATGAACCTCACCTACTCTAAAAGCAGTCACTTCTGCAAGTGCCACTGCAGAGAATCACAAAAACACAAGGTTTATTCTGATTACTATTCCTGTCGATGTTGCTGTTGTTTCTAATTTAGCTTTTTTATGAGGAAGAAAAGAGTAGTAATGCATCAGATCTGTTAGAAATGAGACAGCGCACGTCAAAATAAACAGGATAAAAATAGCATCTTATGCAGTACTTGTGTCTTTTCCCATGTTTTTGAAGACTAGAGCTACATATGCTTTAAACAAAGCTCAGGATTATAGTTACATATTCATTTCTCTGGGTATTGTGTCAACAATTATTCACAGCTTTAGTCTCCTTTTCCTGGAACATAGTTACTTGTTACTGCTGAAAGCTTTTCAAGACTGCAGTGTATCAGAATCAGTACAATGGTGACAGTGATGTGGGTGCATTCCAAATACCACTGTTGTACGGCCACCATGCCTCTCCATATTTATATATGCAAATGCACACATACCCTGGCTGCTGTGCTCTAAGGCAACAGCATCTGTACTATTACTTATCAAATGCAGTGGGCATGGATAACATCCATTTTCTTTCAGAAGCAAGCTTTTAGCACCTTCCTGTTTTAGTTAGTTTATGTGCTTACTGGGATAATTAAGTACCATAAAATAGTAGCGTATCATGAATATAAAAATTGATTCAAATGAATTATGACTGAATCACCAAATGAATACAAACACAGTGTAAGTTATTGATGCTGAGTCATGCTGTGTAATGTTTCCCATTTATTTAATATAACATGCATATGCCCAAGTCATTTTAGAAATCCATTGTAAATGAAAATTCAGACTTAATTTGGAAATACATATATCATTCATTTTTGAACATTCATAACTAAACTGTTAAAGAATAATTGTCTGCAGGGCAACAGAAACAGAATTAAATGGATTTAATCTATTTGACTCAATTTTGTTTGTGTAAGTACATTGAGTGGCAAAACCTACTTTAATTATGATGGCAAATTAAACTTGGGTAAAATTAATTTGGAAATACAATAAAAAAGTTTATTTTCAGGAAGAACAAATTAGTTTACAGTTCACTGAAGCTGGTCAGACCCATTTTACTGCAGGTAAAAAGTCAAAGCAGATTTAGTACCACAGTGTACTGCCTGCATGATAACACAATTTCATATTAGAAAGGATTAAGCTATTTACATAATTGCTTTAATTTATATAGTAAAGAGAAGGATAGCTGCCCAAAACAGATATATTCTTTCCATCAAGATTATTCTAGGTGATCAAACTGCAGTTATAACATTGTCAAAATAATGCTGCTTTTATTCCTCATAGTTTTTTTCTTTGCTATTCTAACAAATCTTAATGATTCCTTAACATTAAGAGTTGCTTATAATAATGGACTAGATATTATGTATCGACAGAGGTTTCTAGTAATTGCAAGTGCTATTTGTCTTATTAGAAGAAAGAAATTAGAGTCATGCACCTCACAGCTGGAATATTAAATATGAGTTTCTGAAATTTAAATACATGAGAATAACCCAACATAAAAATCATAGTTAAAAACATCTGCCTAATGCAAAATCTGAATATCCCAATTTGCAAGCAAGCTTTACAATAAAGAAGAGATAGCAAACATTTTTTTCTTCTTCTGTCCTTGCACACAACCTGTCACCCTAATATTGTTTTGCCTTTAAGAGGTCTAAGGACAGTTACAATGAATTTAATACCACATCACAGACCCTACATATAATATTACTAATGTTGCATATGTTATTTAGTTTTCAATTTGAAAGCAATAAAAAACATTGCCATACACATGCAGCATGGGTTAAATGATGTACTAAGCCATTCATGTGCCTTGCAAAACTTCTCTTCATTTTTAAAATACCATCTGATACAAACAAGTAGTGTATAACATTCAACAGCAAAGAGTGCGGTTGCTCATCCTGTGGTTAGGTGTAACTGAATTTTCATATTTTCATGGTACAAATATATTTCTAAACCATCTGAAATGCATATATTAGAAAAAACTGTCTCTACTTTAAATGGTGCTTGCTAATAGGGATTTCTAGTTATGCGAGCAGTCTGTTTTAACTCTGGTGGTATTCTTGCTTTCTCTGCTTAAAATAGAAAAATAAAACATAATTAATTTGGCAATAAATCTTTACCATAAACAATAGAATTGTTTTAATTTCAGCAGTAGCAGAATTGTTAGCTGTCCTATCTGAATTTGAACATACAAATCAATTGTAGTGATTCTAACAGTGGGTGATGGCGTGCTTTCTTCATATTGTTTCATCCAACAGTATAGGAAAGGAATGATTTTAGAAAACTAACTTCCTCAGGGTTACTTTACACAAAGTTAATTTTCTGCAATTCAAACTCATCTACTTTCATACAATCACCTTACATCAACCTCTGCCACTGCAGCCCACCACTGGCTTTTCATCAGTTTGTGCATTGTTTGCCAGGGCAAATAATGATAGAATATCTAGCTAAAGAAAGGGTACTTAATCAGCAATCAAGATTCAATTTGTTTTAATTTTAGCAGGTGTTTGTGAGGTACATTGATGGCAGAGAGATAATATGTGCGACTTTCATTAGCTGTCTTGTTTTTGTGCATGATCGTTTAAGAGCCAGATGTTCTGAGGTGAGCTGATCAGAATATTAAGTCTCCAGAGGTTGTTTCCATAGTGTTTTACATTTCTTTCTTTATCTTTTTCAGTTCACCCTTAGCTGTGAGGTGTGAGTACTTATGATGACAGACTGATATCTCTGCTTCCTATCTAACTGTTGGTTTAAATTGGTAGTTCATCTTTTCGTATGTTATATTCTATTTGTATAATCCAAAATTAATTCTCAGACTCTAGGTCAGGAACATTTTTTTTATAATTCAGAACTGAGATAACAGATAATAATGTTATTCAATACAAGGTGTTTTATTTAAGATGTATGCAACTAAAATAAAAACAGAAGGCTAACAAATAAAGGTCTGTGGCTTTGCCTTCCAGAATGTTTAAATCAAAGCAGCCAGTTCTGAATTGCTAAATACAATCAATACAGCCCATTACATTTTATGAAACTGCTTACACTATGAGCATAAAAGTAATAAATCAAGAGCTACTCTAGCTGTGGCTTGGATTTATTTTATCATTTAGGTAGATAAAAAAGATGTAAAATGAAGCAAAAAAACCTTTGTCTTCTGAAAAATATGCACTTGACATTACAACAGTGTTTTACTTTTAACAATATTAGCTTGGCTTGATGTAATGCAGAATATTTATGAGCTATGTGTTTCCTGTAAATAACAGCTAATACAAAAATTAAAGAAGCCACAATCTGTTCTTTACTATCCATTAATACATGTGCAGGTACCTCACTATTAATTACGTTTTCTGTTTTCATTGATTTTTATTACCCAGTATCCATAATGATTTATCATACATGCAAGCAAATCTTTCCACTTTCCTAGTTCATTGACGCGGAGCTGCTTCTCAAAGGCAGAAAATGGAAGCCTCCCATGAAGAGTTAATTGGGTGCCATTGTCATATCCTATAGTGTTTTTATTCTCCATTAATTGTTCCCTATTTACATTGATGCTGAAGGATTACCCTGTTTTACAAGCATATTTTCCTAATTGTGTCACCTCATAGTGTAAGCATGTCAGAGGGGAAACATTTGCAAGTGATTAGAATAAGACCTCTGTGCCATGAAATGTATGAGGTACATAACCTTGTAGGGTATAATTGTGATCTTTGAATATGCAGCCATTGACCCAGGCTTGTTATTATCTGTTATCATTTATAATAATGTATCTCTTTATGATTACATGATGATACCCAGCAGAACGCTATGATTAGCATTTCAGTTATTTATAGATTATGTCAGAATAGCAATAAACAAAATGCTGTTAATGTGTGGCTAATGAAATCTGGACATGAACAAGTTTATGAATTGATATAATTCATGTGAGTGTTCTAACTGAGCTGCTGGTTCCTGTCATAATTCACATGCTTAGCAGGGTTCAACGAGTGGGATGGTGGACTAATTTGCTGCAAAAAGTCAATGGGTTTTCATTGTCTTGGGCTATCATACACAGCGTGGCTGATTGCATTATGACTGCAGAAAGAAGCACTCATAAATATATTTATTAAATTTAATATGCTTTGTGATGACGAGACAGATGTTATCCCTGCAGAAAATCTGGCATTAATCTCTTTTTTTTGTATCACTAGAGCTAAATCTATAATGCAATCTAACACCACATGCAGTTATCAGCTCTAGCAAAAGAAAACAATACCAAAGTGCTATTATTATTATTATTATTATTATTATTGTTACAGTAACATTGTATATTAATATGCAATTATGAGTTTAGAAAGTAGGCACATTTAATTAAATCCAAACTTCTTTTATTTAGAGATATCAGTATTTCCAGTAATGAGGCAAAGTGTACCTAATGCAGCAGACAATACAGTAGAGTACATTTCTGCCACTTAAATAGAGCAGAGAAATGTAAATGCTGTTTGAAGAATTTATTAATGCAAAAGAAGACTGCTGGGTTTACATAATTATTAAAGGGGAGTGGCCCCACTGACTTCTACCATGCACAGCTTCATCCATATGTAACCCCATTGTTTTCAGTTTACAAGCAATTAAACAATCACAAGTGCTGTAGATAGTATTATCTGAAATAAATAAGATTAATTTTACATGTTCTCCTTCTTTGGTTGATGGCTTGCCATAAATGACAACTTTTCTGAATGCAGACAACATTTAAAGACCTGCTACATATGTGAATATCTTAAATTCTAATACAACTAATTGTCACTTATAAATATCCTTAAGTTCTTGCCAGGAAATTCTTAAAGTTATATCCAAATACCAAACATATGCCCTCTCTGGAGGCAAATCAATATTTAATAATATTTGCTGATACAACTATTTCAAAATGAAAGGTGTGGACACAGTTTGTTCATGTATATTTGAGGATGTGGGAAGAAGTTCACGGAATAACTACAGATATAGTGCCTTGGTGCATTATTTGCTCATAGCAGTTAGATTTTTACACTCATAAAGTACACATCATAATTGATTTAAAACGTGTGCTACCACATCTTATGTAACAGTACATATATAATCCTGGCTTTAAACTTGAATCAAAATGAACTGCATGTATAGAGAACAACAGGCATGTTTTTCTTCCGTAACCAACAAACCTATTCAGAGAGGACGCATGTCCAAATTTGTGTTGTCACTGCATATTGATGGTAGACTACTTTTAAATTAATGGATATGCCTTTCTTCATTGCTACAATTATTTTGCATGGTGTAAAACAGACGTTAAGAATAAATGCCATTGAAACATTCACATTGATAATCACACTCCGCTCTGTGAAGACAGGAAATGCAGATTCATCTTAAAATTGCTTATTTACCATGCATGCTGCCAGCTAGAGTGGTACAAGGGAAAATTTTAATAGAGCTCTGAAATTATAGTCTTCTGGATATGAATGTTGGAAACTGGATTCCATGTGCAAAATCATGATTCCATATTCTATGACTGTACTTGCATGTACGTTTCAGTGAGAGTGCCTTATTTCTTGAAATCAGTTTGCATTAATGAACACCTTAACAGTATTTGATGCTTTCCAAAGGTTAAATATGTCTTCTTATACTTACTACTAAATGCTAATTTCACAAATATTGATTTTTTTGTAGGCCATTGTACAAGCTATATGTGTATGTATATATATATATATATATATATATATATATATATATATATATATATATATAAACATGGATTTATAATAGTGGAAAAACATCAAATGGTGGCGCGTGTTGAGCAGTGAATGGAGCTCAGAAGATATTGATAATAGGATGCGTGTGTGTGTGTGTGTGTGTGTGTGTGTGTGTGTGTGTGCGTGTGTGTGCGTGTGTGTGTGTGTGTGTGTGTGTGTGTGTGTGTGCATGTGTGTGTGTGTGTGCGTGTGTGTGTGTATGTGTGTTGCTGAGAGACTGAAACTTTTTTTTCAGAGTGTTTCAGCTGTGCAAGTCTTTTATCTTACTCTTGTGATATGCAAACTTAGACTAGATTGCATTAGTTCATTAGTTAAAAGGGTACAAGGGTTCACACCCACTAAATGAGACCTTGTTCCACTTTTTACACAGGGTTTTGCATTTTACTGTTTTAGTAAAACATTCTCAGTCAGCTGGGATTTGTTTTAAAAGAATCACAGACATGAGACACATTCATTCATATTTTATTGGCTATGACATTTTGCTCTCTGGCAATATGCTAAATTTTACCCAAGTTTTGTTGTTATCACAGTTGAAATGATTAATGCTGTAGTCACCAATGTATAATGTATTTTGTTATAAAATGATATGTGCCATGTTAAAAGATTTTCAAGTCACAGGGAGAAATACAATGTCTAACCATTTTTGTAAGGTGCATATAGGTTAGTTGACATATGACCTATAAGTTTATAGCACATCTGTGTAGATGGTACATTCTGTTGTTAAACAACTTGCTTATAGGGGATTCCTATAAACTTATCAAAGGCATTTAGATTGGCTATCAATGCCATTTGATAGAAAAAATTGTCAAAACCACTTCAAGAATTTTAAATAAAAACCTTTTTTTGGGGGGGTATCATCTCTGCATCACCCAAGTTGGGGTAGCCCCCTAATAACTCTCAACTTATATATATTAACTCCAAGGTCACACAAAAGTGGGGAAGTATAGTTTCAAAGACAAGCAGAAGTGATTTTCAGCAATTATTTTTCTACTGAACATCATGTTTGGCAACTGGACTGTGACCAACTTAATAACTGCGGTGTACAAATCAAAAATAATAAGCATTTTGATAATATAGCAATGTTCTTTGCATTGTTGGTAGCCTTACATCATTATACGTGGTTAATGTTATTGTATAATTTATTCTTCTTCCCACACTTGGGTTGATGGGCCTGCTTTCCATAATGACATTTGTTTATTTTCAGCTAAAGTTCTGTCCTGAGACAGCTGAAAGGACAGGCAACATTCAAAGAGGTCCATTTTCTTTCCTCCTGGCTGTTCTCTCAATTTGTTTGTAATAGAAGAATTTCTCATTTCTTGTTTTGTGACAATTTCTGGGGACAGTTTTGCTGCCGCTTTTTAATTGACTCAGTAATTTGTGTCCTTTAATTTAAACAAACAAAACTGTGTAGGTCTTTGCCTGTTTCATCTAGAGGCAATAGCTACATTCATTTTCTCATCAAGAGCAAGACCTTCTTAGCTGCAGGAACTGCTGCCGACATAGGTTGACAGCATCAAGTGTCCGGTTTCCTGTCTTTCATTGGCTAAGCTGCTTTCTTATTGAGCACTGAAGCTAATATTGCTAGATTGTTAGTTTCTGTTTGCTTGATAAAGCAAAGATTTGTATTGTGGCCATGATAAAAAAGAAAAAAAAAAGAGGGGCTTTAAACAGATTATGAAATGGATTTTTTAAACTGAAAATATAAAATGAATGGAAATTCAGAGCCTACAAAATAGAGTCCTAAATAAAACAACATGAGATTTCATGCAAATGTAATATAGTGTACACTAAGTTAATTGGATGGCAGAGACATACCACAAGAAGGGAAAAGCAGGCAAAACATGTTTTGTTTATATTTGTCAATATAAGGATTGCTTTATAGGAAGAAAATATTTTGCAGCATGAATAAAAGCTGTGATTACACTGTTGTTCCTTAACTATACCATAGTTTACGATTTTGCTAATCAGAACAGCTTAATGTAGTTTTGTCATTACTAAGTCTTACTTAAGTCAGAAGTGTCAAACTTCACGACACTCATGCAGACGGACAATAGAGGTGTGACTGCTGGATCCTACACAAATGCACTTTATAAGCACTTACACGAGTGCTGGATCGTGCAATCCCTAACAGAACCAAGATGCTATCCTCCAAAAAAAAGAAAGCCAATCTGGTGGTCCCCTGCCATAAACAAACTCTACAACAGAAGAAAGAAACTGTTGCAAAAAAGAGTAAAATCCCATGCTTGGAGGAACTCCCCGGTCAGCCTCAGTAAGAAGCTGAGATCCCTCATAAAATCCTCCAAAGCTAGTTACGAAAACAAAACTGCCACTGATTCTAAAGACAATCACAAAGCATTTTATAGCTATGTCAAGAATCTCAATGGCAACACTCAGATCTGCTCTGAGTTACAGCACAATGGCACTAAATATACAGAACCAACTGATATTGCCAACATCCTGGTAGATAGGTTCAGTGATAACTTTACCTCCTTCTCACCCCTAAAAGGCCAATCTCTATACCTGAAGAATGCAAAGTTCCTGTAATCATGGCTGCACAGGTAAAAACCACAATCTCCAAAGCCAAGAACACAGCATTCATAGGACCTGACAACATCCCAGGCTGCATTCTACATGAACTACAGAATGAACTAGAACCCCACCTAAGCACCATGTTCAATCATAGCCTCACCTCAGGCTTTGTGCCCACTGAATGGCACACAGCAATGGTTATCCCACTCCACAAAGGAGGAGCCACCATGGACCCTGGAACTACTGCCCCATTAGCCTAACGAGCCTGGTCTGCAAGGCCATGGAACATATCATCATGGAACTTATAAACAAAGACATTGGTAACCTCTAAACTCTGGAGCCCACCCAGTTCAGGTTTGTAAATTTGTGAATTCAGGTATATGAATCAATTGATTAAAAAACTCTTTGGCGCCTTTTTTATATTTAAATGACAGGAAATGTTATTGAATAAGTCTGATGAAGGGTTTTGGAGTAACCCAAAAGCACTTACTGATTTAAACTGCTGTTTGTTTCAATAAAAGATCGTGAATTTGAAGAGCTGTGGTCGTACCAGGCATATTTATTTGGATAAAGCCGTAGATGAGGGTAAGGTGGTTCACACAGCCTATCTAGATCTTGCCAAGGCGTTTGACACCATCCCTCACTCTGGAATTACAGATAAACTCACTAAACTAGGTATACATCCTTATTCACAAGATGGGTTGCCAACTGGCTCACTGACAGAACCCACACTGCGAAAATAGCAGACTCCAAATCCGACTTCAGACCAGTGACAAGTGGAGTACCACAGGGTTCAGTCCTGGGTCCTCTCTTGTTTGGTATCTACTTTTCTGAAGTACAGGCTAACTCAAAAGGTCTTTGGCTAATGAAGTTCACAGATGACTGCAAATTAGGAGCCATAATTGAAACTCCTAATGATGTGGACATCCTACAAAAGGGCATCACTGAGACAGATGCCTGGTGTCAAAGCCATGGTCTCAAGTTCAATGCCATAAAGTGCATTATCATCCCCTTTGGTAAAAACTCTGTACCCATGAGCTACCACATAGGCGGTAGTCTACTTAACACTGAAAGTGTGATAAGAGATATTAGGACACAGGTGGACAGTAGTCTCTCCTTTGATAATCACATCATCACAGTAGTCAGGAAATCCTTCTATGTGGCACACCTCATCACAAAAGGTTTCTCATCCAGGAAAAAAGAGGTCATTGCTCCCCTCTACTCGACACTCATTAGACCCATTATAGAGTACAATGCCCCTTTTGGTATATACCTCACAAGACATCTACAACAACTGGAAAGGCCACAGAAATACCTCACAAAGAGGATTACTAGCCTCAAACAGATGCCTTGTGCAGACCATCTCAGGAAACTCCAGCTTAACTTCATCGCATATTGCCTACTCAGAGGTGATCTCTGCCTAACATACAAAGCTATGTCAAACCCAGAGCTGTTGGACATGCTCCACTTAAAGAAATCCCAATCCCTCTGAGCTACATGCTCTAGGGACCTAAACCTTGTCACCACAATAAACAGAACATGCTGGAGGGATGGATTCCTGTCCCAGAGACTTCCCATATTCTGGAACAAACTACCTATTTATATCAAACAAAGCTCCTCATTAGCACTCTTCAAGAAAAATCTTGATGATTGGATGGGAAATAGGAAATTCCCCTTGGGGATCACCTCTGTGGCTCTGCTCAACAGGGGCATAGGAAAATAATTTTCTCGGATGGTGAAAGCCAGGGTACCTTTTTGGCTAGGCTTATATAGGCCCTAGGGGCAATAGCCTAGTACCTGCCTATGAACCTATAAACCTATGAATGCATAAGTCAGTCTATGTTTGGCCCAGTAAAAGAGCA
>NC_056727.1:58704451-58719451 GCF_019279795.1 Protopterus annectens | reverse complement strand
TTTTCTTAACTGATAATTAGCAGTCTCAGTGGAGCACAATGACCACCCCCATGTGGATTTTGATGGTCACACCACTTTTGTTCCAGTACTTCCCAATGACAAAGTGATCTGTGAGATTTTGGTTGAACAATAAAAGCAAACATAGAGACTAAGCATAATGCAGAACAGTCAGCATTTTGCAACAGAGGACATAGAATCCGACATTTCAGGGCAAAGTTCTCAACAATTCTCTAAAAGTGAAGAGGTGGTGCAGGAAACAGACTATGAAAGAGATGGTGAGGGAAATAATACATGGTGTAACAGTACACATTGGTTGGGGTTGTAAGAACTGGAAGGAGTTAACTTCACACTTTTTGTTTGGGAGTTACATGGTTCAGACAGCCTGTCAGTCAAAACAGAAAAAGCCTGCAGGAAATGATTATGGAAAGGAGGTTCCTGCTGAACATTTGAGAATCATACTGACAATACACAGAATCACTAGACTTTAAATACAAGTATGGGGAATATATAATTAAGTGTGAGGCTGCGTTATTTATGAGTATGTCTCCCACGCCAAGGTCCACTGATCTTGAAGTTAGTATATATGTATAAGTACCAGGTTAGTAGCATCCCATGTCAAGAGGAGTAGCAGGAGGTGATACCCCTCTCTATACACATACATGTATGACGTCACAGTGATTTTCACCACTGTATATTAACTTTGGAAATCATTGCTGACTGCACTCAATTGCAGGACTCACAGTTATAGGTCTTACACTTCTGACAGGAAGCACTGGGAAGGGCATGTTTTTCCTACTCATGTGATATCACTGTACCCACCATACAATATTACTATGCATACTGTCCAATGTCATTGTGCACACCATGCAATGTCACAGTGCATGCCATTCAGTGTTATTCTGCACACCATACAATTTTGTTGTACATACTATGCATTGTTACTGTGCACTGTGTAATATCACTGTGCACATCATATGATACCATTGCACATACCATGCAATGTCACTATGCATACCATGTGATGTCATTCTGCACACCATACAATGTCACTGTGCATACCATATCATGTTACCATGCCCAACATGTGATGTCACTGTACACATCTTGCATTACAAAGAAAGGAGTGCTGGCTGAATTTTGCCAACAAGACTGCTCAGCACTGGTGATGGCAAGAGCACATGTAAGAGTGATACAGGGATACTCTACACAATTTCAAATATATAGGAGCCATTTGCTCCATTTATTGTTTCATAGAAAAACATGCAGATCAAACTGCAGCTAAAGTTCTCAGTCACCCTTGCATTCATCCATCAAAATCAGCACTTGTCCTTCACTTGTAAGGTGATGAATGCTGTCATTGATGAAGGAAAGGAAAGGTTTTATGACAGTACATGATGTGCACAGTGCATTGCATGGTGTACTCAGTGACATCGCCAGGGTTTGAAGTACCCTGCTCTTCCTAGAGCTCCCTATCAGATGTGTGAGGCTCAAGACCTACAGATGCATGAAGTCAGAATGATTTATTTGTATTGATCTGTTTATTGGTTTTGTTGACCAGGAAATCCTTTTTCATAGGAAGACCAAGGAGAAAAGCTCCACAAAATGCAGACAAAAAGTAGTATACTCCTTGAAGGTGATGTAGCCGAGGCATTAGAGTTTTACTGTCCTTTGTGGCTTCTTCTTTATTTTACATTAAATACACCTGCATTATCTGCTGTGCCAGCCTACTTGTGGTTTTTGTACATACATACATACATACATAATGTGTATATCATTTGGCTATACAATAATGATAAAAACACAAATGATTGTTAGAGAATACAATAGTAAGAAAACAAAAACACTGACAGGATAGATATGAATAGTGAGCATACAGATATATTTAATCATTATCCAGGGAACACAATGATATGAGAAATCATTCAAAGGTAGATCAGAATGAGTGTTTAAACCCATAGTATTTTATAATAATAGGCAGTGGTAAAGTGATAGGGGGATTAGCTAGGTGTTGTAATCAAGCAAAGCCATAAGACCTTTAGCTGCTGTTTCAAAAGTAGCTTGAATGATTTCAGGTTGCTAGTTTGTATGAGTGAGAGGGGAATGGAATTCCTAACTTTAGAGATGTGAAAGGAATACAGAGATTCACCTGCAACATTGCTTGATTTAATTTTGTGCAGTAAGAATCTGTCAGTGGAGCAAAGAGTACTAGATAAAGAGTAGATTGGATGATATATATATGAGTGTTTAGCATTTTTCAGGTTGGAAATTGAGACTACGAATGATTTTTTGTTCTGTGAATTTTAGATAGTGAGGCAATTCTAACCAATGCATCTGTTTTAGTACCATACATTGATGGGATCTATAAGGCATATCAGGCACAGAGTCAGCTTTTTTGCTGCAACATTTTTCTAGTATGGTTATTTTTGTAGCTTGCAGGTTGACAAATATAGGAGAGGCATATAGGATAGTGGGTAACAGCAAAGTAAAGGTTATAGTCAGCCTAGCCTGGTAAGTCAAGTATGGCTTGCCTCAGTATAGGGTGCCAAGTTTTTTGTGTGTTTTCTTGATAACCTGCTTTATGTGGTGGTCAAATTTCATGACATCATCTATGATGATGCTTAGGAGTTTGGTATGAACTTCAAGTTCAATTTTGGTTTGGTGAGAAGAAGTAATCATGAACACAGTTTTGTTGTTGGAGTATTGTTCAGGTGTGAACAGAATAAGTGTGGCCTTCTTAAGGTTTAATAATATTTGGGAGTTATGAAGCCATGTTTTAATAGACTTGAAGGAATCCTGTGTTTGGGTTTTTGTAGGTTTTGGCAGTGCAGATGAGCATAGAATTATCAGCATACTGAATAATGGCAGAGCATTTACTTGCAGTATGTAGGCCATCTATGAAACCATTGAATAGTAAGGGGCCAAGGCTAGTTCCTTGAGATATCCCTATGAGCACTGAGGGAAATGGAGATGTCATTTTTTCATTTTATAGCTTGAAGTCCGTCAGTGAGAAGGCTTTTTCACCAGTAAAGAGGTGAATGTTATAGTTTTAGAGCACAGAGTTTGAAGAACAGTTTTTGGTGAGACTCAGTGTCAGAAGCCTTTCTCAAATCAAGGAAAAGTGCTGCTGCTAAGTTTCCTGCATTCCTGTTACTATCATTGGTGGTAGCAATGCTGAGAATGGCTGTTGTAGTGCTATGGAGTGGTCAGAAACTGTGTTGTGCAGGTCTTAGTAGGTTGTTTGGTGTAACAAATATAAGTAGTTGAGATTGGGCACATTTTTGTAAGACAATTAATGTGAGGGTAGAACAGCTCTTAGCCTGTAACTGGAAATATCAGCTGAGGAGTTGCCTTTGTCTATGGATAGGGTATAAGATTTTTGCCAAAGTTTAGATATAACTTTCTGTGATGAAGTGGTTTATTAGGATGGAGATTGGGTAAGCTTAGGTGTCTACTACAAGTTTATTATACTCTGCTGGAAGATTATCTGTGCGCAGTACTGTCATTAGTTCAGTTAATGAAAGGGGTTGGTTGGGTAGGTGAATCAAAATGTGTAAGTTTGTTGAAGGAAGACCAGAAAAGTTTGGGGTTATTTTGCTTGGTATACGGGAAGTTAGTACAGTACAAATGAATTTCTCTCTGTCCATATATTTTGTATATGCTCCACAGAGGTACTTTATCTTTAATAACTTCCTGTGTAAAATTATAAGATCACATTACCCTACTGTTTTTTCCATATATTTGCATTATCTGATTTTGTACTATGCGTATTGTATTTTTTGATTTTGTACTATGTATACCATATTATTTCATTTTGTACTATGCGTATTGTATTATTTGATTTTGTACTATGTATCTTGTATTACTTAATTGTATATTATGTATATCGCATTATTTGATTCTGCACTATGTATATTGTATTACTTGATTTTCTTGAAGTTTTGTACTCAGGTTGTGAGTGAAGAGAGTCAGCAGACAAAGCTCACTTTTCCTATAATCAAACTGTTGTTCAACAAATGTTTTTTGTCAAATTTGGTCATGTGTATTACTGTGCTCTGGAGTTATTTATAGATTTACAGGCTGGACTGACGTTTAGTTTGTTTGCCAGTATTCCAAGCTCTATCTCTTTCATTAACATTTTTTTTTATAGTTAAGGGTGCAGAGTTTACTATACCTCTTTTGTTTTTTTATTGGGGCATATTCAGTTAGAATGTAGGGAAATATATCATTAAAGCATGCTATAGCATCACCTAAAGGAAGACTGTGGATATGGTTCCAGGTAATGTAGCTTAACCTAGCTAGAAGTGCATCATTATGGAAAGATATGAGTTTATGTACTATATTATAGCGCTGGTGTTAAACAGGGGAGTTTCTAACTGTAAAAGTAAGGCGGTAATAATTTCAGGAGTCCAGAAGGGAAAATATTGTTTTTGGAATTTGTGAGTATCCAGTCAGTGTATAAGCCTTTGTCATTGGTTCTATTACATCTTGTAGGAGTGGAGATGTGTTGAGTGAAACCATATAAATTGATTGTATTACTGTTGAAGTCATTCATAGCTTGCTATATTGAATTCCTTTAGTACCATAGTTTCTTGTTTGAGATTTACTGAGGACCATGAGAGAATTTCCTCTGTAGTATCTATCTTTTACCAGGGAGTATGTAGATAGCAATGACACATAAGATCTTTTGATCATTAAATTTAAGTGAGACTACAAGAATCTCACCAGTTTTAGTAGGGGTAGGGGTCTATAAGTAGAGTAGGATAGTTGCAGCATGTTGTTATAGATTATTGCCACATGCCTAATCTAAGCATGTTATATCCTGGTGGTAGTATAAAAATAAGGTTGCGGGGGTGCCCAATGAGTTGGAAAAAGTGGCTAGCGAATCAGATTACATATACATACGCATTGGAGTGAGTTAGTCTGCATATACTGACAAAGAGTTAGGATTCCAAAACACCGAGAATGTTATTAAGTCAGACAAATTCAGTAAGAGTTAAAAATAATAATGGAGTAACTTTGCTGTGTTTAGTTGTGCTGTAACTCAGTAAAAGACAATTAAAATAGTTGGCACATCAGCTGCATTAAGCAGTGGCTAAATACAATAATACACTGCTTATTACAATACACAGAACCAGCCGAAAGGAGGGTGTTCCTACAACCTAGAGCAATTAATAATGCTAAACATGTGACTGCATCCTAAGTTTTTGATTATGTAAACAGCAGTTCGTACCAAGTTATTTTATTTCTGTTTAAGGAAAGCAGCTGTTCTTCCAAAGGAAATGCAGAGTATTGAAAGTCAGTATGACATCACTCAAGTATGCATGCAGAGAAGGTTATCACCCCTTGACTCCCCTGACATGGACATCTATGCCTTCCTTAACCCTGCTACAAACATATATTAATGTTGTCATTCAAGGAGAAAAAGGATAGACCTTCTCCAATATCCACTGCAAAACAAAAATCCCTGGGTGATAAATAATCAAAGAAGTTATTTTTTCCCAGGGAAAATGGATAGAATAGGATTGAGAATGTTTTGTTTCTAGCATCTGTCCTGGCCTCTGAAAGATCTGTACCACTGGAAACAGTACCAGACAGGAGTGTAGCTGGCTCAACCAGTGTCCTGTGCTTGCCCGTACCATTACCAGTGCTCCTCCCCCTCAGCTCTTCAAGTGAAGAGCAAGATAAGCAAACAAACAAAGTGTTTTACTTGATTAAGCCAATGGCTACATTGTAGTGGTTGGCTTTGCACCCCCCCACCAGCTCTTCCATTCAAGAGCCCAAAAAAAATGGCATTACTTCTACTGCCACACCTATCAGGTGTCCAGATGCTCAACTTGCCCCATCCATCCTGCCTAGCCATTAAAGACCCTTTTCTGTGGCCTGCCTCCGACCCTCATCCATTTTATTAAAAAAAAATATATATATATGTATATATATATATATATATATATATATATATATATATATATATATATATATATATATATATATATATATATATATATATATATATATATATGCATATATATTTGTTATAAACTGCAGCAAAGTGCTATAACTGTAGCAAACAGTTGTTACAGTTTATAACCTGCCTGCACAGAATGCTATGGTGTTCACATTTTACTTAGAAGAATAATTCTTGTAATAAACTGTAGCAAACTGTTGGCTGCAGATGTAGCAGACAGTTGCAAGAATGTATGCCTTGCCTGTAAAAAGTTTTACTGAAAAAAAATATATTTTTATAAACTGTAGCAAACTTGATTTTACAAATGTAGCAAACAGTTGCTACAGTGGATACCATGCCTTCAAGGAGCACTACAGTTATCAGGCTTTAGTTAAAAAAGTGATACATTTTTAACTCTTAAATTATAGCAAACTGCTTGCTACAGTATAGCAAGCAGTTGCTACAGTTTAGACCAACATGAAGCTCTTTAAAAAAGCTAGTATTGCATTAAAGATCCAGATTGGTTGATTGCACCCACTTAACACTTTGCACCTGGGGCAGTTGCCCCTCTCTCCCCACCCTAGCTACACAACTGGTACTGTTTATAGTGGACATGGACTTTCCTTACAAGCAAGACTTGAGGCTGATGGACCCAAATCAGGAAAGTTTCCTTTTTATGCAGTTAGTGTATGAAGCTGAGCCTTAATTTCCCAATCCCATTTCCCAGATGTTATATTCCCCTGGTATTCTTCACTTATATAGGAAACGGTTTTGCATAAATTGGCTTGTGAGACTGCAGCCCATGGATCTACTGAGTTCAGGTCTCCTAGGATGTTTATGCTTTCCACACATTTGTACAACCATTGAGTTAACATATTTAATTAAGTAAGGATAACAAAAAACCCAATAGGGTGGAAGGGAACTTGTGCCCTGATAAAGAATTATTTTAGTTTACTGTGGACTGGCCTTTAGGGACTTGTGTTGTTAATCATGTGTAATGATTGGATAAACTTTTCTGAGTTTAGAAGTTAATCTTTGATTAAGGAACCATTTAGGAAGGTTTTATAGTACTATCAGTAGTAGCTATAATAAGCGAGGACTATAGCAACTCCATCAAATATTGGGTCTATATCAGAATCTCGAATGGTCACAAGGTCGAATCTGACATTGCCGACATGTAAACAGCAAAACCACAGAACATCAAAAAGGTAAACGGAAATCTCCATAAGGGCAGATTTCCATTTACTTTGATGTAGTGCTGTCTCGGATTCGGAATATTTAAGTTGGAGGGTGTGAGTGGTGCAGGGGGGCTTGCCCCCCTGCTTAGAGCAAGTAGTTCTGTTTTTTAACTTTATTTACTGTTTTTATTAGATATTCAATGTTAGTGGACTTCGACGATATGGTGTTGATCATATCGTATTCAAAATTCAACAACTTCGAGTATCTAATATACACCCCAAATATTTGCTTCTTTTAAACCAAGTATTGTCTTTGGAGTTTCTAGGGCTAGCTAAGAGGGGAGTCTCTTTAATGTGTAGACACAACCCATTTCTTTTGATTGATAAGCATTTGCAGATGGGGGATTGAGTTTAAATCAAACATTTATAGCCATGAAGCAAAAGTTCACACTGCTGAGGCATGGGTCCAAGCCTCCCACCAAAAACATTTTTACATCTGGTTTTATGTGGATATAAATATCTGCATTGGAAACTCATTGTCACTACTGTAAAGATGGATTGCATTAGTGATATGGAGATTTTTCCCTACATGTGATATTCTGCTACTCCTTGTATTGTGGGTAGTGTATGTACTACTTCATGTCACACAAGAAAATGCATTCCTTGGTTATTAATTTCTATTTCATCTTTTTAGATCTATTGTTACTTGGACTTGGACTCTCTAACTTCAATGTTTATTGTGAGTTGCTGTTTCAGTGTTTTGAGTGTGAAAGTGGATTTTTTTATTAATAACTTGTATTTTACTATTTTTGACTGTACTGGTGCTTGTGGTTTTAATTAGGTAACATTCACTGATTCTGACTGTATTTCAGCAAGGTTTGTGTGTTGAATTTTGGAATCCTGGAGGCACAGTGAGATAGTGCTAAAGCCTGATTCACAGGGGGAAATATACATTACTCTGCCTTTGCATGTAGATAAAAGGAGTGGAAGGATGCACTATATGAAGGGAAACATGCAGGCAATACAGGAGGGAATAGAGGCAGGAAATGAGGATAAGGTGGCTGCTTTATTCATCATAAAGGAAAATAAAGCAATAGCTGGAAAATTCCTGTCCCAGCAGGCTGAGCTTGCAGAAATACGAATGAGATTCAAGTACTGGGACCTTGATAAGAACAAAACTGATTTACTAGGTTAACCAGTTAACTATGGGTCACATGTTAGCTTTGTTCCATGGTAAAGGCCAATACAGCAGGGACTGAGATAAATGATTTCTCATATTGCTTTTTGTTTTAAATCTTTACGAATATGACCTTAAAACATTCCATCTTTAGGATACTTATGGGAGTAATTATTTCAATAATATCTGAATTGGACAGGTAAAATAATTATCCTACAGTGTCCAGTTAAGATGAATTGAAACTAGATGTTGGAAGTCATGACATCTCCCTCTACACTAACAGTAATAGAACATATCTAACCCATGCAGGTAATATTACTATGTGAAACTACTGCAAAAAGCTTGCCAATACTCTCACCACGATTCCAGTCAGACAAAATAGTCCAAACAGGTAATCCAAACAGGAAACAACGCTGAACATATTTTAAACTATACGCAAAAATAATAATAATAATAACATAAAAACCATTAACAACCATATAAAACAATCATTCAAATGTAGATTTTGTCTTATTTGGTGTATACTCTCCAAGACCCAAACCAACGAACATAGCTTAAAGATGTGGCTGCTAAGTAACCCCCTGGTAATCCTCATAATAAAAACGTGTCCTACCTATCCAAACTTCTCAATTTTAGAACACTATTAATAGCATGCTATTCAGACCAGGAAAGTGTTAGGCTTCCAGTTTTAACTGCCACATCAACTCCTTGAATTCCAGCTTCAAAGATTCAGGACCCTCCATTGTCCAAAATTAATTGGTCTATCACCATAAAGGTGAACTCATGTTCAGGGTTCTCCTTAATGTGCTTCGCCAAGGCATTTTCCATCTTCTCTTTCTTGATGGCATATAAATGTTCGTACATACGCTCATGTAACTTCCTGTCCATCTTGCCGATATAAAATACAGGACCCAATGAACATTTAGCCAGATAAACCACATGGCTACTTGAGCAATTATATCTCCCCTTAATCTGGAGCTTAATATCCCTGATCGTAAAGTATGTACCTGCTTTGACAAATCTGCAATATTTGCACATATTGCATTTAAACATCCCAGATCTGGATGGAAGACTCTTGACTTTCGTTTCCAAGATATTTTTTGATATTAGGCCCTCTCCTAAAAGTCACTTTAGGGTAGGACCCTAACTTGGTATAGCCTGAATTGTCTACAGGCAGCAAACACCAATTCTTCTTGATGATTGAAACTTTTTCTCTGGGATCCATATTAAAAGTAGTGATGAAACTACAAGCATAAATGCCACTAATATGGTTAGCCTGAGTAGATAAGATGGTATCTGTCTTAGGGTAACTCAAAATGGGAAGTAAATAGCTATTCTCCCTCTTAGTGCATATCTCATTGCACAATTCAACAATGAGGCTCTCCGGGTATCCTCTGTTCGAAAAGAGATTCGAAATAAACCGGCACTCCTCCTGAAAGTCACTCTCCCTCGATACCATTCTGGCCGCCCTGACCAGTTGGCCTTTAACTATCGATTTCTTCTGGTGGAGAGAATGATCACTATTAAAATGTAAATAGGAGTTAGAAAAAGTTGGCTTCCGATGAATTCTGGCTTAAAAACAGCACTGCGCACTATCCTTGAATAATTCCACATCCAGATAGGCATTCCTTTCCGTTGAAAAATTTGAAGTAAATTTTAAAAATTAAGTTGAGCTGTTAAAGCTTTCAACCAGGGAATCTGCCACAGCTTGGTCACCCTTAAGAATGATAAAAATATCATCCAAGAAGCGGGTGTATAATAAAGCTTTTCCTTGTATTATGGTGTTAGAAAACACAAATTCCTTCTCCCAGTAAGCCATCACCAGATTAGCCACAATGGCCCAACAAGGCAACCCCATAGGTACTCCTATCAATTGCTGAAACCATCGGTTATTGAATGAGAAAAAATTACAAGTTAGAATGATGTCCAAGAGTTCTCTAATCATCAAAATCTCTTGTGTTGGTGCTTGTTTTGTGGTCATAACTACTTGGATCCATTCCACTGCCACATCATGAGGAATGGATGAATATAGATCAATAACATTGATGGTTAAAAAGTGGCTGTCTGCACTAAAGGGGATTGAACCAACATTTGAGAAAAATGACCATGATTCTTTGGAAATATGCGATTCACAAACTACATATTTCTTGAGGATTAAATCCACTACCTTGGCTGTTGCATATGTTATACTACCTTTTGCACTGACCAAATGGCGCATGGGGGGTCCTGAATGTTTTTGTGAATCTTTGGATTGCCGAAGAGCACTGATATTCTTGGATTGAGAGTAGAAATGAAGTTAAAAACATCCAAATCCGATAACCCCACTAATAAACATATCCTCAAAATAGGACCAAAAATTGATCAAACTAAGGAAGTCACAATTAGAGGTTACTTATTTCGGAGAATGCCAGCGCTCCAAGATAGTACTGAAGGGCTTCGTTCCTGGCAGTATCCGACAAGGTTAGAAGAAGGTTCTATGTTTCATAAGGACCTTCTTTCCCTTTTTGATAGGCATGGGTCAGAGCTATTAAATTTAATCAGTACCCATTATCAAGAAGCAATTAACAACCTGACAGAAGAAATATCTGCCTTGGATGAGGCGATTAAGTTGGATATTAATTTTCCAGGATATAGATATGATTACGAGCGGATTTATACCAGTATCGACCAGCACATATCTAAAATTACCTCTACAAAAATTAAGAAACTCCAAAGAGACATCAAGGCATATAAGGAGGGGGTGGCTTATCCTAAGCCACCTAAATCACAAGGCAATTATAAGGGGTTCATTTCACAAGCCCCTGGGTCCTCAATTGAGTCTCAAGAACCCAGGCCATCAATGCAACATGAGGAAGCGGGCATCGGAGTTCCTGTTAGTGGTACAGAACATGAAAATCAGAACAGGAGGAATGACCACTTAGTTTCACAATCTAAGCAAGCTAACCAAATACCTGAAACTGAAAGGGTAAATTTTCAGGAACAAGCCTCATCACCAAAGCAGTCATCGAATCGGAGGAACAGAAACAGGTACAAGACCAGGAGGAATTAATTGAGGATGTGAATGAATCTACACCTCCAGATTGTTCCTCGTATGATATAGTATTTAACACAGGGATGGATTTTAAAATTTTCAATTATTCCAATTTTGTTTTTCCACAATTATTGGTTGACTTATTGGCCAAGGGTTTTTCTTTTGTTCCAACTAGGAAGGCCTGTGTGGCCAAAACTATTTTGGATTTGAAGCTTTTTGTGAGGAAGCTAAACTTAAACCTTCTGTTAGGGGACCAGTCATGCTCAACCAAATCTTTTCATATACCCAGTACTTATAACCCCAATTTGCACCCCTCCTTGGGTGTTTTTGAACAAATGTGTGACTTGGCTATCCGCTTTTTATTAAATTCGAAATGTTCTGCTCATTACAACATCACCAAGGAGGAAAGGGACTTGCTGGACTTTTTATGTTCCTCTTCAGTTAGACTTATGCAGCCAGATAAAGGGGGTGGTTTGGTGGCTATGGAAATAGAAGATTACAGCAACAGGATATCAGTTATTTTAGCCACTGAAACATATCGAGAAGTATCTAGAAATGAGCTAAATGTCAACATGGCTCGAGTACGTGCCTATTTTCAAGATATGTTTATTAGTGGGGTTATTGGATTTGGATGAGTTTAACTTCATTTCTACTCTCAATCCAAGAATACCAGTGCTCTTCGGCAATCCAAAGATTCACAAAAACATTCAGGACCCCCCCCATGCGCCAATTGGTCAGTGCAAAATGTAGTATAACATATGCAATGGCCAAGGTAGGTGATTTAATTCTCAAGAGATATGTAGTTTGTGAATCGCATATTTCCAAAGACTCATGGTCATTTTTGTCAAAAGTTGGTTCAATCCCCTTTAGTGCAGACAGCCACTTTTTAACCATCGATGTTATTGATCTATATTCATCCATTCCTCATGATGTGGCAGTGGAATGGATCCAAGTAGTTATGACCACAAAACAAGCACCAACACAAGAGATTTTGATGGTTAGAGAACTCTTGGACATCATTCTAACTTGTAATTTTTTCTCATTCAATAACCGATGGTTTCAGCAATTGATAGGAGTACCTATGGGGTTGCCTTGTTGGGCCAGTGTGGCTAATCTGGTGATGGCTTACTGGGAGAAGGAATTTGTGTTTTCTAACACCATAATACAAGGAAAATCTTTATTATACACCCGTTTCTTGGATGATATTTTTATCATTCTTAAGGGTGACCAAGCTGTGGCAGATTCCCTGGTTGAAAGCTTTAACAGCTCAACTGAATTTTTAAAATTTACTTCAAAATTTTCAGCGGAAAGGATTGCCTATCTGGATGTGGAATTATTCAAGGATAGTGCGCAGTGCTGTTTTTTAGCCAGAATTCATCGGAAGCCAACTTTTTCTAACTCCTATTTACATTTTAATAGTGATCATCCTCTCCACCAGAAGAAATCGATAGTTAAAGGCCAACTGGTCAGGGCGGCCAGAATGGTATCGAGGGAGAGTGACTTTCAGGAGGAGTGCCGGTTTATTTCGAATCTCTTTTCGAACAGAGGATATCCGGAGAGCCTCATTGTTGAATTGTGCAATGAGGTATGCACTAAGAGGGAGAATGGCTATTTTCTTCCCATTTTGAGTTACCCTAAGACAGATACCATCTTATCTACTCAGGCTAACCATATTAGTGGCATTTATGCTTGTAGTTTCATCACTACTTTTAATATGGATGCCAGTGAAATAGTTTCAATCATCAAGAAGTGGTGTTTGTTGCCTGTAGACAATTCAGACTATTCCAAGTTAGGGTCCTACCCTAAAGTGACTTTTAGGAGAGGGCCTAATATCAAAAATATCTTGGAAACAAAAGTCAAGAGTCTTCCATCCAGATCTGGGATGTTTAAATGCAATATGTGCAAATATTGCAGATTTGTCAAAGCAGGTACATAATTAACGATCAGGGATATTAAGCTCCAGATTAAGGGGAGATATAATTGTTCAAGTAGCCATGTGGTTTATCTGGCTAAATGTTTGTTGTGTCCTGTATTTTATATCGGCAAGACGGACAGGAAGTTACATGAGCGTATGTACGAACATTTATATGCCATCAAGAAGGAGAAGATGGAAAATGCCTTGGCAAAGCACATTAAGGAGAACCCTGAACATGAGTTCACCTTTATGGTGATAGACCAATTAATTTTGGACAATAGGGGGGGTCCTGAATCTTTGAAGCTGGAATTCAAAGAGTTGATGTGGCAGTTAAAACTGGAAGCCTACCACTTTCCTGGTCTGAATAGCATGCTGTCTATTAACAGTGTTCTAAAATTGAGAAGTTTGGATAAGTAGGACACGTTTTTATTATGAGGATTACCAGGGGGTTACTTAGCAGCCACATCTTTAAGCTATCTTTGTTGGTTTGGGTCTTGGAGAGTATACACCAAATAAGACAAAATCTACATTTGAATGATTGTTTTATATGGTTGTTAACAGTTTTTATGTTATTATTATTATTATTTTTGCATATAGTTTAAAATCTATTCAATTTTAAGGTTTATTGGAATAATTTATGGTTTATATATGATAGCCGCTATACTTTCGAGATGGCTGGCTAGAATATTATAGATTTATTGAATGCAATAGTGTTTTGGTTATTAAGTTTTAACCAATGGTTTAATATAAGTAAGGATATGTTTAACATGTTGGTATTAAAGCTTTTTAGGGCGAAGTGCCTTTTAGCAGTTGAAGTAGGAGGGCGTGTTGATCACATGTTCTGATTTTTAATATATTAAAGTTCGTCACTATAGTGGCGCGAGACTTTAAAATTTCTAATGAAGTTGGTGCAGGAGCGCTGACGAAAAGCTACATAGAGTTGTTGGCTTAATAAATATATTTTGCTTATTGGTGTTCAGCGTTGTTTCCTGTTTGGATTACCTGTTTGGACTATTTTGTCTGACTGGAATCGTGGTGAGAGCATTGGCAAGCTTTTTGTAGTAGTTTTTTCTTGTAGTTTTTGGAGTTGCAATATTACTATGTGAGGTGAACTCTTGAGATCAGTTACACTATCATAGTGCATTCCTAGTGCTCTCTTGTCTTTTGATTAGAGACATCAGTAGGAGCAGGCATTTCAATCCTCAGTGTTTTTATTTTTTGCTTGCATTTTTCTTTTAATAAATTTTAATAAATATTGGTAGAACTCCAGATATGTCTGTGGACAGTGGAAACAGTATACACATCCCACAGCAGTGATCAATTTTTTTCTCCCCCTTTTTTAATTTATTATGGCAGTCAGGGATGCAGGCTGTAAATACACGCAATATATTAAAATTCATTACAGTGGATATTATTTCATTAAGTTTCTTCTCAGCCATTATTTAATTTTCTTCTTAGTCACACACTTGGGTATTTTGTGGGAGATATTCTTTGTGTAAAAGCAAAGGCCAGTCAACCTATTAAAACAAACCTCGCTATGACTTGTTGAGCCTGGGAGCAGTGTATATGTGTCAGACAGTGTAACGCAGAAACGCATAACTGATTCCATCATTTCTTTCACTTCCATCACAAGCAGGCATCATAGCTGTACATAGAAGATAGCTCTCTTTTTGTAGTGGGTAAGGTTGTGAGCAGAAGCGGGACTTCCCGTGACTACCCACTGTTGGATTCCCCACACCCTGGCAAGAGCTCTCC
>NC_056727.1:58686951-58699451 GCF_019279795.1 Protopterus annectens | reverse complement strand
ACACGGCCATGGTTCCTCCTCAGAAGGAACAAGGATATGGAATCCATGTAGTGAAAAGTGCAGGGCTACTCATGGTTGCTGATGCCTGATTAGATGTTATGTACAGTGTGAGGCTTGCTGTAATGCTCCCCACTACTGTTGAAATGCTGTGAATTGTTTTAAATGTGCAATAGTTTATTTTTATGAATTGTTTTCCTTTCTGTATGTTTGTGTAGCATGATGCAGAGCACAGCAATGCCAAGCTGTGCTCACGTATAGACATCTGACACCTGCTACACATCTAAAAATAGAAAACGGATGTAATTAATTATCATAATTACATTTTTTAAATTACAGTTTGTGCAGCATGGAGCTCCACAGAGTTGAGTGGAGCTTATACATACATAGGCAACAGCTGCCAGACATCTGTTTAAGCATGTTTATGCAGTGCTGTGCAGAGCTCAGCAACACTAACAGGTAGCCCAGTAGTATATGTGAAGGTATACTAGTTTTCATAATATCCAAGTAGCTAAATTGGTAGAGTTACAGGCTAATGCTTAGTAGATCCTGGGTTCTAGTCTATAGCAGTCATAAGTTGTGTGTAATTTAATTTAGTATATATGTTTAACTTTAAAAACAAATTTGTGAAATATGGCACTGCTGCACTCCGCTGAGCACTGCTTAAACATGCTAATGGCTACTACTGTTTGCACAGTGCTAAGCTTCACTAAAACCTTAGTTGTGCGAGTTTTCATGATGCTTAGTTGGTTTGCACACTGCTAAGTGATGCAGCACTCTTTTGAATGTTGCTCAATGATGTGTAAGGGAGGGAAAGGAGTCTGCTTAATTTTTGATATGCCAGGTGTTGTTGGAGAAGGTGTGCTCTTTCGAGTGCAGAGATGGGGTGTGCAGGAGTCCAGGGTTATTGTTGAGCTCCTGGCAAAGAATTATGAACCCAGGCTGATGTGGGGTGGTTTCCAGGGCTCAGAAAGTAAGGCAGAGGCCTGGAACTGGTTGGCCAGGAAACTTACCAGTGCTACTGGTATCCCCCACACTGGTGAGCTATGTTGTCACCAGTATGATGACCTGAAGAGGAGAAAGAGGGGGACCTTGGACACCTGGGTCCAAGAGGCAAGACCTGGGCATGCCCACAAATATGTAAGTATGTTTTCCATTGTTTTATTAAAATGCAAGTTGAATGTCTGCAAAACTGGTAGGCATAATGCTGTGCTTCTCTCCCAACAGCTGCAGCTGAGAGGACTTGCAATGTTGAATCCCATGCTGGGAGCCTGGCTAGGTTGCACCGAAAGTTTGGAAAGTATGGATCTATTATGCTAACTGTAGTGCAATAAGCAAGAAAGAGTAAAGCATTTACTGCAATAAATTATACACAATAAAAACTACAGTGCAATAAATGGGCAAGCAGAACTGCAATGCAATAAATGGGAAGTTAGAGCAGCAGTGCAATAAATGAATAATAATAACTGTATTGCAATAAACAATACCAATAACAGTAGGCAAAATGGTGAACAGTAGGATTGTGTTGTAACCATTGCAGTACAGTTGAATGCATTGCTTGTCTATGTTAAGGTTGCTGGAGTCAACTGTAAAATTAAAATGAACCAAAAACTCAACTCGAAAACCAAAATTCCAGGTGCCAAACCAATAACCATTATGAAACAGATGAATTTAGTGCTTTCATTCACTCATTTATTACGTGAACTTCTTCAGATGTCCAGATTTCAGGAAGTTTGAGGTTTCTGTAGTGGAAAAGGTAGATGAGGTTTTGTTTGGAGGGGATTTAAATAACATTTTGGAATGGAAAGAAACACTTTGGCAGTTATTTTTAGGGGCAGATAATGTACCAGGACTCAATGAGTCCATAAATGTAAAATGTTTTTTATTAAATAGATAATTTTAGAATAGTTATTATACATATATATGTATATATCTATATGTATTTAGTTTATGTATTAATATAGGGTATGCGGACAGGCTCAAATCGCTATCACTTTACTCAGTATTATACAGATTGCTCAGAGGTGATCTGTGTTTTGCCTACAAGGCAATATCAGACCCTGCCCTACTAGAGATGCTCCATATCTGTAAGTCTAACTACTCACGCATTACCCACTCAATAGGCATATATCTAATATGCAACATCAACAAAACCTGCTGGAGAGACAGGTTTGTCTCCCAGAGGCTGCCCCATCTCTGGAATAGACTTCCCATACATGTCAAACAGAATACCTCACTGACCCTCTTCAAGAGCAACCTTGATGTGTGGATGGGAAAACAGAAATTTGTCCTAGGGGGTTCCAACTTTGTCATTGACAGGGGTGACAGGTGCTGACTGAGGTTTCTTTTTTGGGGATTAACTCTTGGCTATGCTTGTAAGGCCACAGGGCCATTAGGCTAGCAACCTCATATGATCCTATGATCCTATGATCCTATGACATATTGTTATATTTTTCCCCATGTTGCTCAAGGACACAACAAACATGTGGCCTAGTACTCTGTTAGTGATACCATTGCCTAACATACTTACCTTAAACACATGCCTTACTTGGACTGGAAAGGGTAGCCTCACTCTGGCTCTGAATCTACAAGAAGGCTGATACAGCTCCCGCAGTTACTCCTATAGCTTGTTGTCCACCAAAGTGTTCACAATTTCTGCCTATACCTATTACCTGCAGCAGCAGCTGCAGCCTGTAGCACACCCATCTCTATGTAAAAGTTGCTGCTACAGACCTACTCTTTGAAGTAGTCTCTTCACCCCAGTAATGTCCAGCTCAACATATCAGAAAGGACCCCTAATCTACATGAAGGGCCTATATATTGTACTGTGGTTGCATGTGATTGGCTGGTGATAGTCCAAATCAGCTGTGGTTACTGCAATTAGCATTTCAGAACCACAGATTGGTTAAGAGGCAATCACCTGATGATAAGAAGTATGTTGAAAAGGCTAGCAGCTGGCTATGGGGAACTATTTTGTATGAGACTTTCCTCACACAGACCACACATATGCAAAGTATTAACTACCAGCACATATCAGCAGTGGAGTACTGCACTCCATCAGGTATGTAACCATCTTGTTTAGATCAGGATACAGATATCTGACTATACTTACCAGGAATAGGGATTATAGCACTAAGCCATTCTTAGAACTGTGATAATGATATGACAATGATCTCTGGATTTGTTACACATACAGAGGATGTGCAAGACATCAAGGGTGGAATATATATTGTCAATGTAGCACACTGGGCTCATGGAGCTCTCCTTTTATGGTGGTTATAATAGCATATGTCTATTTGTCTGGCACAGTTGGTTTGACATATTATTAAGGGAGGGTTGCCCCTTGGGGACACACTACAATAGACTCCAAGGTTGGCTGTATGAACATATAGCAGTATCTGTCATGGCACACTTGGGAATATCTGACTATCACTAGAATTCTAGTTGTATCCACACATTTAATATGTTTGCACACTGTGGAATATGACATGTGTGACCAAGCAGTGGATATTGCCAGTTATTCTGTCTTACTGTATCTCTACATAATGTACTTACATGTATGTGAGCCTGGCATGTGTTCCCATGTTATTGTCTTTAGGGAAACATGTATGCAAGAGGCCATGCAGCTTTCACAGATGCAGAGAATGAGTTAATACTGGAAGGGCTCCGTGAACACGATGAACTCCTACTGTCCAGTGGGAGGCACAAGAGAGAACAGTGGGAGGGATTGTGGGCTGACTTTGTCCATGCTGTCAATACCACTGGTTATTGGAGCAGGACATATGAGAGGTTTGATACCACACAATGGACATGATCAATGCTGCATGCAGAAGAGCAGTAGATGTAGCCAGGGATCGTGGTGCTATTGGTGGATGGCCTGCAGTGGAACAACCACTCTCAGCCACTGAGGAATTCCTGACAAATCTAGGCACACACGACAGCTCCCAGGCATCCATCACACCCTACATCATGGATGTAGGTGCCACAGTGTCCATGGCGGAGGATCATGCAGGTAAGCTTAGTTTTATCAGCATTGCAATACTGTAGCATTCAGTATGTTAGGGCATACATAGTCTTATGTGGGTGTCAGGTCTGTCTACTTTTAGGAGGGGAAGAAGCATTTCACTGCAGTTTGACTGTCATGCTCAGATTTTAACCAATATAACAATTAACAGAGTAACTACTGTAAATGTGAGATATATGGATGTATTACCTTGTGGTGGTGGAACATGCCGTGGTACTGAAATTAACTCTCACTCACCTTTTCCAAGGTCCATCAGATATTGGCCAAGCCTGTGGTCTTGATTCTGGTAAGCATGACACTGTTTTGTCATAGATGTAGATTTACAGCAGTGTAATCCTTATACTGTCATCCAAGGCCTGCTCTCTGCATTGCTGTACTGTTGCCACGATTGCCAACTGCACACATATATTCTAACTGTACACATGTTTAACTCATACCTATGCCTTGTAGGTGTGACGCCACTGATAGAGGTGATGGTATTGTCAGGACACTACAGTGTCATATGTATCAACTCTGCAGAGTCTACACAAATATCAACAGTGTACCTCACTGTTGCTGATGAGACTGCAGTGTAATGAGATATTATTTTAAAGTAACTACAGCTGTTAGTGGGAAGAGTACTGTCCTCATGTCCTACTATATGAGGTTGGGTTTTCAACAGGTCTGTCATAGTGATGACAGTATATAGAGCCTTACATATATCACAACATAGTACTGCAGAGCATAATACTGCAGGTATTAATGTACTGCTTATTCCTTTCTTATCACAGGTGACTGGGGAGGTTGGTGTCTGCCCCAACACAACTTGATGTCAGTGTTGATGATGGTGGCCACAGTGTGACACACATGGGGGTTTTGTGAGCTGAATCTGCCCCAGAGGTTCACATCGCTCTTCTGCCCTCATTGTCACCACACACAGTCAGTATGCCCACACATACCCAGTCCCCAGAAGCCACAGATATTGGACAGTCAGGGAATAGGGACATTGAACAGGAAAGTGTGGCAACTATGACTCCAGTGAGTGCAGACACTGGCCATAGCCAGACAGTTGGTAAGGTACCACACAGGCAGACTGACAGGGGTACTTGTAGGAGGCCCACTGTCCATCCACCACCTGTTGCAAGTGTCACATCACGGGTCACTTGGTGCATGTTTCAGGCCATCATGGAGGCACAGTTACATTCTGAATGGAACAGCAGACATATGCTTAGGGTTATAGATGCAGCACAATCTGACATCTGTGACTGCCTCCACCTCACTGGGGATACCCTGGATCAGTGTCACTGATGCAGTGGACAGAAAGTAGGCTGAGACAGTGTCTGTCTTGGACCGCACATTGTCTGTGCTGGAACATATGGTTGGAGTTGAGTGTTGGATTTCTGTATGTAGGTCAGCAACCCCAACTGCTGAGAGTCCACATGGCCATGCACAATCATGCTCCCATAGTGGCAGTGCATCCACCACTACAGAGGGGAGTGTGCTGTCCACACCATGATGTGGCTGGCCATGGACTTGTATCCTGGGTGTTCCTGTGGGGGACATGTTGCAGCAGACAGCAGTCACCATCAGGTATTAGCACTGCTTCTGACCTTGGGCATGGATGTGCCAGTGCAACTCCTGGCAGAGCCACTACCCATGTTCAGGGCCAAAGACAGTGAACTGTCAGCTCTACCATGTGTGATCTTAAGCTGTCCAACTTGACTGTGCACATGCCCACACTCACACACCACTGTCAAATGCAGGTAACCTACAGACATACACAGCACCTTTCCATGGTCCATCTTACCTGCTTCCCTTTTTGACTCACACACATGATGTCAACCATTTGGGTCAGCATAGGCCTCCTGCACCCCCACACAATAACCTATGCATGATACCTGTGCCACATCCCATTCATCCTCACCATTGATGCAGTGAAATGAAGCTATGGTCTGATGCACAGGTTGACTATATTAGTTAACATGTAGTTGTGTAATGCAGTATTGCCTTGCCATGCCACTTGTAGTGGTTACTGACAGACACTGTATGCTGGCATTTTTCATGTGTATGCCATATACTTTTGTGTACCTCATGTTGTATGATGTTGTAATGGCTGTATAATTGCACAACAACAGGTGAGCCATGGAACTGTTTCTGTTTCTGTTTCAGGAGTCTGTTAGGATAACCTATGGATACACAGTGGCAATAAAGCAGCACAGGATGGCATGTCAGCACAGCAAAAATATGTCTTCAGCAAGTTACAGCAGCATATGTGCATGACTCCAATAGGTTCATATGTGTATAACAGGCTAAAAAGGACAATGGCTGCATTCAACGTACTCATGCATCCCTAATCTGTGAAAAGGTCTTCTACCCTTGATAAGTATCACCAGGGTTTTGGGAACTAACACATCTACAAGCTGTGGAGATGGAGATGACCCATCTACAAATATCCTGTGTCCAGTGCAGACAGGTGCCCGACACCAGTTATGATTGTCATGTTCTGCATTCCATTGTGTAACCTGCACATAATGTGTGTCACAGCAGATGTGTGCTTTACATTCATGGGGGGCCTGTTTTATGTAGGGTGTACTGTCTGTGTTACATACCTGTCTCTCCAACATGTGCTATGTGTACTATAACACAGGGATATTGTAGGTGTGCAGAACAGGTGAGACATGTGTTAGTCCTATCATGGATAATCAGGAGATACACAGTGGGATCCGACACCTCCATGTATGGAGCCATACACATCCCCACCAAAGCATTTAGCAGACAGACTACACATGTACGGTTGTGACACAGACACCATAGGACATGTTATCTACACTGTGTATTGGTGTACCATAGAACCTGTGTGGCTGCTATAGCTGTACAATATGCCTGTGCAGTGACAAAGCAAGGGTGCCATTGCACACAATGATAGGTGTGATGACTGCCACATTCAGTATAGTAGTGACAGTCCAGAATTTGCTTCCTAAACCTGCCGGTATAGGTTGTACAACAGTGAATGCATCCCCACATCTTGCCAACCAGTGAAAGTCAAAGGCTACATTACTCTCTGTGTCCTTAACTCCATGTGTAATGGCTCCAAGTGTAATGGCTTATAGCACTAGTGGATGTAAGCTCCAATTATTTTAAATTATTTTCCTGTAACTGTTATAGCCTACAGCATGCGTCGGCTCTAAGGCTCCCCATTTAGTGTGCACACTCAAAGGGACACCCTCTTTCCCCATTGCTATTCCGCCTGTTCTGCCTGCCTACTTTCCAGAACTAGGTGGCAGCAAAAGACTACAGTCCCCTTTCCCAATATCCATCCAACCCCTTCTTCTTCACTACCTCTGTTAGATCCAAACGAGAATCAGACTATCCCTCACCCCACACTAACTGTCAGTAGTTAGAGCCATTGACCAGTTCCCTTTAACCTTCAGCTCGCAGACTGAACTGAATTCAGACTGTAACATACCTGCCTGCAGTAATTCACTCTGTCAGCCATCTATTTTTACTGTTACCCTATTTTTTTCTACAAGGTAATCACCAATAGACACCCACATCCACTCCTCCATCAGAAAAAAAAACATAAAAAACTAGGTCTCTTTTAAAGACACAACCGCTACCTCAGCCCTTCCACCAGACAAATCTGCCCTTTCTGAAGTACGGAACTCCTTTGTTTACCAACCTCCAGCTTGATCTATAATCCAAACTCAAGCCCTGTAACCACAAAATTTGCAAAATCGCAACCAATTCAAGAAACTCATCCCACGACTGCCACTCCCTCCGTACCCTGCAATGGCTCGAACTTCCCAACTACCTGAAATTCCTCCAGCTCACCACTGCCCACAAGCTCATCTTCAGTCCTTCGGACTGCCCATCTCTCTCTTCAGCCTGAACCCCCTACATAACTATGCGCTCACTCATAGCTGAAGACCAAAATCTCCTACAGATCTACAAACCCTTACGTACTCCTGGCCAACTGCTACTATCCTGCTCCATAGCTAAACAGTGGAACCCCCCCCCCTTTGCAATATGACTAACCATAACAATTTAAAATCTCAACTGTTCTTCCATCTATCTTCCAAATGGGAATGCCCATTTCACATTCCAACTTAATCTTTCCCTCTAAACACTACCTCACTGTCTTTTTCCATCCTTTACAACACTTAATATTTATCTCAATATTCCCACCAAGACATCTCTAGACAATTCCTCCACTGCACCAAGGATGACCTATCCCATAACTACAAAACTAATTTTCAACAATTCCAAAATATGAAACTAATTTCTAAAAACAATAAACAAAAAAATAAAACAAAACAATAAAAGCTGCTGCTTTGTATACTTGCATGCTTAATGTACAATGTTCCCTTTATAAAGCTTTTTAAAATATTCTCACATATGTCTTTTACTCATACTGTTGAATATACTACTATTTTTGTATTTTATGCTTAATATTCAATGTCCTATTGTCTATATGTAACTTGCTTTATTCTTACTCCCTGACTATATTGTATATACTTCATTACATTTGTCTGTATTATGTTTTACGTTTTTTTCTTCCCGGACCTTTACTGAAAACCGGCTCTTCTCAGCTCAGTGGACTTCCCTGGTCATCAAACTTAAATAAATAAATAAATAAATAAATATAAACAACTGTGTGTGGACACTGCAATATTTTGAGGGGTGGATGATTTTCCCCAGGATAGTATTGTGCAGTCATTGGCATTTAGTCTTTGTCAGTGGCTCAGGGAACAACTGACTGTGTCTTAGGCCATCCTGGATAACTATTGGTTCTGTTTGGGATTCTGTGACAGCTCCTAATATGCAATTACTTGCTAATGTACTTAGTCAGAGGTCACTGACAGTGGCTGTGACTGCAGAGAGGGAATAGGTAGATGGGGTACATCAGTAATGGAGGACGGTGAACTCCACTGGTGACTGGCATCATTGCAGTGTAGGTCTGCCAATGCTATCTTCCCAGAGTATGACTGTCAGACACTTGCCTATCCACCAGCTGACATAACACTCTGTACATGATGTACAGAGTTTCCAGTGAGTTCTGTTGGCCTAATATTGTCATGCACCTTGTCAGGCCATGATTGGTGGAGTGAGACATATGGCTGACATCCATTGCATAGTGTAACAGTCAATGGGCTCCACCAGTTACAGTCGATAGGAATGATCTGGCCTTGAGCAAAAGTAACAGTGTTTGGTCCAGTGTCATATGGGCATGACAGTCTTAGTGCTCGTATCCATGTTAACTCCTATCATGGGATTTCAGGTGACATGATTTGGAGATCTGGGGACATTGCTTGGCACTACATGTTAGTTGTCCTCTGTGCAAGTAAGTATTGCAGTTACTTCCAGCATGTTGCAAGAAGAGAGTCATGCAAGGTGCCTGTACAGATCACAGACAAAGATGCTAGGGAAGTGTAATATGTACACACTGTGTTGCTTAGTCATTCTGCAGCTCACTTGCCCAAACGATGGCCCAGATTCTTACCTACAATGCCCTGTAGCAGTGCCGTGATATCACCACACAGGGAACCAATGTATTGCATCATGTGTTTACCAATATGGGTGACCAGTACAGCCCCCCAATGTGAGGTCCTTCCTGTTGGGATCTGGCCACAGATCAGTCTCCTTAGAATTACCAGCACATACTCCCCTTGCAGACAATACAGACATATATGTCAAGAAAGCCATTTATTACCTCCTGTGCCATGACTGACATAGTGTGACTGCACTTCCCCATTCAGATTGGACAGGCAAGTTTGCAGAGGTCTACACCGTGCATTATGTCAGCAGCATTACAACCACATGAACTCAGCTGTATACGACATGAGGCATACGGGCTCATCATGGCTCAGCAAACCTGACTGGTGGACAACTGCCATTAGTAGGCTGTACAATAACAGCTGGACAGGGCTGTGTGACAGTTGGGGTGAAGGTGCCTTCCTTACACGGATTCACTACCTCCTGAGCTAAAAGAAGCACATAGTGTTGTTGTGATGTTATGTAGACATGGTAAGTGACAGAATTAGACACCCACACAAAGCAGAACCACAATGCACAGTGTAGTTAGATGTGTGACCTCAAAGGACAGGTCCAGATTGTCGGTGACCTCATACATCATGATGCCACATATGATGTGTCTGTACTCATACCTAACCTGTACTCCCACACTGTTTGCATCAACTACACTCCCTTGTCTCCACAACATATGACACATGACTTTCCTACAGCCTGTCCCATAACTTCCATATTTACAGAGCTGTTCATAACTTGTCTCTTATTAGAAGATACTGTACACAGCATCTATTGCACATGCTAACATTCCAAGCTGCATCCCACATGTGATCTGACAAGGATTACTAACTCCATTGGGAAACCCTTGCAATCATACTGACACCACTAACTGCACACCAGCTGAATGGACAACGGCAACAGTTACACCCTTGCACAGAGGTGTTGCATCCACTGACCAACATAACTATACACCTCTTTGTCTAAGTATCCATATCTGTATGCCCATAGGGGCAATCATCAAGGAGCTGATCAGCACACAAATATGTGATCTACACACAGTTGACTGTACACAGTTTGGATGTGTGATAGGTGGAGCATGACTGTTACATGTGGTGGACATTTCTGAGGCAGTCACCAAGGATCTGTGTGAGGGTACATCAAGGTGTAAAATCCCCTAGACTGAGGCAAGCCACCTAACTATATCCCCTGCTCAGGCAACATTTACAAAGCACCCACTTAGGCATCCATGATGCTGTCATTGTAAGGGTCACTAAGTGGCCCATTGATGGCAAACATATGCAACAAAGGGACATTTGCCTCCAATAGCTGATCTCTAAGCTCAACAGGGTGCAATCCTGGGTCATCTAATGCTTGGAATCCATTTGACCACAATGCACATGACTACTGAATGATTTTGGCTAACAATGTTGACTGATGCCTGCAAATGGTGAGACTCAGAGTCTTTCTGGTATATCACTATCCTGCAAGAGGGTATAGCACACACATGCCTGTTGACATACTAATGGCTATAAACTCCATGCAAATATATATATGTAGTATCATTTCCATAAGTTAGACCTATGCACTTGGTAAGTAGCACATCAGTCGCAACATGTGATGTACATACTCAGGGGTGAAAGAACTGGGCACACAGACCTGGCCAAATAGGTTTACACCTAATGTGCCTCAGATCACCATGTCTCTACAGTGGTATGGCAGGAATTATATGGCATAGCTGAGGCCACAGTTAACTGTAAGTGACATACTCATAACCTCCAAGTACTCTTCCCTCAGCATTCCAATATCTGAGTGCAATGGCCATATGCTGAAGTACTTTCCATGCAGTACTGGCAATTGCACACAACAGCATGGTCCCAAGCAAGGATGCTTCACATCTTCAGTATGTGTTCAATGGGGATCATCTGCAATGAGTGACATTGTCGCATGTGGCATGTTGACTACTCAAAGGTGATCTGTGCCTTGCATACAGGGCAATGCGTGACCCTGCTTGATTGCATATGCTGCCTATCTGTAGGAGCATAGTAGATGGATAACTCACTGTAAGGACATTAACCTCGTATGTGATGTTAGTACTACATGCTTGTGGGAAAAATTTGTCTAGCAGACTTAAACACACCCTTGAAACAGAACCCTGCCTAATGGCATACAGAGCACCTCAGTGCACCTCAGTGCACCTCAGCACATGCCATCTGTATCATTGGCTGGGCAAACATCACCTCAACACAGGGCATCTCCCTGTGTTCCTCTTGGACTGGGGCAATATGTGCTGATCCTGTAACTACGGGTATAAAGATGTCTATGATTGTGAGGGCTGAATGGCCATTAAGCTAGGGAAGTTCAAACATCCTATGATTTCATAACTTGATATAAAATGCTCTAACAGGCCCACACACAAAGATGGCTACATTGAAGCTAGCACCACTTCCGATCGCTGTATACAGGATATGCCATGACACACATGTAGTGCAAGTTGGCTGCATGTAGATGAGAGCACTTACCTATGTAATGGTACACACTACAGATCACAGTACGTGATGTATGCAACACGCCTTATCTCTGCTAGTACTATCAGTTTAGGGCATATTATGCTTAATGACACCAGCAGGCCATGCTGTGGTCAGACCTTTGGGGGGCACATCACATGCTACAAATAAAATACTGCAAAATCCTACCTATTTCTAGGTTGCCAAGGTGAGTGTACTTATGTCATAAGGACATATACATACACACACACACACACACACACACACACACACACACACACACACACACACACACACACACACACACACACACACACACACCAAGTAGCCTGCAGTCAGATTAGAACTCCTGTCTACATAGTCATACACATTATACTTGACAGTACTTAACAAACATGCCACAGCTTAGGTCTGATGCTATGCTGTCAGCTGGTAGTCTTAAGATGGATGACGGCATCAGGGCCTTGTAA
>NC_056727.1:58524451-58684451 GCF_019279795.1 Protopterus annectens | reverse complement strand
TTTTGGTATACTTGTTTCTTCTATAAACTATACATTTGGAACAGTGCATAGACTCTAATTACAGTTCTGGTATGTACGGAGTGGATTTCTGAGCAGAATGGACATTATATTATTAGTAACTGTTTATGTCTTTATTACCATGAGTTTTGAAGCTCTTTTGTATCAGGTATTGTGCTGGTAGGGATACTTTAATCAACATAAGATATACCAAGGGGCTTATAACAACGTAGCAACTGTTATTCATTCTCTTATGGCATATGAATTCGTTAAAAAAACAGTTTTGTTGTTTTTTCTAGTTTGGCTATTTTCTATAATTACTTTACAATCCTTTGTATCTCCATTTTGTACGATATTGTTTTGTTTACGGTGGGAGTTACAACCTGTGATTATTGGGATATGTATATGTTCTGAACATTCAGAATACACTATGAGGGATTTTGTTTAAATGCTTATGGTCAGACATGATCAGATATTTTTAGGGCACAACAATCATACTATTTAGTAAAGAGGTAATACCTATGTTGCATAATTTGAACGTTTGGGAATATTTACCCTAAGATATATCACATTTAATACAGTGGTCGAGTTACCATCTTCATGTGCTCTAGCTGTGCACAATGAGAATATTCATTGTGGTATTCCCATGATATCTTTGTATATGTATTTTCATATATATACCCAGGAAAGAACTATTGTGTTCCCTTTTAACACTTGATACATATATATTAGACTACTTGTGAATTTGATATAGGTCTATTGTATTTATAGACTTATTAGACCAATAGTTTGACATGGCAGACATATAAAATTGTATCATATATGATTAAGGGGAACACAGCTTACTATTTGTTTGTAAATATTATTTGGAATTATTTCTGTAATGTGTATGAAAACTAACAATTTCACTTAAAAATATACCCGTTATGTGGGGTGTGTGAAGTATATGTGAATTGTTAATAATACTTTTGTGTGGACACATTACTATATCACCAGTATTATTGTGGCTATGTTTTGAATAGCATCTGATGTTAGGATACTTGGCAATATAACCTTGTTGGAATAAGGGGCAGGATATGTATATCCATAATTAAACGAGGTTGCCATATTTTTATTAGTAATAACTTGATTATATTTACGAAATATAAAATATTTTTGCCTATTTATTTAATCTGGGACTCTATCATAAGGATATTTGAGTCCTAGCACAGAGCAGATAACACAACTAGGAAGAAAGTTATTATTGGACATCTACCTGGAGTTATTATTTTTTTCTATTTTTTTTCTAATTTTTCTCTTTTTTAGGCTTTTGCCTTATAAATACATATATACAGGTGTATATACATGGGAATATTCATCATTGCATCTATGGTTAGTTTATCATCTGATTAGGTTATATTTGTTATTAAGAAGATAGATACTTGAATGTTCTTAATTTGGAGTCAACGAATCTCAGATTTATAATCGTGAGCGTATATGACAATTTTAGTGTTATTTGTGTATTATGGGTAGCTTTCTCATATTGATGTAAGTGTCCTAAACAGTTGGAAATGGTGTGGGCTGGTTCTCCTTCCGGTTTCATACATTGCTGACGATTTGGAAGTTGACCTTACACTTCAATGTTTGATAATTCTGTATCACTACTGTTGACGAACACTATATACAAATATTGCATCTAGGTGCAGTTAGTGTGGGTTGGTTTTCTTTCTGGTTTTGTTCTTTTGCTGCCAGTCTGACAATTGTTTAACTTTATTAATCAACCCTAGGTTTTGTGTATTGCCCTGTTTTACATTGATACTTTCAATTATTGGAAGAAACAACATTAGTTACCAAATTTGACAATTTTATTGTTATGTGTGTACTATGGGTAGTTCTTTCTCATATGGATATAAGGGTCCTAAACAGTTGTAAATAGTGTGGGCTGGTTCTCCTTCTGGTTTCATACACTGCTGACAACTTGGAAGTTGACCTAACACTTCAATTGTTGATAATTGTGTATCACTACTGTTGATGAACACTATATACAAATATTGCATTTAGGTGCAGTTAGTGTGGCTTGGTTTTCTTTCTGGTTTCATTCCCTTGCTGCCAGTCTGACAATTGTTCAACTTTACTAATCAACCCTAGGTTTTTGTGTATTGCCCTGTTTTACATTGGTATATTATTGGAAGAAACAACATTAGTTACCAAACTTATGGACAGCTTAATTTATTTTATATAACTTTTTTTGCCCCATATACATTTTTTGTCCAATAAATTGATTATAAATACTTAAGGTCTAGGAAGTGCCCCTTTAACCATGGATTTGGAACAAATTTTACAAGGATTATGTGCCAATCGAGATGACATAGGGGTCTTTGGTATAGATCACATCTCAGGTAATGATCCAAACAATCTAATTAACAATCCATCAGAGGGATGTGAACTGGCTTTCCAAAATCTAAGTAAGGGGCTCAAAAACCTCAGAGCCAATATTTGGCATCTCAAACTTTCTCGTGCATATATTAATAAAGATATGGCCCCTAGGGGTCTCAGAATATGTCTACAGCCATTGGTTAGTAGATCTGAAGAGAGACTAACCGCTGAATGGAATATGGCATTACAACAAGCAACTATGATGTTTGTTAAAATTCTTTCCTCTTATTATGAAAGAATGATAGATAAAAACCTATTGGAAGTTAAATCTGTTTGTGAAGAATGTAAAAAATATGAATCACTCTCTATATATGAAGGTTTAATTAATAAGCTGCCCAAGGATTTGGCAAACTTTGAGAAACAAACAAAAGATAGAAAAATCAAAAAGTTTAATAGGGACATCGCAGATTACCAAAGGGGTTGTCCTTTTGAAACGCATAGATCTGTTCGATTTATGGATATAAGTCAGGGAACAGCAAGGGGCAAAACCAGAAAGAGACCTAGTTCCATTCTTAAAAGCAATGACAAATTCCTGACAAGTACATCGGGGGATGAATCCTCCTACACAGACAGTGAAGGTGCTCAGCCCTAGGAGTCACCAATGCGAAAAAGGTCCAACTCAGCACTCCCTTTAGAAGTGGAAAAAGGTGGCGGGGTGGCCGCAAACATAAACATGGGAAGCAGAATAGATTCTGTGGAGGGATTGACAGAAACATTACTAAGATAACTGATCAGGAATATAAAAATGTGTTAAATTTGTCAGATGTTATCTTAACAACTGAACAAGAAAAGTTGCTTAATAAAGGTCTTGGTTTTGTACCAAGCTTTTTTGCAATGAGTATAACATTGTGTCTGATGTCATCAATTTTTGTCGAAATCTTAATCTCAAGTTATTCTTTTTAGATCAAACTGTACAAACCTCTCAAAGATCTACAGACTTCAAATTCCGCAAATCACAATTCCAACCCACCATGAATAAACACGTCTCTATTTTTCAACAATCAGTATTAAGGGATTTGCATTTTCCACATTTTGAATCACAAATTATGAGTGAAAATATCTCAGCATCGGAGAAAATGGCCCTAGAAGAACTGAGGAATAATCGTAACATAGCTATACTACCAGCAGATAAAGGAGGGGCGGTTGTGGTTTTAAACATGAACTACTATTTAAACGAGGGTTTGGAACAGTTATAAGATACCAAATGTTATATGCAAATGTCTATTGATCCTACTCCTAACTTCAAAAAATAAATAGATACATTTCTGAATTTGGCGGAGGAAGAAGTTGTCATCACTGCCAATACAGTTCAACATCTTACTGTGATGGACCCCCAAAAACAAATTCTGTATCTGCTTCCCAAGATTCATAAATCCATTTCTAAGCCACCTGGAAGACCAATAGTATCAGGCATTGGCTCTCTCACAAAACCATTATCTATGTTCTTGACGCAACATCTTAAGCCACTATTAACAAAGGTTAGGGCCAGGTTACAGGATACTACACAGTTCCTGCAAATTATACATGACACACAACTGGAACCACACTGGTTGATGTGTACCTTAGATGTTAAGTCCTTATATACGAGCATACCCCATTGGGCAGGGTTACAGGCATTACATTACTGGTTAGAACACTAATTTATATCCACCAGGACTCAGCACTTTGCTTGTCTGTATGGCTGAACATGTGCTCAACAAGAATGTTTTCTACTTTCAAGGGGAGTGTTATTGGCAACTTCAGGGTACTGTCATGGGGGCATCTTTTGCCCCCATATATGCAGATCTATTTATGGCGTACCTTGAAGAGTTCATGATATACAACCCACTGCACAATATATACATGGTAGAAATGGATATCTGGCGTAGATACCTTGATGATTGTTAGATGGTTTGGCATGCGGATTCTGTGTACTTGCAGGAATTTGTGGAATATTTGAATAGTAACATTTGGGGCATAGTATTTACTATTACATATGATCTCAATACTATTGATTTTCTTGATGTTACGGTGTACAGGAATAATGACCATACTTTAAGTACTAAAACATACAGAAAATATCCACAATACAAAAACGTATTACATGCATCTAGTATGCATCCACGCCACACCATCCGCAACATACCAAAGTCTCAATTTTTGAGAATTAAACGCATTTGTTCATCCCAGACAGACTTTGGGATAGCTAAACAGGATCTTCAAAATAGATTTCTAGATAGAGGTTATCACCAATCAGATATAATATCAGCTAGTATGTGGTCTGACAACCAAGATAGAAATAAACTATTGGAATATAAAAAACGTCAACTGTTAGGTGTAGAGTCTCCATTAAGATTTGTCACCACATTTGGTAGAAACCATAATTTTATTAGAAACATTCTTGATTCCAACTGGAATATATTACTAGCAAATGACCATTTAAGAAATATTTTGGGCCCAAAATGCCAATATTCATATAGACAGGGCAAGAATTTAAGAGCCATGTTTTCACACTATAAGCATAAGGAAAGTGGAGGTGCTATTCACAAACAGTTGACAATATCTGGGGATGAACTTGTGGGAATATTTCCATGTGGTCACTGTGCATCCTGTAATCAGGTCAGTAAATTAAAACAGTTTACTAGTACCAATACAAGCAGGGTCTATGATCTTAGAGTTTTTGGGAACTGTAGCAGTACCTGGATTATCTATCTGGCAACATGTCAATGCTCAGCATTCTATGTTGGACAAACATCACGATCACTCAGAATTAGGATGGGTGAACACAAAGTGACATAAAAAAATAAAAAGGAAACCAATGCTTTGTACAGCACACACTTAAACATCATAATGCCAAATTTATGTTTATGATCATAGACAAAATAACAGGAGACAGAAGTAACCAACAAGGGTGGCACAGTATTTTGAACCACAAGGAAAAATATTGGATTATTCATCTTTGTGCTTTATTTTCCCCTGGCTTGAATGATCACTTATAAATTCAAAATTCATCTGATATATATGATATGATGGTTCTGAACATAGCATATGTGTTAACATTGAAATAGATATGAACATGATTATGGTTTCTCATAATTATGAAACAAAACATTTTTTTGGTTTCATAACCATTGGACTAGATATATTTAAATTATGTTCATGGTATATATTATTGTATAATAGGTAATCATGGATCTGGGTAAGACATTGGTTATATATTGGCAAGGTATTGCCTTTGTGATTAGTTTTTTATATGCTATCATATGTCAGTTTTGAATATTCAAAACAATACTTGTTTATATAAGTGGGAATAGGTCTTCAGTTCCTTTCATAACAGTTTGTCTACATAGTAGTTCATGTGTACACTTTACAGGTTTATAAGTTAGTACATTATTGACAGGGACTTATTTTATGTTGTTCATTATTCATGTTATTTATTTACCTTATGGTTATAATATATATTCAATTATTTTTGATTGTAATATTCAGATGGTGATGACACTCTTTGTTTCATGATATACATTACTAGGAGAAACTGGCCTTAGGGTTGGACTATACCATATTCTTATTGGTTGGTGGTATCTATAAATAGTAATGAGACTTTGTGGATGTTTAACGCTTTATCACTGATGAAGGCTGCATAGCCGAAACTGGTTTGATTTGTTATATTTTGTGGCATTATATGCCTTATTGACATCCATTCTTTAATAAAAGAATTTACAAGCTGCATATGCTGGCCTCTGGTGTTTTATGAGTTTTCTGGCAAATCACTGTGATGATCTGAGAATTGAAGTCACTAAATAATCACATACATTTGAGTTTCAGACTTCACATCCTTCCGAAAAAAATCTATGTTAAAACAAACTCATTTACTCTAGCAACTTTCTAAGTTTATAAGAGCAGTATTCAAAATATGCTCCTATTTTTGGGTCTTTGCCCCCCCCCCCCATTTTGTCTGGCTTTGTCCAGATTTCTCGCACTAAGAGGTTGAGAGGTATGACGCCCAGTGGTACTGTCAGTACTTATAAAGTGACTCTCGGCCACACCTACCTGTACTCCAGACCGGGATTTTGTGTTTTACAGACAATGACATCTGTCCCTGTTTCTGCAGTACAGCACTTCTCTCAAAATGTGCACGGCATTCACCAGCTGTCTGCTGTACTTAATATGTGACTGAGGTTCATAATGTTACACCACACACAGACTGACAGTCTGTGAAAACACCCACATAATAGTACCTCACATGCAAAAGATGTGAGTACTTCCAGATTAGAACCATCAAGACCATCAGCCATGCTAACCTCCCTAGTCTACTGTGCCACACAGACTGCCAGACAGAGAGGAGTAATTTATCACACAATCAACAACATAAATATGTATGTTGTTATTCCTGTGTTATGTGGAACATACAATGTGTGATCGAGTTCTAGGTTACAGCCCTGAGATTGCCTGGTCTGCTGATATACCATTGCTGACTTACTGTTAAAGCAGTTATATGGGAGAACTACTGTGTTAGGGTGGGGGAACAATGCACATTATCTGCTGGGACACACAGTAGTCCAAATATCATGTGACACAATTGTTTAATATCTCCCTTGACTGATGTAGTGAATATTCCAACCATGAGGCCTAGTGATTATTAGCGAAGACATGTTATTGGACTGGGTATTTGTAGTCCCATGTGGATGTTACTTCTGTCCACATAGCCCACCAAATTTCCTTGCATAAATGCAGCAGATCCATACACATGATGCCATATTGTAGTAATCTTTACAAGTAGTATGTAGGTTAGAGACTTACCTTGCGAATGCAGCAGTTGACAGAACTGTAGTTCAGGGCTGATTATGTGTGATGCAAGCAGTACACAGCCAATACATGGATAGATACAGGTTGAGTGGGTTCTCTGGCATCAACAATTTTATTATACGTATGTGAGTAGGAGTAAGGTGTCAGTCCACAGGGCCCTAGGCTGTCAGTGAATGTACTATGTGTTGTCTGTTAGCCAAAGCCAGGGTGTACTGGGCACACCAACTTCTGCCTACAGGGACATCATCAGGGGGTTCCTCCTCCAAGTCCTCATGTGACTGTGACTCTGGTGACCGAGGCACTGGTGGGGGGCTGTGTATCCCTTCCCTTTGCTGATCCTGCTGCAGCTTTTTACACAGGATCATATTGTGCAGCATGGTGCATACTGTGAACATGTGTTCACATGTGGCTGGAGAGTACTGCATGGCTCCACCAGATATATTGAGGCACTGAAACGATGACTACAGAAGCCCAAACACATGCTCTATAATGTTCCTAGTTTGTATGTGTGCCTCATTATGGCATTCTTCTGTGGGTGTGTGTGCATTTCTGTTAGGTGTATTCATCTATGGTTCCAGTGCATAGCCAGCATTCCTCAGTAAATGACCGTGTGGAATGTGCCCCCCCAGCAAACATGCCAGATGCAGATATTTAAGGAGAATAACAATAATCATGCAGAATACTATATTCATAAAGTAGCAGAAAGTATTCTAAGAACTAAGCCAGCATGGGAATGAGAAAGGAGATTCTGCCAGTAGGGATGACTGCAATTAGTGATACAGACAATAGGCAAAAGGGGACTAGAATTCATTCGAGAAAACTGGCAAAGTAACCAAGGTATTGGCAGCAAATAACTAGAGAGGGAAAGGTAATAGAATGGGAAGGGACAATTAATTTATCTGCACTGCAGGTTAGAGATTGCCTTCCCTATCAAGCATTGATAGAGTATTGGCAATGAGAAAGAAATAGGGGAGTCCTTAATGAAAGGCCAGAACTGGTTGAGTTTTTAGTAGAATCTAAAACAGAAGCTACTGTTAAAAAAGGAATAATTAATAGAGAATATAGATATTGCATGGTAACAATAAGAATCAATCACAGGAGATTAAAAAGGATAGGGAAGAGAGGCTGGATAAGCAATTCACAAAGAAACAATGGGAGGATGTACATGCATGCCTTCCAAATATGCAACAAAATGTAGAAGATTTAGGATTTTTACATGAAAGTGTTTACATAAGTATTTTTATACCCCAAGAAGACTCCAGAGAATTTTTCCTCAGGTAGAGAGCAAATGTTGGAGGTGTGATGGGGAAGAGAGAGATAATTAGGAACATTTTCTGGGAGTGAATGTGTTGGTAGACTTTATAAATTCTTTGTAGACTACTCTATCAGAGATACTGGGTGAGCAAATTGATGTATCTATGTAATTTATTTTTCTGAACTATGATACAGAATCGGAAATGCTTAGACATAGTAAGCCCTTACTCAGTGTAATTATGGTGCCTGCCATAAAAAACAATTACTAGAAAACGGAAATCAAGTCTAAATCAACTGTACTAGAAGTAGTGAATATAGTAACACAGATAAAACAACTGGAATTGGGGCCTTTATAAAAGGGTGGGAGCAAATTAAGTAGAAAAAATGGGAATTTTGAGAACAATTCATAAAGGCAAGGAATGAGGTTTAAAAGAAGGCAGCATTTGAAAGAGCTATGTAATGTTTGACTGATAATGATTCGGTAGATTATAAGTGATCAATAATGTTTCCAACTAAAACTATGTCAATATGGTATGTGATGTATAATGCTTTCAACTAAGATTATGTCAATATAGGTTGTTTTCACTTATATGAATGTATGATTGCCTATATCATAAGTGATAATTTAATAAAGATGTTTCTTGTTTAAAAAAATTAAGAACAATAATGTTTCCATCTTTAGAAGTAATACAAAAAAACAAATGACATTGAAATAATTAGACCAATAGATACACTATGAAACATTGGTTAAGAATAGATACAAGCTACATGACAATGATTTAATAGTGCTAGCCAGTTTATAGAGAAATTAAAGGTAGTGAGTATAATACAAACAGGAATTCAATATGAAGTGAGAGAAAAGCAGGCTTATGGTATTTTTTTGAGAGAAAGCCAAGGCACAGAAACTGATAGAAATAAGGAAGTGAGTGAAGAAGGAAGAGTGAAGAGATATTAAGTATGAACAGGTATTTGCTCACATTTAAGGACATAGTTTATCTTGGTTTTGTGCAAGAACAGAGCCAGCTTTGGGTTAGGAAGTCTTTCAGAATGGCTTTTGAAGGATAGGATGGAGAATATTGTCCTGATGGATAGATATAAGGAGTTCCAGGCCTTAGCAACACGCTACAAGTACAGACAATGGCCAGCAGATTTAAATAGGCTTGTGGACAGACAGGAGTTTTAGGTCATTGGATCTTAATGACTGACTAGAGACATAGTTGTACAGAATGTTATTTCACACCTGACAAGGAGATGGTGTCTGGACAATTTTATAGGTGGAAAGAAATTGTGTATATGTCAGTTGATGGAGTAGTTCTAGCCAATTTAGGCTTTTTAGTGGTGGGTTCTGAAAGGGCTAGTGGTTACAAATTTAGCAACTTTGTTAAAGTACTGCTCAAGTTTTGATTTTTGTGATGCCGGAAGGTTGGTAGGGCTGGCTGTACCATAAAGAAGTGTGGGGAGGAGATAGGTAGTGGCAAGTGTAGCTTTAGTTGTGTCAGTGAGAATGTTTTTGGCTCTGTAAAGCATTCCTAGCTTTTGATGAGTTTTTCTTATACAGTTTTGTATATGCAGGTCAAATTTAATATTATCAGCCACTATTATTCCCAATAGTTTGCTATGAGAAGTGACTTCAATTGTTGTTTTATCAAGAAAAAGGATGTGAGAGGGATTTGGGGAAAAAAGTTGTTTTTTTAGGGTTGAGCATGAGTTGTGAGTTCCAGTTGCTGTTAAAGCTCCCCGAGTAATTTTTTTTGGAGGTGTGACACTTTGTCAGAAGTGCAAATGACCATGGTATCATCTGCATACTGCATTTGGGAGGCCTGCTATGTGGATGTGTGGAGGGTGTTGGTGAGAATCTTAAAGAGGAGGGGACCAAGGATATAGCCTTGTGGTACACCGGTGCTGACTGGGAGGTATGGAGAGATGGTGCAGTCCCATTTCACTACTGATGCCTGCTGGATAGGTAGCATTTGAACCATAGAAGTGTGGGCTGAGAGAGACCTAATGAGGATATTTGAAGCAGAAGTTTGCCTGACAAACAGTTTTGCAGGCTTTCGACAAGCCTAAAAATAAGGAGGAGACTAGTTTGCCATCATCTCTAATTGTATTGACGCAATCTATACAGGTTAGAAGTGCAGTGTTAGTACTATAGGAGGGATGGATAGGAGTTCTTCCTGCAGGGCATAGTTTAGGGATTATTTCTGAATGCATTTTTCATGTATTTTGAAGGGAAAGGGGGTTACAGTTGCTACAGGTCTAATGTTAGTAATGTCTGCTGAATTTCTTCCTTTGTGCAGAAGGATAATGTGTGAGTTTTTCCAGAAAGAGGGGATGTGGGATTCCTGTATTGATCTATTTATAAGGATTGAGACAAGGTAGGCACTTGGAAGGTCATCAGATGAAGTAGAGCATAGTTTGAGTTTGTTTATGAGTAGTTTCATGCAGGATTTTGGCATAGGTTTGAAACTGAAATTGGATGTGGGGATATGTGGCTGCTAGGCAGGGTTAGGATTAGATGTTGGGGAATCCTTGGTTAGATACTGCACTATCTATGAAATAAAGATAACGATAAGTTGAACTGGATTGCAGTTTTTAATGATGAGTTATTGTGAGAGGGGTCAGGTCAGGGTTGAATTTATGGGCGAGATGCAAGATTTCTTTAATAGCTATCCAGAAATGTTTAGGGCTGTGTTTACTATTATTCTAAAAGTTATTATAGTAGTTTTTTGTTTTCATTAATTTGCTTTTAGTACAATTTGTGTACCATTCTGAAGTTTTCAAGATATAGTGGTACCCTGTATTAACATCCTACATGTTCTAGATAGCCATATTGCATTATTTCTTCCTTCTAGGAGGTGTGAGTATATTTGGGTAACGACAAATCCACTGACCGTTTAACACCAATGATCCTCATGGATAAGGAAAACATGTAATTACCCCAATATATACTTGTGCAGCCCACCTTGGGGGAATTCATATTACAACATATAAGGGCTAATACTTCCCATGGGAATGCAGGGCTATGTTTCTTAGGATTCTTAAATATCAGTATCCTAGTAAGTAACTATTAAGCTATTATGATATAGATCATATGATTTTAAAGGGCATTATGCTGAATAATCTAAGCTATGACCATTATTGCATCTTTTCCATGAAGTTTTATTTAATTTTGTGTTCTACACTGACAAACTAAGGGTTGGGGTTTTCGCAGAAAAGTGGTTTTAGGCAAAATGCACTTGTGTGCTATGAAAAGAACTATACAATCTAGATGAGCAACAGACTTCTAAACTGTCCCTGTTTTGGAGGCCTGTTCCTGTATTGAGGCCTGATTTAGCTCTGCACATGATGTACTTATTTTTCAAGGTATGTGGTTGTTTTCAGGCTTGATTTACCCAGTCACACAATTTTCTGAATCCTCATCATCACATGTGATTTTTGAAGCTGTCTAGAACAGAAAAACACACTATATGATCAACACACTATTGCCAACAATAATTTAAAGGAAGATTACACACATCTTACATCTCAATAATTTAAAGAACATGTATACACATCTCACATATATTTTTTCAGAAATAAAAATAAATGACATTGTGGGGTAGACTTTCAAAAAGATTTTAAAAAATAATAAATACTGCCACTCAGTTAAGGTCGATACAGTACACAAGTAACTATAAAATAAAAATAAATACAAAATAGATCATCACAGCTCCTAGGCAAGATAAAATGGTTTAATAAACAAAAGTTAGCACTTTCACAGCAACCTGTTGCTTCATCAGACTTTCAATAAAACAGTTAAAACAGCCATATTTAATATACAAACCACCAATCACTTACAAATGACTTCATCACAAGACATCTTCATTCAAAAAACAAACAACAAAACCCTTCAATGAAATAAATGTTTCCCTTTTAAAACAAGGTTTAATTGAAACACGCCCATTCAAGCCTAGGTGCTTGTCAGCATTTAAGGTGACAATCCACCTCTACTCTGTACATTCTGTCAAACTCACTAAATCACCAAACCTCAGACTTTTGTGTAGCACTTCTAAGACAGCAAATCTAAATTTGTGGATATTGCCACTTTCAATTACATGCTTAGCAAATCTATTGGTCTGTTTGCCTTTCTTAATGTCACCTACATGTTCCAAAATTCTCTCCTGTAAACTACGATTGGTTTTACCTATATAGTAACAATCACAGAGGTTTTACTTGTCTATTTTATAATGTGTTTATACTTTTCCATCATTGTTTCTTTTTGTAAGCACAAGTTCCTGAGTAATACCCGACATTCCTACTGGAAGCAGAGGAATTATGCGATATTTGGAATTCAAGTTTTATTCTAATTAAAAGCCCATCTATTGGGGAGAATGCATCTACTTTCAAAAGCGATTGGTCTTGTTGTCAGTGTTTGTAGGTTGAAAGCTATGATAATCACAGATTTATATTACAGCAGGAAAATATGAATAGCAAGCAAAATAAGAACTGCAATTGTAATAATCCCTGGATTTTGTTTTTATGCGGAATAATAAGAAAACAAAACTGAGTGTGTGCTTAGGTGAGTTTCAGTGTCTGCATGTGTGTATATATGTGTATGAATTGATATGTGCATGTCTTTATAGTACTCAGGTTAAGAAGTTGTAGAAATAAGGACCATGATTACCTAAATGTCTGACTGATCTCAATTATTTTCTCTATGTCCTTCTTCCATTATGCATAGAAGTAATATGTCGTACATACAGATACTTAGGAATTGTACACTGGACCTCATTTTCTTCTATCTCACTTCGTGATATGTGAGTGCGTGTGTGTGTGTGTGTGTGTGTGTGTGTGTGTGTGTGTGTGTGTGTGTGTGTGGTGTGTGTGTGGTGTGTGTGTGTGTGTGTGTATATCCATACACACACACGTATACATATACCTATATATATATATATATATATATATATATATATATATATATATATATATATATATTCAGTGCACACACAGACACATATATGAATGTTCTCACACACACACACACACACACACACACACACACACACACACACACACAACTTTTACTCAGGATAGCTGAAAATGTGTTGCTTAATGAACAATGTTTTCACTGCTGCTTTAAATGACAATTTCGTAGAGTTTTGCCACTGACTTTGACTCGAGGACTGATGATCACAGTCAATGAATTGTCATCTTATTTGCATTTTGGTGATGCATCATTATTCACATCTGATGCCCATAAAACACATTAAAACTATTTCCTTGAGCAAAACAAAGGAATTCAGCTCTGCACAGCATATATGTATATATGTATATATATATATATCTCTTGTGTACTCAAACTGCAAAATGTAAATTGATATACAAGAAAATGGCCCATTAACTTTTTCATTAATGGTAATAGTGTATTTTGTATGTCAGGAGTAGTTGTGCAGTAGTAATAGTAATTTAGTTTTATTATTATAGCTTCCAGAGCAGCTGAATTAATGCAAAATTTATAGATGCACAACAGAAAGCATGTATGAAGCATTACATCTTATTGTATTCACATGCCCCTGTTATGCAAAACAGAAACATTAAACAAAATGTTACATATCCTGGATCAAACTATTGGAGCTTTACTGCTTCCCTTTATCCTTGTTAAAGAGAAGTGCAGCAGAAGGAAAACATGGTGCCTTTTCTCATCTTCATTCTCATTGCCAAGATTTCTAAGCATCCACCCTCATTCCAGCTCTATACATTAATTCCACTATGTCAAAGCTCTCAACATTTTATAAAAAGAAACCAATATGCAGTACATATTGTATGATCATTAAATCTCCCTCTGTAATGTATGCACACAGGACTGCAAAATGCAAGGTGTCAGTTCTTATTTTGTCAATAATAATTCACAAAGGCACATAGATTTGAATGGCTATATATCGGGATAGCCCATAGCCTGGCCATTTTCTTACCTACTGGATAAGCTACAAATTCTTCTAAATGAATATTGTATTTATTTAATCAAACCCTCATTAGAACTGCAGGTACAATGTATTCTTAGATTCCCTCATTGTTTTTGACCACATATCATCTTCATGAAGGCGGTTTCAAGTGTTTAGCACCTCTTTTGCTGAAGAAAGAAGCATGTCTCATAATCTAGTTCATCTGTATTTATAAACAGTGCCCACTAGTTTGGTAAAATTTTATTTTAAATATTTTATCACTTCTTAGATTTCTTTAAGGTATTTTTTTTATTTTTTATGAGGTCTTTATTAAGACAGCATGGGCATTTTTGCATATATGCATCCATAATCTGGATCTGCAATCCATATAAAGTGTACAATTTTTAGGGATCTTTAAATGACTGATGTGCCATTAATTTAATAGTTTAGTTGCATGCATTATGCAGAAATTTAGGACACCTGTAACCCATGTGTCATAAATTAATATACAGTAAACACAACAGACAGACTATGTTAAAGCTTATAGTAAAAATGAAATGTAAAATGTACCATAAAATACCCATCAATGTTGACCTGCTTTGTAGTGTAGAGAGACAAAGCCTTGGCCACAGCCAGATGACCTTTACTTTAATAGCTGCACAGGAAGCTCAGAGAACTAGACTATGAGGTTTACAACTGTGTCATCAGATATTATGCCCATTCGAGGAAGAATGAGGCAGTCTGACCTGCTACGGTAGGGGTGATCAGCTTAAAATGATGCCATGCTGCCTTGAAAGCATAAGAAACAGACCTGCACAGTTAGACTCATGCACTTTTAGGCAGCACTGTAAGTGTCATTGCGGTTACTTTGGTAAGGGGCTAGGATACTTAAGGACTATTCCATGTGAACGATGGCCTACTCCTAGTTTCCTGCTCTTGCCTCATGGAGAAAGAACAGGCCTAAGTGATCTCAGCAACCTCATGGAATGAATGGATTGACAGAAAGAATGGGACAGTTGTGGTCATCTGAAGGGTTTGAGCACAGTAATTTCTGATGTTAAAATAATTGTCATTGTTGCTGGCTGTTTAGTAAAGATGACAGTCCTCTTCAAAAGTAAAAGTGCACAACTAAGAATTCAGACAAGACCAGTAAAAACTCAACTATTTGTCTATTAAATTGTTTATATAAAAGAGTATGCAGTAATGTAAAAAACAAAACATGGTAAACGACAACAAATACAATTATACAGCTGGTTAGGGCAATAAATAAGCTGGGCAGGGTAAACATATCAATATTTTAGTCACTTAGACCAACAAATAATGAACTGTAACATTGTGATTGCTTTATCCGCGGTGGTGGTGCTGCGGTAGCATTGTCGCCTCACAGTAAGACGCTGCCCGATTCAACTCTCAGTTAGAGCGTCTTCTGCGTGGAGACATGCGTGAATGGGCGTACCTTCGTTGAAGGTTGTGCATCAGGGCTGGCAACTCTGTATGTAAAAATCAACTGCCAATCATTAGCAGACCGGAGTTCCGCTGTGGCGACCCCTCACCGGAAAAAGCCGAAAGTCACAACAACAACAACATTGTGATTGCTTTCTAGAGATCCTGCTTCTCCATTTAAAGAGAAGGGAAACCCCTGTTAGGAAAAGACTTGCACGTTTTGGAACCATTTAGCTAACTCTTTTCCAGGTAAGTTCAAGATAAACTGTATATTCCCTCCAATGCAAGCTAATTGTCTTCTTCTAGGGCAATGTGACATGTAATCAACTAGGAACCTGCTTCTAGTGTCCCATCATTAGCAGAATAGATTTTTTCAAGCACCTTTGTAATTCTTTTCATGCACACTGCAGTCATGATATTTTATTTGCTGTACTGGGAGATTTACAATTATGTTACTTTGTATATTGGCTGCTTTGCAATTACATGTTGCACAATACCATCTTACAGTCTGTACAAGCATATGAATTCTAGTACCAACTCCTTGCCAATCTAAAATAGGCTTTCATATCCTCTCTCTGTGGTTTAGTATGCATCATCTTAGAAATCAGCTCACTATATGACCAGAAAAGTGCCAGTATTACCATTTAGAATTTCCAGGAAGTAGAAGATGCTGCAGACTTTTTTGACAGTTTTTGTGGAGCATTCCATTCTTCCCTTTGCTCTGTTCACTGTGGTACAGGACACTGCATGCTCACTTCCAGATCTAAGCTAAATACAAGACTTTTTTCTCTGAAACACTATCTTTTCTGCTAACAAAATAAAAAAAAAAAGCTTGACTACTGCTCACACTTCCTGAGCTCTTAACTCAAGTCACACAGGTACAGTTTCAGCAGGATCTTAGACTGTACCATAGTGATGCTGGTTAGGTACAGTTTCGGCAGGATCTTAGACTGTACCATAGTGATGCTGGTTAGGTACAGTTTCAGCAGGATCATAGACTGTACCACAGTGATGCTTGTTAGGTACAGTTTCAGCAGGATAATAGACTGTACCATAGTGATGCTGATTAGGTACAGTTTCAGCAGGATCTTAGACTGTACCATAGTGATGCTGATTAGGTACAGTTTCGGCAGGATCTTAGACCGTACTATAGTGATGCTGGTTAGGTACAGTTTCAGCAGGATTATAGACTGTACCACAATGATGCTGGTTAGGTACAGTTTCAGCAGAATCATAGACTGTACCATAGTGATGCTGGTTAGGTGCAGTTTCGGCAGTATCTTAGACTGTACCATAGTGATGCTGGTTAGGTACAGTTTCAGCAGGATGTTAGACTGTACCATAGTGATGCTGGTTAGTTACAGTTTTGGCAGGATCTTAGACTGTACAATAGTGATGCTGGTTAGGTACAGTTTCAGCAGGATCATAGACTGTACCATAGTGATGCTGGTTAGGTACAGTTTCAGCAGGATCTTAGACTGTACCACCGTGATGCTGGTTAGGTACAGTTTCGGCAAGATCTTAGACTGTACCACAGTGATGGTAGTTAGGTACAGTTTCAGCAGGATGTTAGACTGTACCATAGTGATGCTGTTTAGGTGCAGTTTCAGCAGGATGTTAGACTGTACCATAGTGATGCTGGTTAGATATAGTTTCGGCAGAATCTTAAGACTATACCATAGTGATGCTGGTTAGGTACACTTTCAGCAGGATCATAGACTGTACCATAGTGATGCTGGTTAGCTATAGTTTCAGCAGATTCTTAGAATGTGCCATAGTGATGCTGGTTAGGTACAGTTTTGGCAGGATCTTAGACTGTACCATAGTGATGTTGCTTAGGTACAGCTTTGGCAGAATCTTAGACTGTACCATAGTGATACTGGTTAGGTACAGATTCAACAGTAACATAGACTGTACCATAGGGATACTAGTTAGGTATAGTTTCAGCAGAATCTTAGAATGTGCCATAGTGATGCTGGTTACGTACAGTTTTGGCAGGATCTTAGACCGCACCATTGTGATGTTGGTTAGGTACAGCTTTGGCAGGATCTTAGACTGTACTATAGTGATCCTGGTTAGGTACAGTTTCAGCAATAACATAGACTGTACCATAGGGATACTAGTTAGGTATAGTTTCAGCAGAATCTTAGAATGTACCATAGTGATGCTGGTTAGGTACAGTTTCAGCAGGATCTTAGACTGTACTATAGTGATGCTGGGCCACTGGATTTTTCACTTAAGGCTTATGGTGGATTTATATTCCATTTGTTATTGCCCGTTGTCTAATAATAGTAGTGACCGTGAGGTACCCTATCATAAAACCCATGCTTACATCCTTAAACAACATTCATTACATGACTGGCTGTCCTTTTTCTTCTGCAGGTAATTGATTATTCTCTTTCTGCTGCTCTTTCAGGAAAATTTAGCTTGTTTCCCTCCTCTCTGCAAATATTTCTGCAATCAGCTTGTTTGCTATGAAACTTTATCTGTCTGAGGATAACTTACCTGTACATTCTTAGCATTTTACAATAATTTATGCCTACAAAACACCTCTGCTGTAACTTCAGTCTGATGAGATTGTCTAACCCTTGCACTTCTAAAGCATGTGCTAAACTACTGCTCCTATTACATAATTTGTTCCACTGAAAGGATAACACACTAGAATAAGTGATTTCTTACCTTGGGAAAGATAGGTAAAATATGCAATTAACTACTGATTACTTGCTCCTGTCTTGCAAAGTGTGAAACACAGAAAAAGTAGTATGGGTAAGTCTCCAAACATTTTTTTTAAGAATTTGTGTTAAGGACTCTAACCCCCACCCCCCACCGCAAACACATAGATTTGTCTTCCCTTTGCTCATTTCGCACTGGTACCAGGCACTACATGCCTACTTCCAGAACTAAGGTCAGTTACTACACTCAGTATTATTTACATATGTGCTTGCAAATAATGCTTTTGTGGCTGAATTATTTACATTTTTTGTTGCACAACGTATAGCATTTGTGTATAATAGTGTTGCACTATACAAGCTTATTGAGACACTATCTGCTTATATAACAATGTTTTACTTTGGTATATTAGGGTACAGCTAGGAAAGAGTAACCCTGTTAAATAATATACTTGTTTGAACCTGAATGCTTTACTCCAACTTATGCACTGCATAGCTTTGCTATACTAATAATTAATTATTTTACAGATCAATTGAGTGCTGGCACTGTTGAGTGGTGATACACTGCATATGTTGTATGTAATAATGAAATGCTTATGATAAGAATATCCTCATAAAGTCACAGTTAAGGAAAAAATTCCAAATTACACATTAGAGAAATGGTAGTACTAAGATAATGGTTGCCCTGCTGTACTGGTTGGTGTACTTATCCTATCTTTTACTTGTGTAATATTTCTCCTTTTCTGTCTCTTCCAGTTAAATACAAGACTTTCCCTCTGACATCCAAGACTTTCTCACTCTATCTCTCGCCCAGGCATCTCCCACATTTGGCATAGTTAAACTATCTTTCCACCATAGACTACTTAATTCCTTCCATCATTCTTACATTGCTCTACTCCTTTCCGACACCCTTCTGTCCTACTGCTTTGAAATTGAACTTGTAATGTACTTACCTTCTGTACCTTCTACATAAGCTACTGTTTCAATTGATTCTTTTTTTTCTTTCATTTTCTGTATGATAACTGCAGTTGGAACCTTGTCAGGCATACTCCGTTCTCCTGCCCTACCCCAAATCCCACCCACTCCGACTTACACTAAATATAAATCTCAGTATTCTATGCCTATTTATTTTCCGCTTGCTCCACATGACAAAAAAATCCACTTCCTCTTGGAATAAACTATAGCAACACATATGACTCCACTCCCTATGTTTCATCTTCTACTTATTTAGTATCATTAATTCCATTTGCTCCATTACCCTCCCATGTCTCCTTTGTCATAGTCTATATCGTTAAATCATATCATTTCAAAAATGTTCTTCACAACAGTTTGTATTCTACAGTCCTAATATTACCCCCACACTTAGTTCTAGCCCCTTAACTTCCTTTTCCTTTCACGTCGCACAAATACCACCATACCACCAACTACTTATATACACTCAAATAGCTCAACTCAGCAACTTTACTCCTTTAATACTTTCAAAATTACATATAGTCTTTTCTCTTTTACCTATATCCATGCTTACAAATACAAACTTCACCTTCATAAGCATATTAGTTTCGAACTAGGCCAAAAAATAAAACCAAAATGAAATGGCTCATCATCCATCATCTCTTACTACTAAACCTAAAACTATGTAGTCATTCACCCAATTCTAGGTCCCACAGACCACCAAAATTTACAAAAAAACATCCCCTAATGTAAAAAACACAACTACTTCTCCTCTTCAAAAATCCTCTTTTCTGCACTTCTTTCATATTAACATAAGAAGGACCTGCAACAAAATACCCAGCCCTCATGCATGGTTAGCTATGTACTCTCCATATATAGTTGTATTTACAGACACTTGGCTAAATCCAGAAATAAGAAAGAATGAAATCTTACCCCAGTCTATAATATTCTAAGACCAGAGAGAACACACACAAGAGCAGGAGGAGTCAATATAATTTATAAAAACAATCTCCATCTAAAACTCTCTCTCTACATGCAGAACTCTGCATTTCAGTAATGCCAAAATCCTCATCACTTCTCTTCAATTAAATAATCACAAGTCCATAAATATAATAGTTATTTATATTGACTAGAAAAAAAATCCATCATGGCAGCATAATTTTTCAAATGGGTGACATCTCCCACAATAAATAATAATACTTGGAGATTTAAACATAAATGTGCTCTCTTCAAATAATCCTGCTGAATCTATAAACACATATGGCTTCTCTCAGCTGATATCCAACCTCATTCACTTCTCTACCAAAAACAATAACTGGACAAGTTTTGACTGGATTTTAACCCCTGCACCAGAACAAATTGCTTCCTCTGGCACTCTGTCAGACTCATGACATGAACAGCTTATTATATTCACCATAAGGCAACAAGCAAATCCATACAGACAACAACATATAAAATCAGTTTGCAATCTATCCCACTTCAGCAAAGATGATTTTATCTCATCCTAAAACTAGAAAATTGGATTTACATCAGACATATTCCTTTAGACAATGCAGTATCTGAGTTAATACATTTTTTTAATATCCTAAATGAACTTGCTCTACTGAGAATCAAAAGAGTTAAAGCCAACCTTGTCCCTGGTTATCTAACAGTACAAAATAAACAAACAATGAAGCAGAGAGATAATGCTAGGAAAGCCTGGTTCATAAATAAAATCCCAAATAACTATCAAGCGCTTCATACAGCTCAGAAACAATGTAAAATATTGCATAAGAACTGACAAGAAAAAATGCTATTCAGATTTCCTAACAACATCTAATAGCAAACAAAAATAAGTCTGGTCTTCAATAAACCCAGTACTAAAACTGGATGGTCTACTCAACCTATCCCAACAACAAACAATAATAGCAATCCAAAGCACATTGCCAGCCTGTTTAACCATCACTTCATTAACTCAGTCTCCACTTTAATTAGCAGCTCAGGAACAGGGAAACCCCTGTTAGGAAAAGACTTGCACGTTTTGGAACCATTTAGCTAACTCTTTTCCAGGTAAGTTCCAGATAAACTGTATATTCCCTCCAATGCAAGCTAATTGTCTTCTTCTAGGGCAATGTGACATGTAATCAACTAGGAACCTGCTTCTAGTGTCCCATCATTAGCAGAATAGATTTTTTCAAGCACCTTTGTAATTCTTTTCATGCACACTGCAGTCATAATATTTTATTTGCTGTACTGGGAGATTTACAATTATGTTACTTTGTATATTGGCTGATTTGCAATTACATGTTGCACAATACCATCTTACAGTCTGTACAAGCATATGAATTCTAGTACCAACTCCTTGCCAATCTAAAATAGGCTTTCATATCCTCTCTCTGTGGTTTAGTATGCATCATCTTAGAAATCAGCTCACTATATGACCAGAAAAGTGCCAGTATTACCATTTAGAATTTCCAGGAAGTAGAAGATGCTGCAGACTTTTTTGACAGTTTTTGTGGAGCATTCCATTCTTCCCTTTGCTCTGTTCACTGTGGTACAGGACACTGCATGCTCACTTCCAGATCTAAGCTAAATACAAGACTTTTTTCTCTGAAACACTATCTTTTCTGCTAACAAAATAAAAAAAAAAAGCTTGACTACTGCTCACACTTCCTGAGCTCTTAACTCAAGTCACATAGGTACAGTTTCAGCAGGATCTTAGACTGTACCATAGTGATGCTGGTTAGGTACAGTTTCAGCAGGATTATCAACTGTACCATAGTGATGCTGGTTAGGTACAGTTTCGGCAGGATCTTAGACTGTACCATAGTGATGCTGGTTAGGTACAGTTTCAGCAGGATCATAGACTGTACCACAGTGATGCTTGTTAGGTACAGTTTCAGCAGGATAATAGACTGTACCATAGTGATGCTGATTAGGTACAGTTTCAGCAGGATCTTAGACTGTACCATAGTGATGCTGATTAGGTACAGTTTCGGCAGGATCTTAGACCGTACTATAGTGATGCTGGTTAGGTACAGTTTCAGCAGGATTATAGACTGTACCACAATGATGCTGGTTAGGTACAGTTTCAGCAGAATCATAGACTGTACCATAGTGATGCTGGTTAGGTGCAGTTTCGCAGTATCTTAGACTGTACCATAGTGATGCTGGTTAGGTACAGTTTCAGCAGGATGTTAGACTGTACCATAGTGATGCTGGTTAGTTACAGTTTTGGCAGGATTTTAGACTGTACAATAGTGATGCTGGTTAGGTACAGTTTCAGCAGGATCATAGACTGTACCATAGTGATGCTGGTTAGGTACAGTTTCAGCAGGATCTTAGACTGTACCACCGTGATGCTGGTTAGGTACAGTTTCGGCAAGATCTTAGACTGTACCACAGTGATGGTAGTTAGGTACAGTTTCAGCAGGATGTTAGACTGTACCATAGTGATGCTGTTTAGGTGCAGTTTCAGCAGGATGTTAGACTGTACCATAGTGATGCTGGTTAGATATAGTTTCGGCAGAATCTTAAGACTATACCATAGTGATGCTGGTTAGGTACACTTTCAGCAGGATCATAGACTGTACCATAGTGATGCTGGTTAGCTATAGTTTCAGCAGATTCTTAGAATGTGCCATAGTGATGCTGGTTAGGTACAGTTTTGGCAGGATCTTAGACTGTACCATAGTGATGTTGCTTAGGTACAGCTTTGGCAGAATCTTAGACTGTACCATAGTGATACTGGTTAGGTACAGATTCAACAGTAACATAGACTGTACCATAGGGATACTAGTTAGGTATAGTTTCAGCAGAATCTTAGAATGTGCCATAGTGATGCTGGTTACGTACAGTTTTGGCAGGATCTTAGACTGCACCATTGTGATGTTGGTTAGGTACAGCTTTGGCAGGATCTTAGACTGTACTATAGTGATCCTGGTTAGGTACAGTTTCAGCAATAACATAGACTGTACCATAGGGATACTAGTTAGGTATAGTTTCAGCAGAATCTTAGAATGTACCATAGTGATGCTGGTTAGGTACAGTTTCAGCAGGATCTTAGACTGTACTATAGTGATGCTGGGCCACTGGATTTTTCACTTAAGGCTTATGGTGGATTTATATTCCATTTGTTATTGCCCGTTGTCTAATAATAGTAGTGACCGTGAGGTACCCTATCATAAAACCCATGCTTACATCCTTAAACAACATTCATTACATGACTGGCTGTCCTTTTTCTTCTGCAGGTAATTGATTATTCTCTTTCTGCTGCTCTTTCAGGAAAATTTAGCTTGTTTCCCTCCTCTCTGCAAATATTTCTGCAATCAGCTTGTTTGCTATGAAACTTTATCTGTCTGAGGATAACTTACCTGTACATTCTTAGCATTTTACAATAATTTATGCCTTCAAAACACCTCTGCTGTAACTTCAGTCTGATGAGATTGTCTAACCCTTGCACTTCTAAAGCATGTGCTAAACTACTGTTCCTATTACATAATTTGTTCCACTGAAAGGATAACACACTAGAATAAGTGATTTCTTACCTTGGGAAAGATAGGTAAAATATGCAATTAACTACTGATTACTTGCTCCTGTCTTGCAAAGTGTGAAACACAGAAAAAGTAGTATGGGTAAGTCTCCAAACATTTTTTTTAAGAATTTGTGTTAAGGACTCTAACCCCAAAACACATAGATTTGTCTTCCCTTTGCTCATTTCGCACTGGTACCCGGCACTACATGCCTACTTCCAGAACTAAGGTCAGTTACTACACTCAGTATTATTTACATATGTGCTTGCAAATAATGCTTTTGTGGCTGAATTATTTACATTTTTTGTTGCACAACGTATAGCATTTGTGTATAATAGTGTTGCACTATACAAGCTTATTGAGACACTATCTGCTTATATAACAATGTTTTACTTTGGTATATTAGGGTACAGCTAGGAAAGAGTAACCCTGGAAAGTAATATACTTGTTTGAACCTGAATGCTTTACTCCAACTTATGCACTGCATAGCTTTGCTATACTAATAATTAATTATTTTACAGATCAATTGAGTGCTGGCACTGTTGAGTGGTGATACACTGCATATGTTGTATGTAATAATGAAATGCTTATGATAAGAATATCCTCATAAAGTCACAGCTAAGGAAAAAATTCCAAATTACACATTAGAGAAATGGTAGTACTAAGATAATGGTTGCCCTGCTGTACTGGTTGGTGTACTTATCCTATCTTTTACTTGTGTAATATTTCTCCTTTTCTGTCTCTTCCAGTTAAATACAAGACTTTCCCTCTGACATCCAAGACTTTCTCACTCTATCTCTCTCCCAGGCATCTCCCACATTTGGCATAGTTAAACTATCTTTCCACCATAGACTACTTAATTCCTTCCATCATTCTTACATTGCTCTACTCCTTTCCGACACCCTTCTGTCCTACTGCTTTGAAATTGAACTTGTAATGTACTTACCTTCTGTACCTTCTACATAAGCTACTGTTTCAATTGATTCTTTTTTTTCTTTCATTTTCTGTATGATAACTGCAGTTGGAACCTTGTCAGGCATACTCCGTTCTCCTGCCCTACCCCAAATCCCACCCACTCCGACTTACACTAAATATAAATCTCAGTATTCTATGCCTATTTATTTTCCGCTTGCTCCACATGACAAAAAAATCCACTTCCTCTTGGAATAAACTATAGCAACACATATGACTCCACTCCCTATGTTTCATCTTCTACTTATTTAGTATCATTAATTCCATTTGCTCCATTACCCTCCCATGTCTCCTTTGTCATAGTCTATATCGTTAAATCATATCATTTCAAAAATGTTCTTCACAACAGTTTGTATTCTACAGTCCTAATATTACCCCCACACTTAGTTCTAGCCCCTTAACTTCCTTTTCCTTTCACGTCGCACAAATACCACCATACCACCAACTACGATATACACTCAAATAGCTCAACTCAGCAACTTTACTCCTTTAATACCTTCAAAATTACATATAGTCTTTTCTCTTTTACCTATATCCATGCTTACAAATACAAACTTCACCTTCATAAGCATATTAGTTTCGAACTAGGCCAAAAAATAAAACCAAAATGAAATGGCTCATCATCCATCATCTCTTACTACTAAACCTAAAACTATGTAGTCATTCACCCAATTCTAGGTCCCACAGACCACCAAAATTTACAAAAAAACATCCCCTAATGTAAAAAACACAACTACTTCTCCTCTTCAAAAATCCTCTTTTCTGCACTTCTTTCATATTAACATAAGAAGGACCTGCAACAAAATACCCAGCCCTCATGCATGGTTAGCTATGTACTCTCCATATATAGTTGTATTTACAGACACTTGGCTAAATCCAGAAATAAGAAAGAATGAAATCTTACCCCAGTCTATAATATTCTAAGACCAGAGAGAACACACACAAGAGCAGGAGGAGTCAATATAATTTATAAAAACAATCTCCATCTAAAACTCTCTCTCTACATGCAGAACTCTGCATTTCAGTAATGCCAAAATCCTCATCACTTCTCTTCAATTAAATAATCACAAGTCCATAAATATAATAGTTATTTATATTGACTAGAAAAAAAACCCATCATGGCAGCATAATTTTTCAAATGGGTGACATCTCCCACAATAAATAATAATACTTGGAGATTTAAACATAAATGTGCTCTCTTCAAATAATCCTGCTGAATCTATAAACACATATGGCTTCTCTCAGCTGATATCCAACCTCATTCACTTCTCTACCAAAAACAATAACTGGACAAGTTTTGACTGGATTTTAACCCCTGCACCAGAACAAATTGCTTCCTCTGGCACTCTGTCAGACTCATGACATGAACAGCTTATTATATTCACCATAAGGCAACAAGCAAATCCATACAGACAACAACATATAAAATCAGTTTGCAATCTATCCCACTTCAGCAAAGATGATTTTATCTCATCCTAAAACTAGAAAATTGGATTAACATCAGACATATTCCTTTAGACGATGCAGTATCTGAGTTAATACATTTTTTTAATATCCTAAATGAACTTGCTCTACTGAGAATCAAAAGAGTTAAAGCCAACCTTGCCCCTCGTTATCTAACAGTACAAAATAAACAAACAATGAAGCAGAGAGATAATGCTAGGAAAGCCTGGTTCATAAATAAAATCCCAAATAACTATCAAGCGCTTCATACAGCTCAGAAACAATGTAAAATATTGCATAAGAACTGACAAGAAAAAATGCTATTCGGATTTCCTAACAACATCTAATAGCAAACAAAAATAAGTCTGGTCTTCAATAAACCCAGTACTAAAACTGGATGGTCTACTCAACCTATCCCAACAACAAACAATAATAGCAATCCAAAGCACATTGCCAGCCTGTTTAACCATCACTTCATTAACTCAGTCTCCACTTTAATTAGCAGCTCAGGAACATCAACTTCTCACAATTCAACTTAGTTGACTGACCACCCTCATACATTTTCTTTCAAACCTGTCCCCACCTCACCCATTAAAAGTCTTCTCCAAAAATTAAGACCCACCTTTCCAGCTGCAGATAATCTACCAGCTGAATGTATTAAAATAGCCACAGAAGAAATAGCATTCCAATATACATCTTAATAAACTACTCTATCCAAGAAATCTGCATCATCTTACTCTGGAAAAAATGTTACATTCTACTTCTCCACAAAGGTGGAAACTCCGCTGACATTAGCAATTACAGACCTATCACTTTATTACCTCCCCTGTCTAAGTCGTTGGAAAAATGTATGTATATTCAGCTGGTCTGTCATAGCACACACAATTTTCCCTACTATCCTTATCTCAACATGGCTTTCATCCTTTCTGTAGCACCACTACTGCCTTGCTCAACTTCATAAATACTGTCAATACACAGAGAAATAGAGGCAACTTGGTATCAGCTGTCTTCCTGAAAATTTCCAAGGCTTTTGACCCTGTCTCCCATTCCATCCCATCCCATCCCATTGCATCCCATCCCATCATTCTTCAAAAGCTCTCTCATCTTGGACTCAGTAACCATGCACTGACCTGGTTCCAAAGCTATCTTTTTGAGAGATTTCAAGCAGTTAGATAGTAGAATAACTTTTCCATTTTCCTTCACAATAACAATTGGATTCTCCAAGGTTCCATTCCTGGCCCATTACTCTTAAACATATTCATTAATGATCGCTGACAATAATCAAGATTGCCTCTATAATTCAGTATGCTGATGGCACAACTCTCATCTGCTTAGCAAAAACATAGATAATATAAAACAAATAACACAAGATTCCCTCACCACAATAAAGACATGGTTAACTAACTTACAATTATTTCTCAACCCCCCCCCCCCCGCAAAAAATTCGGTCTTATTCTTTTTGCCCCCAAACAATTAAACATGCACAAAAATATTTTCTCTAGTACCTTAACAAATAATACAAAAATGGAATTGGTCCCTCACACCCAATTGTAAGGTGTGTAGAAAGATGAAAATCTAAAACTCAATTACCAAATACAGTATTCAATCACAAAAAAGAAAAAGCTAGGTGCCTTCAACAGAGCAAGACCATTCCTGTTCAATCCTGCCTAAAACATAGTGTCTTCTCTTCCCTCCTGCCTACACTTCTGTACTCCACCTTAATATTTACCAATATACAATCCACCTACTAAATAAAGTAGAGCAATACTATAACAAAATTGCTAAATTTGCCACTAATCTTCCCTACAGGGCTGAGCACTGCACAGTTCTCAGACAACTACACTCGTCTAGAGCCCACCATCATCTCACGTACTGCCAAATCCTTATGAGTCATAACATCATCTATAACCCAGACAAATTTCCATCCCTAAGAAAGCTCGTTCAGCTTTACACTCCATTGAGATCATTATGCTATACTAATAAACTTCTTTTACAAGTTACCAAATCATGCAGGTGACTCTCTGTCTCTTTCCCAATTCTCATCCTACGACTCTAAAACCTAGAGTAATTTTCCCCTTTCGCTGAGGCAAGAATACTCCTGAGTATGCTTCAAAACTAAAATTTATTTATTTATTTATTTGGAAAAGTCTAACTGGGTTATGCCCATTTTCAACAGAGGCCCAGGGAGAATAGCTCCATCTGCTTACATTGCATTATACTAGTTTCCAGACAAACACAGAGTAGTTACAGATTTATACACAAACAGTAGTTACATTTATACATATAAATTCTAAGATTTTACAGAGGTAGAAGTTACTAAAGAGAAAGCACATGTGCACCTTAATGGATTGTACAGGCAGCTGTTATGTATAAAAACTGTTTTGCCAATTCAGTAAGGGGTTGGGAATATTATGTTTAAGGAGAGTATTTGGATAGTATTGTACAGTGAAAAAGTTTTAACCCTTGTGATGAGCATGTACAGGACCAGGATTGGCTGAGATGTTGTTTAAGCAGTGGTTTAAAAACTTAAACAATTACTAAACTACTAAAAAATCAACAAAATGAGACTGTGGTAAAGGAAACTAAACACAATATTTAATGTGAGGGCTTTTGTCCAAATCAAATATATATATATATATATATATATATATATATATATATATATATATGGGTCTACTTCTAATGACCGAAACGCCGATTCGCCGACAGTGAAATCACCGACACCAAACGACCGACAACGCAGTTGACCGACACGCTCGAATCCCGACAGACGGAAGACCGACAAGGGGAATGTGTAAGCGCGACCTGGTAAGTATGCGATAGTGAGGGATTTAGGAGTAGGGAGCGGGCAGGTAAGTGTGCAATACTCAGGGATGTAGGGTTAGGGTGTGTGATAGGTGAGTGTGCGGTAGTGTCGGAGCTTGGGGTTCGGGGTGTGTAAGTGAGTTAGGGTTAGGGTGCAGGTAGGGAGAGTGTGCGGTAGTGTCGGAGCTTGGGGTTCGTGGTGTGTTAGTGGGTTAGCGTTAGGGTGCAGGTAGTGCGAGTGTGCGTAGTGTCGGAGCTTGGGGTTCGGGGTGTGTAAGTGAGTTAGGGTTAGGGTGCAGGTAGGGAGAGTGTGCGGTAGTGTCGGACCTTAGGGTTAGGGTTTGGGTTAGGGCTAGTGGATATGTGTTGTAGTGTACTGTGTTGTTTACGTGTAGTGTGTCGGTGTTATGGTGTTCGGTGTTTCGCGTTGTCGGGTTTGTGTGTTGTCGGTTTTCTGGCGTCGGTGATTTCTGTGTCGGGGAATCGTTGGTTTGGTCTTTAGAAGTAGACCCATATATATATATATATATGGGTCTAAGACATTTCACTGAAAGCACATTTCACTGAAACTCAAATGACTGAACACAAATCACTGAAAGCACAATTCACTGAAAACTCATTTCACTGAAACACATTTCACTGAAAGTTATATATGGCTTTTTCCCCACTGTAGTGCATCCCTGGAGTTAGTATATATTGTAAGGGGAGGTGTGGGGGGCATAGCCCCTCTACATATTTTAAGTATATATTATGTTCGGAAAAGAGTAATATATTGGAAATGCAAGTATCCATGTATATAGTTCAAAATATTTAAAATGTGTGGAGGGCGTAGCCCCCCCACACCCCCCAATGTATGTGTGTGGGGGGGTGCCCCACACCCCCCCTTACTATATATACTAACTCCAGAGTTGCACTACAGTGGGGAAAAGGCCATATATAACTTTCAGTGAAATGTGTTTCAGTGAATTGAGTTTTTAGTGAATTCAGCTTTCAGTGAAAAGTGCACACTAATTTGACTTTCAGTGACATCTGCTCTGGGTTGATTGGCAATTGGCAGATGCTTGTTTTGTGTGTGTGTGTGTGTGTGTGTGTGTGTGTGTGTGTGTGTGTGTGTGTGTGTGTGTGTGTGTGTGTGTGTGTGTGTGTGTGTGTGTGTGTGTGTGTGTGTGTGTGTGTGTGTGTGTGTGTGTGTGCGTGTGAGTGTCTGTATGTGATTGATTGATGTGTGAGTGAGTGCGTGCCTGGTACTGTGTTGGACTGGTAGTCTTGACTCTTGGCAGCACAGTGCATGATCCTGCCTGGCTGCCTCTTGGCTCTACCTGCCAACTGTCTAGATATTTGCAGAATGTCCAGATTTTTACCACATATTTTTGGTCTGTTCCTCATAAAATTTGTGTTTTTTCTGTTAAATCACTGAGGATTGAATGTACTAAATAATGGCAGACATCATATCCTTCAGAAAATGCGTACTTGCTATTTGCCAACACAAAACCTGTTATTCTAACAACGTTCTACGTTTATAAGAGCAACATTTGAAATCTGCCCTAATTTTTGGGCCTTTGTCATCCCATTATTTTAGGCTTTGTCCAGACTTGTTGTGCAGTTGTGCTAGGAGCTTGAGAGGTATCATATGCCTCTCTCAGCTATCTAGATTTTCAAGAATGTCCAGATTTGTACTCCATATTTTTGTCTGCGTTCTTCATAAAACTTGTGGTTTTCTAGCAAGTCATTGAAGATAAAATATTAATAAATAATAAGGCTATACATTTCAATTTTAGACTCAGTCCAGACTGATTTGAACAGTGTTCTATGGTAATTTGAGAGCGACAGCAAAATACTGAGATTCTGGTATTGTGGTGGCATGGTAGGGGGACGACAAGGTCATGATGGGGTGGTAGGGGCCATGACAGGGGAGCACAATGGGGTTTTGACAGGGAGTAGGGATCATGACACTGGGTCCCAGTACATTGTCCAGCCTAGGGCCAATTTGACCATGATCCAGCTCTGATCTCAATCCGTTTGCTGTTCACAATTATAACATTTGAAGCATGTTGCATTTGTCCTTCGTGCACAACTAGTGTCAACTGTACCTCACATCCTCATATTCAAGCATTTCTTTCATCAAACATTTTACCCTACCTTATTACAATCATATACATTGTTCTTCTGTATCCTGTGTTCTCAATTACACATTTATTTTCTTCCTTAACAGTAGCCCAGAGTTCTGAAATATAGTTGTTCTATAGCTTCGCAGGCAAATACTTGACAATAACCTGAGGTAAAAAGCAAACCCAGTACCTTGTATCTCAGAGACTTTAACCATTATGTCAACCCTTCACCTAATGGTGTTAAAATTAACCCTTTTTTGCCACTTCATTCAGACATTTTTCATGTAAAGTAAAAGTTTAAAAAGTAACATTACAAAAGTTTTCAATTCCTACATGTACTAATGCCATTATGTCCTGTATTTTAAATCCTAAAGAATAATACTGTCCATAACTTAATACCTATTAACAGTGTCACTGTTCTTTGTTTTAATTCTTGCTATCAGTGGTCTGTTCTGTATTTGCTTTCCTTGCACCAGTCCCTCTTTGTTTGTAGCTTTGACCACATCATCTTCCTTCCCTTTGTTTACCATTTCTGCATATAACAATGCTTTCTTACTGCCCACAACAACTCACTGTTGCAAGGGCATGATTTAAAACCAGCTAATCTGGTGGCCAAGCATACCACCAAGCTCCTGTCAGTACCTTCCAGAAATGTAGCTGTTTTTTCCAATTCATCTGACAGCAGGCTGCTAAAACAGCTTATTCACACTGGTTGGGCCTTTTTTTCTGAAATAGGTACTCCATAGTTTTAGTGAAGACAGGAGTGCCCCATTACTAGAAAAGCCACCTCTAGACAAAATTAAAAACTCGGCAAAAGCCACATCTGTTATCTCAAATATTGTCTCACTATTGTCCACCCCCCATCACAACTAAAACATTATTTTCTACACCCATTTCATAACGTAAATGGCCATGGCATTTCTGTTTTAGTTTGCATTTTTTAAACCACTTCAGATGCAATTGCAAGTCTTTTCTATTTCTTACATATCTTCAGATTTGATCACATCACACTAAAGTTGTAATTGTACTAATAGGTTCATAGGTAGGTACTAGGCTATCAGCCCTAGGGCCTATACAAGCCTAGCCAAAAAGGTACCCTGGCTTTCACCACCCAAGAAAATTATTTTCCTGTGCCCCTGTTGAGAAGAGCCACAGAAGTGATCCCTGGGCTGAATTTCCTATTTTCCATGCAATCATCAAGATTTTTCTTGAAGGGTGCTAATGAGTAGCTTTGTTTGATATAGATAGGTAGTTTGTTCCAGAGTATGGGAAGTCTCTGGGATAGGAATCTATCCCTCCAGCAAGTTCTGTTTATTGTGCTGACAAGCTTTAGGTCCCTAGAGCATGTAGCTCAGAGGGATTGGGATTTCTTTAAGTGGAGCATGTCCAACAGCTCTGGGTTTGACAAAGATTTGTATTTTAGGCAAGAGATTGCCTCTGAGTAGGCGATATGTGATGGAGTAAAGCAGGAGTTTTTTTAAATGGTCTGCATAGGGCATCTGTTTGAGACTGGTAATGCTCTTTGTGAGGTATTTTTGCAGCCTTTCCAGTTGTTGTAGATGTCTTGTGAGGTACATACCAAAAGGGGCACTGTACTCTATAATGGGTCTAATGAGTGACGAGTAGAGGGGAACAATGACCTCTTTTTTCCTGGATGAGAAACCTTTTGTGATGAGGTGTGCCATGTAGAAGGATTTCCTGACTACTGTGGCGATGTGATAATCAAAGGAGAGACTACTGTTCTCCTGTGTCCCAAGGTCTCTTATCACACTTTCAGTGTTAAGTAGGCTACCGCCTATGTGGTAGCTCATGGGTACAGAGTTTTTACCAAAGAGGATGACAATGCACTTTTTGGCATTGAGCATTGAGCTTGAGACCATGGCTTTGACACTAGGCATCTGTCACATCATTAGGAGTTTCAATTATGGCTCCTAGTTTGCAGTCATTTTCAAACTTCATTAGCCAAAGACCTGTGTTAGCCTGTACTTCAGAAAAATAGATACCAAACAGGAGAGGACCCAGGACTGAACTCTGTGGTACTCCACTTATCACTGGTCTGGAGTCGGATTTGGAGTCTGCTACTTTCACAGTGTGGGTTCTGTCAATGAGCCAGTTGGCAACCCATTTTCTGACATAGGGATTTATACCTAGTTTAGTGAGTTTATCTATAATTCCAGAGTGGGGGGGTGGTGTCAAAAGCCTCGGCGAGATCTAGATAGGCTGTGTGAACCTCCTTACCCTCATGTATGGCTTTGGTGACTGATTCAAAGAAATCTCTCAGGTTTAGGAGACATAATCTGCCTTTTACAAACCTGATCTGGGTGGAGTCCAGGCTTGTTAGACTAATGGGGCAGTAGTTCTTGGGGTGCATGGTGGCTCCCTCTTTGTGGAGTGGGATACAGTCGCTGTGCACCATTCAGTGGGCACAAAACCTGAAGTGAGGCTATGATTGAACATGGTGCTTAAGTAGGGTGACAGTTCATTCTGTAGTTCATGTAGAACACAGTCTGGCCCATGGATGCTGTGTTCTTGGCTTTGAAGAGTGCGTTTTTTACCTGTGCAGCCATAATTACAGGAACTTTGCATTCTTCCGGTATAAAGATGGGCCTTTAGGGGATGAGAGGGGGTAAAGTTAGCACTGAACCGATCTGCCAGGATGTTGGCAATATCAGTTGGTTCTGTATATTTAGTGCCACTGTGCTGTAACTTAGAGCACATCTGAGTGTTGCCATTGAGATTCTTGACATAGCAATAGAATGCTTTGTGGCTGCCTTTAGAATCAGTGGCAATTTTGTTTTTGTAACTAGCTTTGGGGATTTTATGCGGGATCTCAGCTTCTTACTGAGGCTGACTAGGGAGTTTCTCTAATCATGGGATTTTACTCTTTTTTGCATCTGTTTCTTTTTTCTGTTTTAGTTTGTTTATGGCAGGGGACCACCAGATTGGCTTCCTTTTTTTGGAGGATAGCATCTTGGTTCTGTTAGGGATAGCACAATCTGTGCACTCATGTAAGTGCTTATAAAGTGCATTTGTGTAGGATTCAGCAGTCATACCTTTATTGTCCACCTGCATGGGTGTCATGAAGTTTGCCACTTCTGTCTTAAGAAGTGTGAAGTTGGCTTTGGAGAATTTTTTTACAGTGGTTTCCCTAATGGAGGGTGGGGGTGGGATGTGGATGTCTAGGCTGATTAGGTTGTGGTCAGATCTGACCAACGAGGAACCGACCTCTAGTGTGGAACACTGGTCGACCATGTTGGTAATGACCAGGTCTAGGATTTCGCTGCCCCTGGTGGGGGTGTGGATAAGTTGATCCAAGGTGTTGGAATTTATGAATTCCAGAAAACATTGAGCAAAAGAGTTGGTACATGAGTAGCTTTCCCAGTTAATGGTGGGGTAGCTGAAATCCCCCATTATTAGGGTGTTGGGTTGTACCGTAATATTTTCCAGTTTATCAAGAAATGAGGAGTGGGAATCCTGGGGCATGGTGGGGGATCTGTAGCAAGTTACAATTTGGATTGCGGACTTGCTCAGAGTTAGTTGCACTTGGATAATCTCGGATGCATTATGCTGAGCAACTAGCCTGGAGGTGTGGATATCCTTAATAAATATGGGCACACCTCTGCCTTTAGTGTTTTGGTCCAGGTTAGGTGGCTGAAAGATGTGGTATGAATTATAGCCTGGTAATGCAGGGGTGCTCTCTGGAGCCTTGAACCAGGTCTCTGTCACTGCACAGTTGTCGATCTCCATTTTAAGGAGTGCCTCGAGTGAATGCATTTTGAGGTTTAGACCTCTAGCATTGAGTAGCATTACCCTCAGATTTTGCTTGCTTGTACCTGCTACGGTGGTGAATTTGTCATTTGAGCCTTGCCTAAAAAAGGCAATGTAGGGGTTGCAAGAGCATTAGCCAGTATCTGGAATCCCAAGACAGACAGGTGCAGGCCATCTCTGGCAAAGTATCGTCGTCTGTCGATCATGTCATCCCAGGCAGACAGATACTGGATCCCCTTAGAATGACACCAGAAGCTTAGCCAATTGTCGAAGTCAATCATTTTGTCCTTGGTATCATTCTATACATTTATATGGGCACACTGACATTGATATAAATGATACTTGGTTGGCATATGTTTATTCAACAGCATTTGGTCCTCTAAATAGATGGCTGACAGGTGTATGACACAGCACAGCTCTTGGGTTTGGGGAATATGCCATTTCCCTGATATTGTGTGATGTTGGACTTATATTCATAATTAGCAGGGGATGTGGTGGTGTAGAGGTCTTGCTCCCCCTGCAAAAAATTACATTTTATGTTGTTTGTTTTATTTTAAACTTTGCATGCACTGAGGTTCTTTCTCTGCGCATACATGGTTATGCGTTAGGTTGGTGTTGCTGATGTTTTGTGGTTGACATTTGAAAGATTGGTGTATGGATATCTTGACAAAGCAGAGTTTATTCATTTATATATATATATATATATATATATATATATATATATATATAAATATATGTGTGTGTGTGTGTGTGTGTGTGTGTGTGTGTGTGTATATATATATATATATATATATATATATATATATATATATATATAGATGTGTGTGTGTGTGTGTGTGTGTGTGTGTGTGTATATATATATATATATATATATATATATATATATATATATATATATATAGATGTCTGTGTGTGTGTGTGTGTGTGTGTGTATATATATATATATATATATATATATATATATATATATATATATATATATATATATATGTATTTATTCAGATGACTTTCTCGTGGCTTGACATATGGTTGCCCAGAATAGTCAGTATTTGGAAGTATTCTTCTTATCTAGTGGTAGCATGGAGTGCTCACAGCCACTGTTTGACTTGAGGGGATACAGGGTTTGAATTATTTTTACTGTCTTTAGGATACACTGTATTGAGTAGTGCTGGTGTCTAGTGTTTTCCCCTACCCTTGTCAACTTTCTTATTTTATTTTATACATACCTTTAAGGCACAATATGCTGAGTTGTCCTGGTCTGCAGTGTTTCCTCATCCCATATCATTATTAAGTATCATCAGGGCATAGTGTTAAGGGTAGTCCCTAGTATATAGAGTGTTTCCCTACAACAGTGTTGCAAGATTTGTTCATTAATCTAGGGGACTATGCAAATATGATGTCCTCCAGCTCCACGTCCCACACACATGCACATTCACACATTCATGCATGCGTATACACAGATAGACAGAGAGACACATTTGTACACACACATACTACTCAGTTTCTAACCACCTTATTCCTGAATTCTGATGTGGCCTAATTATTCCTGTTTTTATTTTTCTCACTAGAATATGCCATTTTAATCCTTACTCTTTTACTGGCTCAGAAACTTTCTGAACTTCAAACAACTATTATAACATATGAGAAATACTGCCCTTTACTCAAAATCATAGGTAGTATCAACACCTCCCTACATTGTCTTTGCTCTCAGAATGATAAGAATTTCACTCTTCATTAATTCCTCTTACTTTGGTTCACCAAAGATGAGAAACGCTTTACTGAAATTCTCCTAGTTAACCATAAATATCTCCATCCTGAGCTTAAAAAAATCACTACACATAAAGTATTTTGAAAATAATTTTGACTCACTTCAAGGAAACCTATAAATGTAATTGCTTCTATGATAATGGTTAAACTAACCTAGCCAGTACTAACCAGTCCTTTGTCATACAACCCTATACCTGCTATTCACCATATAGTTACTTATAGTATAATGTCTGATGATACAAAATTGCGTACATGCATGCTACATACATACCTTTCTAACGATTATGATTTGAAGAGTATATGTGTAAGAGATTGCTATTGAACTGAGATTAAATATATACATATATTTGCATATATACATACCTGATGAAAGATCTTGATGGAAACAATGAATGTTTAGAGGATGTCTGTGATTGAATGTGTTAATCTGTCTTGAGTGATAATAAGTCTGTTACATTCGACTCAGGTGAGCCATGTATGATCAGTGGCATGGGCAATGGTGTCAGAGGTGTGCGAAGGTTGATAGTGGCTATCTGCGGTGAGGAAGGGAAAAACTGTGCAATTGTATGCAATTTTATGCTGTACTCCCTTGGATGAAGGGGGTGAGGCAGTCCTGGGGTTTATTTTTGTCTCACCAGCTCTGAGCTTGATAACATTCCTAAGCAGGAGTGGGGAAGCATACAAATTCCTGGGTAGTTATATTGGCCTCCTTGATGATGTGAGTCACAGGACCCCATCCTATGTGAGGGGCTAAGATTGAAAAAAAAAAAGAAGAAAACATATCTGTCTTTGCAGGATACACAGGATCCCCAAACAACCTCTATGGTTGCCTGAATGGTGTCCTCTCTGTAGCTAAGGAGTCTTTATGGTTGACAGGCATGGGAAAAAGCATACAAAGGATTAAGAAACGGTTTTGTTTGCTCTTTGTTATTCTTCATCCATTCCTTGCATATGTTTCAGTGTTAAATACAGATTTTTTTCTTTGTATAAGTTATTTGAATATTTTCTTGTATTGTTTATTACTATTGTGTTTGGGTCATCGCTGAAAAGAGTCTTAATACCATTTCACGTACCCAGTTAACAAAGTAAATAAAAAATAAATAAATAAACAAACAAATATAGCACATTCCTCTTAATGGTATTACAATAAAATTACATAATTTTATACCAATAGCATCCCCTTCCTCAGCTAGCCCCTCTCTGTGCTCACCATTCTACTCACCCAGAAATTAACCCTTAACCTTAAATTAACCCAGTATCTCCTTTTCTCTGTATGATATGCCAATCTTAAACACTGTCCTACTGTTTTTCCTGATTGCTCTGACAAACATATTGTCATCACAGTACCTACCTGAAAGTACTCAAGTGCCTTCCACTATCTCAGTTTACTACTAAACTGGTTTCCAACTACTTTCAAGCTTAGTAATATCTTCACAACTCCTACCATTTTTCCCTTCCTACATCCACGTTTTCAAAAATAAACAAGTCTCCCCCATTGCAATTCTAATCATGTCAGAATCCTGTCAAAACCCAAATACAAGTGGCTACACACAACAAACTCACCTATTTATTTATTTATTTGCCTTTTGTTAACCTGGTTAGTCTGGCTGGGCCAAAGGCCCTTTTTCAGCAGAGACCCAAGGAGAAAAGCCCCATTACAAAAACAATTTGTTACAATCTGGTGCAAAAACAAACCATTACAATGAAATACAAAATTGGTCAAGACAGAAGTTAAAAAATGCACAATATTATACATAAAAGCAAAATTAGGGATTTTGTTGATACATAGTAGGAGAACAAGCAATCTTGGATACAAAATATATAGCACAGATAATACATAGCTAGATTGAGAGATAAAAGAGAGAAGAAACAACAGTGGCAGTGGTGGTAGGTTTAGTATTCAAGTAGGGTCATTGCATGGGCAAATCCTGGAGTTTTCCAGATATTTCTAAAGTGCAGGTTTGAAGCTATTTAAGCTATTGAGTGATCGGATATGGAGAGGAAGTTTATTCCAAGCAGAGGTAACAGAGTGACTGTATAGTATTGTGTTGGGAGATTTGGAAGAGGTGTTGGTCAGAGTTAGAGAGTTCATGGTTGGGAGCATAGGGGGAGATGAGAGTAGTAAGAGAAGGACAGGCTAGGGTTTGGTGAAGGATGCAGTGGGTCAGGAAGAGCTGAGGTAGGATGAGTTGATGTTGAAATTCTAGCCAGTGAAGTTTTTATAGGGAAAGACAGTGGTGTGATCAATATGGGAGATTACTAGCAAGTCTGGCAATCTTGCTGTAAGTGAGTTCCAATTTAGTTGACAGATTTTTTTTGTAAAGATAGGGACAGCATATAATAAGGTAGGGAGAGATAGGCTTGAGGTAAGGACAATTTAGATTCTTGAGTTAGGAGTTTTTTGTTTCTATAAAGTAGTCCAGGTTTCTGGTGTATCTTTTTAATGCAATTATTTATGTGGATGTCAAATGTAAGCTCATCATCAATGAAAACCACGAGTAGTTTAGTGTAAGATTCAACTTTGATAGTGGTGTTATTTAGAGAGGAGACAGAGAAGGTGGATTTGATACGATGTAGAGACTTGGGGAGGAAGAGAAGGAGTTTTGTTTTATTAAGGCTGAGTAGTAGGTGATTAGACGTTAGCCATTTTTCTACAGAGTGAAGAGATTCTTGTGTGAGGGTGAGTAGGTGAGATAGATTGTTAGAAGTGGAGATGATGACGGAATTGTCAGCATACTATATTAGTGTGGAGTGTGGGCAGGACTGGTAACGATTGTTTCTAAAGATATTGAATAACACGGGTCCCAGGATGGAGCCATGTGGGACACCTGTTTGGATATGGAGAAATGAAGAGGTTCCAGAGAGCCATTTGACAGATTGTAGTCTATTAGATAGGCAACTACAGAACCAGCTGAGGGAAGAGTTGGAGAGGATGAGGTGAGCTAGTTTAGAGAGAAGGAGGTTGTGAGATACAGTGTCAAAGGGTTTAGGCAGGTCAAGGAATAGACATGAGAATAGTCTATTATTGTCAAGAGATGCAGCAATAGACTGAGTGAAGGATATCAGAGTGGTAGCTGTGCTGTTTATGTGGACAGAAGCCATGTTGTGTGGGGGTGAGGAGATTTTCACCTACTAAAACTTAAGCTCTCAATGGCATCTATCTTAACCTAGGATCCCATTTACAAAAATCCTCCCTTTTAAAATCTGTTCATCACCCACCATATTTAAAAGGGCTTGTATTCTTTAATATCAATCTTAAAGATAGATGTAACAGACTGTCAGAGGTACGTGCCCTCGATATTCCAGAACCCTACAATTAAGTGATAAAGGTTTTACTAAATGTGAGCCAATCAATTAACTCAGTAGGAGACTGAATGTTCTCATGTTATGTCTCAAAAATGTGGAATGCCATTCCATTCCCTATAAGAGTCACAGAAAGTCCTAACATGCATCTCATGGCCAACTGGACTTCCTCCTGCTTCATCCATGGTCTTGCTTGGGCATTTTTCAGGGTTGTGGATTAGAGTATTTGTCATGTTCAGATGAGAGTAAGAAAAGCAGTAAGGTATACTAACTAGAGGAGCTTTTTAGGGCTTAGCAATGGTTTGACATGTATGGCTGGTGTCACAAATTTTGTTATTTTGTTATAGCACTGTTCATTTAAGTGTTTTGAAGATTGGTAAGTATGGGGGACCATACAGAAGGGTTGGAAGTAAGCATGTCATGGCTATACTTACTTTTTTAATTCTATAGAGGAGGCCAAGTATTGGATTTTTTTTTTTCAGTATTTCTTTTATATGGAGATAAACATTCATATTTTCATCAAGCGGTACTCCTAACAGCTTGGAGTGTGAAACAGTTTTAATTGTGGTGTTGTTGGAAGAAATTATGTTGAACTTGGATTTATTCTATTGGAATGTTTTTTTGGTAGTAAAGAGGAGAAGTTTGGTTTATTTGTGATGTAATAGAACAGAGAGTTATAGAGCCAAGCCTCTGCAGAGAGGAGGTATTCCTGTGTTAGTTGCTATAATTATTTTCAATAGTTTTAGCTGAACAGATGAATGTCAAATCATCTACATACTGTATGACAGATGCACTTTTGGTTGATTTCTATAGATCATTAATGAAATATTAAGACTGCGGTGGTGGTGCTGCGGTAGCGTTGTCACTTCACAGTAAGACGTTGTCCTGTTCGATTCTCAGCTAGAGAGTCTTCTGTGTGGAGACATGCGTGAATGGGCATGCCTTCATTGAAGGTTGTACATCAGGGCAGGCAACTCAGCACATAAAAATCTACTGCCAATCATTAGCAGACCGGAGTTCCGCTGTGGTGACCCCTAACCGGGAAAAGCCGAAAGACACAACAACATTAATGAAAATATTAAATAGGAGTTGTACTAGGATGGAGCCTTGTGGACCAGTCCTATTTAATATTTTCATTAATGACCTACACATTTGGTGTTAGTCAAATAAATAACTGGAGAATTATGGCAGGGATGGACTATCTAGTCTGAGAGAGAAGATTCTGCTAAGAAGATTAGGATGTGACACTGTAGCAAAGTCTTTGGGCAGGTCAAGGAGTACTGTTGGTAGTAGTTTGCTGGCATTATGGTGCTGGTTAATGTGGGTATGGAAATTGAGGAGTGCAGTGTTGGCACTGTAATGTGGGCAGAAGCTGTGTTTGATGGAGAAAGTAGATTATTTTCTGTTATAGATTTTAGTAGTTGGTGATGGATGTCTTTTTTTAGTATATTGGCAAGGGGGAGAAGATATCAACAGGCCAATAGTTGGTGACATCTGTAGAGCTCCCACCTTTGTGAAGTGGAAACCATTTCAGATTTCTTCCAGAGCAAAGGGACATAGCTCTCTTTGACAGAGTGATTGATTAGAATTGCTTACTGGGTAGGCAACTGCAATTCCTGTTAGTTTAATATATTTAGGAGGAAGGTTATCTGAGTTAGGAGTGGTAGGTTTAAGCTAGAGGAGAAGTTTTTTGATGAAGTGGGTTTGTGCAGGTTTGAGAGATATATTTGGTTGTTGAACAGGTACTTGTATAGGTATAGAGGTAGTTGTTTCTTTTAAGAGTGAGAACTGATTTACTGAAGGAAGTATTGGATTTGTGAGCTATACTTTCTGTGAAGTTATTTTTTGTGGGGGTTGGTAGGGTTGTATATGTAGGGTGAATGAGTTTATTGATGACAGAACATTTTAGGGTTAGCATAACCTATAATTTTTTGGGTGGTATAGCAAGATATTTTACCAGATTTCATCTTATTTCTGTCCTGATTAATAAGCTGTTTGAAAATCTTGAGATTGGATTCACTATGTAACTTTATCTAAAAATCTTCAGATTGGATTCATTATGTAAAATTATCTGGAGCTTTTCTCCCCGGGCTTCCACTGAAAAAGGACCTGTGTCCAGTTGGACTTTCCCAGTAAACAAATGTAAAATAAAATAAAATGAATAAATAAATAAAATAAAATTTTTGCTTTGTTTCCAGTGACTCCAGGCTTTGTCTCCATTTGTTTTGTTAACCAAGAAGCTGGGTTGAATTTAACTCTTTTATTCCTAACCAGGGCATGGTGAGTATATTTAGGAATGTCCTAATAAAGAAGGGTACAGATTCATCTAGTCAAAGTTGTTTTATTAGTTGGCAATTGATTCATTTTTAAGGTACTGGTAAAGGTATCTTTATCATAGTTAGTTGTGTTGAGTGATTGATTGATGTGGTGCACATTTGGCATGGATAACCCCTTACAATAAAGGCAGGTGGTTACTTAGATTGTTTGTTAAGGTGCCCATGGAAGTAATTTTTTTTCTGATGATTTGTGAGGACCCAGTCTAGGATGCTTTGTGTGTAACTGTTTTCATTTTTTTTTTTTTGTATTTTTGGGATATCTATACGTTGAGTAAATCCATAGAGGTTAATGCTTTAGTCTGAGGATGTATTTTTTACTATCAGCTAATCAAAATTAAAATCTTCCATTAGTATGGTTTCTTGACAGGTAGTTGAAGAACAACAGGAGAGGAATTCCTCATTTGTGTCAATGTTATTTCCAGAGCAGATATATGCTTTTATGGTTGTTTATGTTCAGAGTAGCCATCAGGACTTTAGCCATTCCTATAGCTGGGGGATAGTTGGATAAAGAAAGAGACTGAGTGTTTGTTTATGTATTATAGCAAACGCACCTGTTTTTGTTTTTTTCTATCTAGTCTAAAGATAAAAAAAAAGAAAAAGAAAAAAACACTACTCAGGAATCACGAACAAGAATTTATTACATCCAAAAACACATCAGTTTAAGCGCTTTTGTTCACTCTGGTAAGGACCTGCTTCAGTAACTGAGTAGAACCAAAAGAAAACAATGCTTAAATACAACTATTTTAAAAAATGGTGCCAAAAACACACCTTATTTTTTTCCTTAAAGTGAAATACACCATTGTTAAAACTACTACAATTAAAATTAAAATCATAAAGCTGCCAACATTCCAAAATATACATGTAAACGTGACTTAAGGTAAAAGAAAAAAAAAACAACAAACAATGATAATATCACTAGGAAGCTGCAAAAAGTTAAAAAACAAGATTAAAAAAAAATGCGGTGGTGGTGCTGCGGTAGCATCGTCACCTCACAGTAAGACATTGTCCTGTTCGATTCTCAGCTAAAGCGTATTCTTTGTGGAGACATGCGTGAATGGGCGTACCTTCGTTGAAGGTTGTGCGGAAGGGCTGGCAACTCGGCACGTAAAAAATCTACTGCCAATCATTAGCGGACCGGAGTGGCGACCCCTAATCGGGAAAAGCCAAATGACACAACAACAACTAATACATAAAGATGTGCCTTTTAAAACAGGTTTTAAAGAAATTACATCATTGATACTAGGTAGGCAAGTGCAGTTCAGTAAGACTTGCCAATGGTATTCCCTTTTCTCAAGCAGGTTTTCCAAATCACCCTCCACCGGTTTTTGTTCTCCCTGTTCAAGGATAGAAAAAGAACATTTTTTAAAATCCTTGCAAACTAAACTATCCTTGAACAAAGCATTAGTGTGACTGGACTTATGAATAGCGTATGTGTGTTGATAAATTCATGTCTTTAATGGCCCAACAGTCTTGCCAACATAAAATGATGGACAAGATGCACATACAACCACATACAACACTCCCCTAGAGTTACAGTTATGTCGACCCTTCACAGGAATAATGTGTGGATAACCATGAAAATGTATACTGGAACCTTCAAGAATTAACCTGCATTGTTTACAGGTACCACACTTCTTCATACCCCACTGATTTATACCTTTATAAACTTATAAACTTCTCATCATAGGCCCCTTGACATTCAAAGATATTTTTCATATTTCTACTATTCATGAATACAAATTTGGGTAAAGTCCCCATTTTACCAGCAAGACCCATGCAGGAAAAGACAGTAAACCAATTTTGTACAATGTCTGCTTTCAAGGTATCAATACCTTTACCATAATGTAAAACCAAGGCTCTCAAAAGGTCGTTAGATGAAACAGAGGAGCTGGTGTCACATCATCATTGGTAGTACCATCACAAGGGCACAAAATAGGTCTATATCTAGTGTGCCTGGACCTGATTACATTCTGTGCCAATGTATCAAATAAATCCTCAGGGTAACCCCTTTTGAGGAACATATGTTTCATCTTATTAACCTCATCATAGAAATGAGCATCATTAGAAACCAAGCGGCTGAGTCTGATGAGTTGTCCTTTAACCAAGTTCCACTTCTGCCATAATGGGTGTTGACTGTCAAAGTGTAAAAAAAAATAGAATAGGATGGCTTCCTAAAAATTCTGGACAGAAGTAAATTATTAATGGAATCCTTGCTTAACAGAATATCAAGAAAACTAATCTCTGAAAAATGATGTTGGCAAGTGAATTCCAAAAAATCGGTAGTACCATGCAAGAATTGAATGAACACGTCCAATAATTCAACACCACCATCGCATAATGCTTCAGTGTACAGGCTGTTGCTATAATATGACTCAGAGGTAAGAAATGTTCAGTAATGTAGAGTGTCAATGACAGTGACCTACACTATATATATATATATATATATATATATATATATATACACACACACACACACACACACACACACACACACACACACACACACACACACACACACACACACACACACACACATATATGTGTATGGATCTCGTACTATTGAGTGAAAGCTCAAACAACCGAAACCACATTGGCCGAACACACTTTAGCGAAAGTGCTTTTAACCAAAAAAGCACTTTCGCTAAAGCATGTCAAAAAAACTATAAAACAACAAAAAAAAAAAAAACAAAAAAACAAAAACATAGTACTCACATTGCCCCCACAGGCCCCCCACTTTAATATTCTTACTCCGAGATTGCACTACAGTGGGGAAAAGGGAATATTCCCTTATCCTCACTGTGCTACGATCTCAACAACATCCAACTCACCACATTTTCATCCTTATTTAAGCACACTTTTGAGAATTCGCAAAAGTGTGCTCGGCCGTTTCACGTTTGGTGAAACGGCTGTTCAATAAAGAGTACAGATCCCATATATATATATATATATATATATATATATATACATACACACACACTTATGTGTGTGTGTGTGTGTGTGTGTGTGTGTGTGTGTGTGTGTGTGTGGAATCAGTGAGACATGGGAAGGCACATATGAGAAGCACATGTTAATACAGGATACAAAATGGAAACAGGTACAGAGAAATGCAGTGAGTATTGAGGGTGATGCATGTGCAGTACCATATTAAAATACCAAAAGTAATACAGGTATGCATACACAAGCATAACTGTGCATATGGGAATGGTAGACAACAAGGAAATGTGTAATGCTGCAGTCAGTGCTGAAAGATTAAGATAACTTACTGTTAACTATGTAAATATGTACTACATAGTACAGCAAGAGATGCAAACCAAAAGAATGGAGATTGTTACATACAGCATTACTGTTGTAGATATCTTTACTAACATATACAAATGTCAAATAAATACTACATATTACAACTTGAAGCTAGTTACCTAGGTCAGAGAAATGATTAGAAAAACCCTGTGGCATCAGACATTTGAAACACCACCTAAAGATTGCTTAATCAGTCATTATCACAGTGCTCATCATTGTTACAGGGTCAGAATGACACAACAGGACACACACTCGATCAGCCATCAGTCTTACTCTAATGCAGTCTGGGACACCAATGCTGATGGCTCACACCATGGTCCTGGCTGCTGTCTGGAAACACTCAGCCCATGGTACTGTACCATGGAACTGGATGTGGTGACCCTAACATTTGAAGACGTGGTGTAGGCAGGAGCGGTAGTGTGATGTGTTTATGTGGGCTCACATTGCAGTGCCCATTGATGTCAAAGGGTCATGTGTGGGTCTAATGTGGGGGGTCTGCCTCTCCCTTTTGGAGTAATCTGCTCAGTACAATTAGGGCATATAACACCTGGTTTGTACTAGGGCACTGCTCAAGCACTACAGTAACAAGGCTTTCAACAGATCATGCAACATATACCACACTGCCATGTTGTGCAGCCAGTTCTGCCATGACCTCTCCATGTCGGCACTCATGACCATCATGTAACACATGCAGTTGGTGTGCTGCAATTGATGGCATGGGCAAGTGCACACAGGTCAATGTTATGATGCAGCTGTGAACATTCATATGCCTGCAATAATAAAAGGACACCCTCTGACAAACATCCAGCCACATCAACTACACTCCCACTTGTGATCCAACAGACAGTAACGGCCTTTGACCGACCGTATGGTTTCAGAGATATGAACATTTGTTTGAAATGTGAGGACATAATTTGATTCTGTCAAAAGGATTATGCTCCACTCATTAGAAGTTACAGTGCAAACTTTCTGAGCTCCATTGGAGTGAATGAGTTATATAACCGATATGTGCCATGTAATTTACATATCAAACAAATATGACAGACAATGTCAATACAACTAGTAAAACCTACCTGACATATCTTCCTCTGACTACACCCTGGTGATAATAGCTAAAGTGCCACTGTCATGATAAAAGCTAAATGTACACAACTCAATATTAAGCACATAAAAGCTATCATGTAGCATTCTACCTGAGGTATAGAACACAGCAAATAAGGTATACACATACTGGATGGGCAATGGTGCTTAGATCGCAGGTGTCCTATGTAGGTGAAGAAGACCACATTAGTCATGAAGGACACAGATGTAATTCTCGATAGTGAAATGTTATCAACGATATAGACTGCTTTACCAGGTACGTCCCCTCTGGTTGGGGAATGCATCATTCACTGTAAAGCAGATTCTATATTATAAAGTGGCACACAAACAAAAGGATGTCAGTATATTCATCAGTCATAACATGAGGTAGAGGCAGAGACACACAACAGCTGTGGATCACATTAATAGAATATGGAGACATTTATGTGACAAATGGTCCCTATGTCATGTGCATGTACCCATGTAGGGAACAAACCAATATTCAGATGTTGATGGAGCTATGCAATTGATAAACAGAAAATCACACGTTGCTGACAGTGTTATGCATGTACTGTGTTGGTAAAATAACATGATATAACATGTTGCACATCCATATCAGATGTGCTGTCACATCCACAGCTTTAAGAATTATAAATTAATGTTCTTCATATATGCCGTAGTGTGTGTGAATGTTGGACATACCTGTATAACCTAAAACACTTGCCTCAGTACCTCTCCTGGGAATCCAGTGATCCTGGCAGGTGGTATGGAAGGCCAGAAACATTGTTATGTCATCTTGGGGAGGCAATGGTGGCTCACCTCCAGTGGCATTGCTTGCCCTCTCATAATGATGTAGTCCATTTGCTGTACGGAGGATCATGTCAGAGCAGCATCACCCGCAGGCCTCATTGGATCTATTTTGACCATCCACATCATTTATCATACATATCCGATCTGTCCACACTTGATTCCTCCTCACAGTATTGCATGTCCATCCAAACAGGTTGTGTCCGTGCTGATATGGAGTCTCTATTATTTCATTTAATGTGTGTGTGAAATTGTCTCTCCTACTGCAGTTTGACATCTGAAAAACAGGGTGATATGCACATCTTAGCAATTATATAGGGGATCACATATTTACACTACAATGTTAAAAATATACATCAAATGAAAGGCCCACCTCTCATTTATAGTGCATAGCTATACAAAACAATCCATGCCATGTATACCACTGTCATGTACAGATAATCTGAATGAACTTTAAAACTTGCTTGAATAGTTGATCCATATGTCCTAACATCATCTGCATAGCTATCAATCCATTTAACAAGTCGCTACAGATTATATATGCAGAGTTGGGATTTGAATCAATGTCAGTGGCTATCATAACAAGTAAAGGCCCAACATGTAACCAATGTGTCAGAACTCCAGCACTATAATAATTGTGTTGCCACAGTTGCATGCACATCTGAACACACTTAACAATTCTACTTTAAGAATGTAGAATGCATCTCAAGTAGCAGTCAGTGACAGACAATATCACAAATGTGACTGTAATGATACGGTAGACAACACAACTACTGAAAGTTATACAGAAACAAAGCAGTAAATCAATAGCATATAAAAGATTACCTGCTATGCAGTCATGTCTACATGTTAAACAAGAAACAATGTAAATTCTAAGCCATCTTAATGTTGTCCATACCCAGCTGAATGTAATCACAATTACTACTATATGCTTAAGCATTAGAAAGTATCCATAAATCGGGCACTGAACATATAAGTTGCGGACAACCTAGGTAAGTCATTGATATGCTCAAACATATTTAACATGTTATGTTATAAATTAACCTGCAATAACTACAGATATGTGTTGCCTACATCCATATCTGTAGTTCTTAGGATCATAGGCTCATAAGATCATAGGATACTACTAGGCTATCGACCCGGAAGTCATTTTAAGCCTAGCCGTTTCAACCCAATGTAACACTGTAGAAGTACTACCGTAGAAGTACTAGTCAATACCCAAGACTGCATTTAGTGATAACTGCCCATGTCCAGGAGGGTTGTGGGCACAATCCCCAGTAAGTATTTACGGTGCCCCATCCACTCGTCCAGGTTCCTCTTGAAGAGTGTCATAGAAGTACTCTCTTTCATGTGAATTGGTAGCCTGTACCAAAGATGTGGCAGTTGCTGGGAGATAAATCTATTCCTTCAGCAAGCTCTATTTAAGTTACAGGCCATATTTAAGTCCCTGGAATGGGTAGGCCTAGGTCCATATGATTTAGTAGTAAGTTCATTAGGTTTGGGTCTTGGGTTACGCTGTAGGCTAGGCATAAGTCTCCCCTAAGAAGTCTATACGATATGCAGTATAGTGACAGGTACTTTAGTCAATCCATGTAAGGCATATGCTGGAGGCCCTTGATCTTCTTTGTTAGAAACCTACCACAGTACAATGGAGGCTAGCACAAGTTCACAACTCACCAAGTAAAAAGCACCAGTGGAGGAAATAAAGCCCAGTCCTTTCTTTAAAATCCAATTTAATGTCAAAAAGCACGACAAGTCAATCCAGCAAAACAAACGACCAAAAAAAATGAACTTCAAGGCACATTAACGCTATGTCTCCACACTTGCGTTTTCGTTTGATACACTTCCTCAGATGTGAATGAATACTAATTAAAAATACACCTCACTTTATATACATACACTAATTAAACAATTTAATTCACTCTGCTTTAATTAATGACCATTAAAAAAACTCTTTACTAGTCAGTTGCAACCTTTGAAAAAACAACCTAACCATTCATCCATTTTTCTAAAAAACTTATATTTTAATAACATTAATAAAATAAAATGAATTAAATATGCTCATCCACATATATTATTATTAAATCCTATATTGTTTAATATTAAATATCAAAAATGAAAACCTAATTTTAAAATCCATTGGAAAATGCATTTGATGTATTACATTATAGCACCATCTAGTGTTGAAAAGAAATATTTTATTCTAAAAAATGCTCAATGAGAATGTCAGCTGTTTAGAACTATTATAATATCAAAAACCCTCCTTTTCCAAATATAAAAAATGTTAAAAATTACAAAAATTACCAGGAATAGCTAATTACATTGTAAACATTACCATCAAATAAATGAAAGGCTATACTTTTTCATTCATAATTTAGCTGCCCTCATTTTTAACACTGGGGCCAAATACACTGTATTGTTCAAGCCAGGCGGGTTATAGGACTCCAGATGGAGTTGCCATAACAACTCCTTGTATTCTATAGTGTCCTCCCAAGGTCCCCCTCTAACATCTTTATTAACAACCTCTACAACAAAGAAGGAGAAGACTGCCTCCACACATTTAGTTTTGTGTCTAAAAAGTGCATTATTGATACAATTAGTTTTTATGTCATAGTTATGCTCATATATTCGATTTTTTAACCTCCTTTCTGATTTACCGACATAAAATGCTTCACATTTTATGCACATACTCAAATAAACTATACCACTGGTTTGGCAGTTGGCGAAGTGGCTACTTTGGATCAATATGTCCCTACTACTAATATATACTGTGTCTTTGGCACATATAAAAGGACATTGAGAGCAACTTCCACATTTAAATGTGCCTACTCTCCCTTTCTTTGTTCTATCTCCCTTTCCTTTAACCTCAAAAAAATTCTTAAGGTTTTTGCCTTTCCTATATGTACATTTTAAAGGGTATTTGAACAAACAATTCAAGTCCAAAATTTCACCAAATTTTTGCCATTCATTTTCTAACAAGTTTCTAATTATACTTGCCTCCCCACTGAAATCCAATACAAAGTTGTTGTAACTCTCAAATTGGTCATTTTTGATGTCAACCTTCTGTCCTTCATATTTTCCTAAGATAGGCTGGTATTTATCCCCCCTTCCTTTAACAACCTCATCTTCTATTTCCTTAATTAACCTATCAGGGTAGCCTCTATCTAAAAACATTTTGCGTAATCTTCCACATTCTTCTTCAAAATCCTTCTCTCTAGAGGTCATTCTGCTACCCCTGATGTATTGTCCCTTGATTATACCCTTCTTATGATGGTGGGGGTGGGCACTATCATATGCTAGAAATGAGTTGGAATAACTTTCCTTTCTAAACACCTTTGAAAAAAAATCACCCTCTCCTTTACCAACAAAAATGTCCAAATATTTTAAACTTTCTTTGCTCTGAGAAAAGGTGAAGGAGAGAAAATTGGTGGTTCACCAATAATAATTCATTACATTGGATATAGTTGACCTTTTTTCGTCCATCCCCTACAAGGAGGGTTTGGAGTGGTTTGAGGAGGCCTTGATTAATTATGGAAAATTTTCCCACAATGAATTTTGTTTGATTCTGACTTTAATGGATTTGGTCCTGAATAACAATTATTTGCAATATGAAGGAGAGTTTTTTAAGCAGATCAAGGGAGTTGCTATGGGTGCCCGTTGTGCACCCATATACGCGAATATTATTTTGGCAGCATGGGAACATAAATATATTTTAAATTCCCAGTTCGGGGTTTGTTGGAAGCTGTATAAGCGATACCTAGATGATATCTGTCTTTTATGGGTTGGTTCTGATGCAGAATTTATATCCTTTATGGAGTATTTATCCAGAACCACCAATTTTCTCTCCTTCACCTTTTCTCGGAGCAAAGAAAGTTTAAAATATTTGTTTGTTCAAATACCCTTTAAAATGTACATATAGGAAAGGCAAAAACCTTAAGAATTTTTTGAGGTTAAAGGAAAGGGGGATAGAACAAAGAAAGGGAGAGTAGGCACATTTAAATGTGGAAGTTGCTTTCAATGTCCTTTTATATGTGCCAAAGACACAGTATATATTAGTAGTAGGGACATATTGATCCAAAGTAGCCACTTTGCCAACTGCCAAACCAGTGGTATAGTTTATTTGAGTATGTGCATAAAATGTGAAGCATTTTATGTCGGTAAATCGGAAAGGAGGTTAAAAAATCGAATATATGAGCATAACTATGACATAAAAACTAATTGTATCAATAATGCACTTTTTAGACACAAAACTAAATGTGTGGAGGCAGTCTTCTCCTTCTTTGTGTTAGAGGTTGTTAATAAAGATGTTAGAGGGGGACCTTGGGAGGACACTATAGAATACAAGGAGTTGTTATGGCAACTCCATCTGGAGTCCAATAACCCGCCTGGCTTGAACAATACAGTGTCTTTGGCCCCAGTGTTGAAAATGAGGGCAGCTAAATTATGAATGAAAAAGTATAGCCTTTCATTTATTTGATGGTAATGTTTACAATGTAATTAGCCATTCCTGATAATTTTTGTAATTTTTAACATTTTTTATATTTGGAAAAGGAGGGTTTTTGATATTATAATAGTTCTAAACAGCTGAAATTCTCATTGAGCATTTTTTAGAATAAAATATTTCTTTTCAACACTAGATGGTGCTATAATGTAATACATCAAATGCATTTTCCAATGGATTTTAAAATTAGCTTTTCATTTTCTGATATTTAATATTAAATAATATAGGATTTAATAATAATATATGTGGGTGAGCATATTTAATTCATTTTAGTTTATTAATGTTATTAAAATATAAGTTTTTTTAGAAAAATGGATGAATGGCTAGGTTGTTTTTTAAAAGGTTGCAACTGACTAGTAAAGAGGTTTTTTAATGGTCATTAATTAAAGCAGAATGAATCAAATTGTTTAATTAGTGTATGTATATAAAGTGAGGTGTACTTTTAATTAGTATTCATTCACATCTGAGGAAGTGTATCAAACGAAAACGCAAGTGTGGAGACATAGCGTTAATGTGCCTTGAAATTCGTTTTTTTTTTGGTCGTTTGTTTTGCTGGATTGACTTGTCGTTTTTTTTTTTTTTAAAACAAGTTTATTGTTTTAACATATAAGAGAAATATCATAACAATTTTATACAAATAATTAAAATAGGTATTATTATAATATTCAACAAAACAACTAAAGTATTTACAAAGACATCCACTACAATCAGATCAATTAATTAAACTAAAATACTGTGCTATTGAAATTAGAATATTTTTAACAAATTTTGTAAATTATCCCATACAATAAAATGTGATGTTTTTCTAGTTGTTCTCATTCTAATTGTGCTTATTTCCATATGACACATTATATTCATAACATTTTTAAATTAATTGAACGAAGGAGGTGTATCTGAAATCCAATTTCTAGTTATTATTTTCCTAGCCACTGCTAGGATAGACCATAACAAGGGAAGCTTAATCTTTTTAACACATTGAGATACAGGTGTGTTGAATAATATAAGAGACTTAGAAATAATGAAATTATCTGTAAAAAGAGCCTGCAAAAATTCATTAATTGACTTCCAGTATTCTTTCAACTTCATACAGTCATAAAACATATGAGCCCAGTCAGCATTAATTTCTACATTACATCTCTTACATAGATTATCTTTATTATTAATTTTATTCATCATCAAAGGTGTATAAAAAGATCTATGTAAAAATGTCCATGTATAAAGTCTCCAGACAATGGAAGATGTAGTTCTATAAGCAGATTCCAATATATATTGTTTATCTTGTTGAGTTGGTGGGTCCCCATTAATAGAGGTGAAATAATTCCAGTATGAATCTACATTGTAAAAAGTTTCTTGTCTGATAATTTTATGTATATATGAAAGTTTACCTTTATCAGAAACTTTATGCTGTAAATTTATTATCAAGTAATCAATCAGTTTTGGAATAGATTCTTTAACTGTTATAGACATTAGATCTATTCTATCAATGAGATGTTGTCTAAAGATCTGAACCTCTAACCAGCAAGTTTCTCTTAGATCAAATTCTTGTTTTAAGAAATCTAGATTTTTAACTTTATTATCAGATATCAGCTGATACCAGTACTTTAGATTATTATCTATAGCTAAATGAGCTCCTTCAGAAGTAGATGACATAAGCATACCCTGAGTATAAATTATAGGGAATACAATAAAATTCCATTCCCTATACTTAGGGTGCATGAATATAAAGTTACGATAACTAATAATAATATTTAATGGGTAACAGACCATATGTTTAGGTGTAATAGGTGAAGTACAAAATTCCTTTAGCAACCACAACATGGAGTTATTTATAATCATATTTTTATGTGTTAAGGAGATTTTCATGAAGTGCATACTAATTAGCTCCCAATAATCTTTCCATTTTGTGACATATGACCGATCTATTAATAAAGTAATAACTTTTATAATAGAAGAGATAATATATAAATTAAAGTCTGGAAAAGAAATACCCCTTGAGACCAGCTATTAGTATGTTTCTTTAATGCAATCCTAGGTCTATTAGGTGCCCATAAGAAATTTAACATTAGTGTATTCAGTTTCTTGATAGTTATTTTTGTAGGTGAAAGTATTATTGATTGTATTAAGTATAAAATCTTGGGGAATATTATCATTTTAATAATTGTAAGTCTCTCCTCCATAGTAAAAAACATATTATTCCAGGTATTAAAAGATTTTGTATATTAAGAAAACAGGTATTATAGTTATTATATATAATAGATTTAATATCTTTAGATAGTATTATACCTAAATAAGTTATCTGACCTGAGTTGGGTACATATTTAGTAAAATCACTAATGAGAGTATTTTTCGTGTATATATAGGTAGTATTTTAGTTTTTTCTTCATTGAATATTAAACCAGAAATACTTTTAAAATTCATCATTTTATCAAATAAAGACTGCATAGAAGAATTAGATCCTGCTGATGTAATTAGAACATCATCTGCAAAAAGTTGAATTTTTGATGTTGTATTTTCTTCTATTTCAAAACCCTCTATGTCAGTACTGTTTCTAATCAAATTAGCCCAAGGCTCCATTATTAAAGTGAATAATAGTGGAGAAAGTGGACATCCTTGCTTTGTACCTTTAAGAATGGGTATTGTTTGTGAAACATATGTTCCTACCTTAATATAAGCCAGCGTTCCTTTGTATAAATGCTCAATTAAATTTACAAATGCATCAGAGAAATTTGTGCACTTCAGTAAGGTAAACAGATAGTCCCAACTTACTGAATCAAATGCTGAACCTATATCAAGACTAATAAGTGTTAAATCTTTCTTTTTCCTATTTGCAAAATCAATTAATGTTAAAGTTCTTCTTATATTATCAAAAGTATTTCTATTTACAATGAAGCCCGTCTGATCTATGTCTATAATGCCGGGGATAATTGTCTTCAATCTATCAGCAAAAATACTCATAAACATTTTATAATCAACATTAAGTAATGAGATGGGTCGATATGAAGAACATCTAGTTGGATCTTTATTAGGTTTTAAAATTGGTGAAATAAATGTATATTGCCAAGATGGGGGGGGTCATTAACTCAGTTTGGGCCAGAATAAAAACCTTATGTATTAATGAATATGTAGTTTTAGAAAGGATTTTATATATCTCTGGTATAATACCATCATTACCCGGTGCTTTGTTTGATTTAAGCTTATTTATTTGTGTAATAACTTCTGTATATGAAATACTCTTGTCCAATAGTTTAATCTGTTGTTTATTAAGCTTTTTATTCATGTTTGTGGTTATAAACTCCTTTATTTTATCTTTAGATTCCATGTTAATGTTGTTATGGTTAATCTTGTGAAAGTGATTTCTAAATTCATCCAGTATTTCTGGTATACTAGAAACATTCTTCTTTTCCTTAGAGAAAAGATTTCTTTGATATGGTTTTGTTTATTCAATCTTTTGTTTTATTTTTAAGTCTATGTAAGTATTCGGGCTTATTGAATAAGACAAAACTTGTATTTCTCTAAAGTTATTTTAACTTTATTAGTTAAAATTTCTTTGTATTTCTCATTTAGTTTGTTTATTTCTTCAATAACTTTCTTGTCCATAATATTTTCTTTATTATTATGTTTATAAGAGTCTAGTTTACTTTGAATATCTAACAATTCCTTATCCCAAGATTTCCTTTTGTTATTATACCATCTGATACTTTGTCCATATAGATATGATTTTAAGGCATCCCAAACATAGACAATGGAGACTTCAGGAGTATTATTTATGTCTAGAAAATGTTGTACTTCTGAAAGTATATATTCTTTATAGTCTTTTAGCTGAGTTAAGTATGCTGGTATCCTTTTGATCTGAACATTATGAGTATTTTTATCATGAATTCAAAAACAATTGAGTTATGATCAGATATAGGACATGAAATGATTTTGGAATTAATTAAATCTGTTACCATCTGGTTAGAAATAAAGACCCTATCTATTTTTGAATAAGTTTTGTATCTGTTAGAAAAAAGGTGTATGGTAATGATTTTGACTCTATCTGATTATTAATATCATTCAAATGATAAGAATTAGCAAAATCATTTAAATGTTTTGCATTAGATGTAATTCTTCTTTTCTTTATAGTGGTAGTATCGCTTTCATGTAGTATACAATTAAAATCACCAGCTAAAATAATATCCCCTATAGAGAATGATATGATCTTATCAATATGATGTTTCACTGTATTAATACCAATTCCAGGTATCCAGTATACATTAATTAAAGTGTAAGTCTTCCCATTAATTTGTATTGTAACCATACAAAACATTCCTTTGTCATCCTGATAAGACTTAATGGTTTTAGGAATGGGCATACTTTTATTCCATAAAATAGCCACTCCTCTTTTTTCTGAGTGTGCTCTGAACTAACCAATACTGCATACTTATTAGTGGCTAGTTTATCAATATCTTTTTCAAGAGATGGGTTTCTTGCAGGAAGACTACATTGGCCTTGTGTAGATTAATGTATCTTATTAGGCTTGCCCTTTTACACGGATTATTCAATCCATTAATGTTTAAAGAAATTCCTTTTAAAGATGTCATTTGGCATTTTTAAAACTCAAGAATCTTATGATCGAAATAACAAATAACAAGATAAAAAATGTTACATCTCCTCTTTAGGTGTACCTTTAAATATAGCTGTATTTATTAAATCTCTTATGGGATTTTGTATAGGATTCAATTTTGTTTGTAGTGACAATGAGTGTACAAAATATATTGTGGATGTCAAAACTATATACATATAACAATGAACAAGTGAAAATAATGTAAGGATTAAACCTTGCATCCCGCCTGAGTTGAAAACTCCAACTTAGAGCAGTATTTACTACTCAAGTTAACCCCTACCCTAAGCAGCAGTACCTCAGCTACCACCTTATCAATTTAATACTAGTTATATTTAACTGAGGTTAACAGTTTTCAATTCAATTATCTATCAAGACAAAACTACACATTTGGTAAAACAGCATTATATAAACTAAAATAAAATTTTTTTTTTTTTTTTTTTTTTTAAACTGTTCATACTATTATATAGATCTATGTAATATATAACACTTGAATTCTAATAGCATTCAAATAATCTTAATGTTAGAAATCAAGAGGAGAGAAAATTATGTTCTAACATTCATTTAAATCAAAAACTTTGGCTAATATGATTCAGACATTACATGCATTAAGATGCATCTATTTTCTGTCATGTGAATTCTATCAACAGCTTCCAAAAAAATCTTGAATTGTTTGTATATGAGCATTTACTTAAACTCATTATTGTCAATAGAGTAAAACATTGTATTCATAAAAATTATTATAAATTATATTGCATAGTTATGCAGATTCTCAGAAACACCTGCGTTATTACCTAAAAAAAAAAAAAAAAAAAAGCCATCACACACATAAACACAGACACACACACATACATATACACACACACATATACACACACACACACACACACACACACACACACACACACACACACACACACACACACATACATATACACATACACATATATACATAGATACACACACACACACACACACACACACACACATATATATATATATATATATATATATATATATATATATATATATCTGATCTCACTGAGTTGTGTGTTAGTAGAGCACTATCCTACTTGCTGTCCCTAGAATAAATCTGTCTGCTTTATACAAAATAATGCACAGCAAACACATATTAGTAACCAGATTTTACAATCATGCTAACCTACTGCTTTAAAATATATCACATGACATTTCTTCCAGAATAGAGTTATAAGATTATTTATGCTTGCCAATCAGATGAATTAAATGAGTTATAGTAAAGTATATGTTTGGGACACAAGTTTTAACACAGATTATTATGCTACTGTTAAGTAGATTTTCAAAAACATTTAAATAAATGTTTCATTTTCTATGCCTTCTAAAATAAGATATGTACTTGCTACAAGAAACTACATCATCCAAACTCATCATAACTGACATATTTTATGAATAGAGTATTTTTCCTGAATCTGTGGTGTGTCAGTGTGATAACCTTGTCAATGTTTATACTAACTGCTTTCAGTTTCTCTGTGAAAATTCTGTGAGTGAAGCTTTGAGGAAACTCATGGACACTATGCATGAGACAGCCCACATCCCAGATTGTCTCCCTTAACATTTTTGGCGGGAAACTTATTAAAACTTGTGGCAAACATTCATTTTGTCAATAGAGTAAAATATTGTATTCATAGAAATTATTATAAATCATATTGGATAGTTATGCAGATTCTCAGAAAAAAAGCCATCACACTCACACACACACACACACACACATACATACACACACACACACACACACACACACACACACACACACACACACACACACACACACACACACACACACACATATATATATATATCTGATCTCACTGAGTTGTGTGTTAGTAGAGCACTATCCTACTTGCTGTCCGTAGAATAAATCTGTCTGCTTTATACAAAATAATGCACAGCAAACACATATTGGTAACCAGATTTTACAATCATGCTAACCTACTGCTTTAAAATATATCACATGACATTTCTTCCAGAATAGAGTTATAAGATTATTTATGTTTGTCAATCAGATGAATTAAATGAGTTATAGTAAAGTATATGTTTGGAACACAAATTTTTAACACAGATTATTATGCTGCTGTTAACTAGATTTTCAAAAACATTTAAATAAATGTTTCATTTTTTATGCCTTCTAAAATAAGACATTTACTTACTACAAGAAACTACATCATTTAAACTCATTATGACTGACATATTTTATGAACAGAGTATTTTTCCTGAATCTGTGGTGTGTCAGTGTGATAACCTTGTCAATGTTTATACTAACTGCTTTCAGTTTCTCTGTGAGAATTCTGTGATTTGAAGATTCTGAGGTAACTCAAGGACATTGTGCATAAGACAGCCCACATCCCAGATTGTCTCTCTTAACATTTTGGGAAACTTATTAAAACTAGTGACAAACATTCATTTAGCAGTGTAAATGCATCTAAACATGACAGAACCTCCACAATGTATTCCACAGATCATCACAGCCTCTATGCAAGTGAAATTAAACTCAAAATTACCAACAAGCAATAAAACTCAGCATTCTTCTCCCAACTCAATTTTCATACAAATCCTATTATTCACTGTGCCCACACAGTCTAAAGCATTTCAATATATTAATAAAGAAAAGAAAAAGAGAGTAGAAAATAAAAGGGAGTGAGGCAGAAATAAAAAATGTAAGAGAAAGCTGTAAGAAGTATATACAATGGAATGTTACTTACTGTTTATATTAATAGAGTTAAAAATAAAACATATTATTTACTCTTATTTAGTTCTGATTATTATTAGTTAAAGCATGACAGATTATTTACAAACAAGCATAAGCAGTATAATCAAGAAAGTATAATTAGAAATAGCATTTGAAGAACTTATAAACTTTTACAAGAAATAAATATGTTATTATTCTATTAATGATATTTTCATTACTGTTCTCTCCCTGCCCTCCCCACCCTTTACCCACTACATAATCTAAATAGAATGTCATTGTTTAAACAAAGAAAATAATAAAAGAAGAAGGAAAAAAAGGTAAAGATAAAAAATGTATCAAATTACTAACCTTACTTTTTCAGAAAGAAAACAAATCGAGTCACAGCCTGCCATTAAATCCTCAGGCATTTTGAGTGGTTATGAAACAAAACATTTCTTTGCACATAGAGAATAACTTTGATTAAATCTTTTCCAAAATATTTGTGGCTTTCTGGAAATGCAGGAACTATATTCAAAAGATTAATAATGAACTAAAATGATGAGAGAGAAAAAACATATAACAAATCATTTGTTTTTAGTCTCTTCTTCTTCTCTGAAGTCTTCCAGGAAGCTTCAGTTGCCAATCTCTTTAATGAAGAACTAGCCCATTCCATTTCTTCTATTTTATCCAAAATCCTTTTTCTTTGACAAACAGTAAAGCAGAGTCTAAATCATCGAAGACCTTAGGACCATCAGGAAGGAAGATTTTAAGCTTGGCAGGAAACAGAAGGTATGTTTTAAACTGTGCTTTTTAAGCTCCCTTATTAGTGGCAGAAAAACTTTTCTTTTAGCAATTACCATGGAAGAATAGTCATTGTCAAAACGCACAGTTGTCTCATTAAACTTAACAGGAGCTTTAGCCCAAGCAGATTTAAGAACCATCTCTTTATCAAAAGATGATAGAAATCTAACTATAACTGATCTAGGATAGTTTTTGTTAGAGTTAGTATTAGCTATAGATCTATGTGCTCTTCGATACCAAAAGAGAATGCTTCTGGTAAATCTAAAGTTTTAGGGAGCCATGTTGTTAAAAAGAAGTAATATTGTTACCTTCAATATTTTCTGGCAGTCCAAAAATCCTAATGTTATTGCGCCTAGATCTATTTTCCAGGTCATCCAGCTTTGTTTGTAAATGTGTATTTTGTTTCAGCAGAAACTCAATGTTGATTTCCTGTTCTTGTATTTTATTTTCCATGTCATTCACAGCTTCTTCTATGCCTGTCATCTGGATCTTCTGTTGTTGCAGGTCCATATGTAACAAGTCTATTTGTTTTGTAGTTTTTTCTATGAAAGGGTCTATTTTAGTATCCATTTTATCCATCTTAGCAGTAAGTTGCTGGACTATAATTATCAGAGACTGAAGTTCTTTCTTGATGCTGGAGTCTTGAGAATTTGTCTTACTGGAACTCATTTCAGACTGATAAACTGACAGGAAAATTTCCAAAGTAATTTCTGACAGGAATATTATTAAGATTTCCTTTCTTTTTTAGATATAGTTCAAGAACTATATAAAACAAACATATTTAGAAAGAGAATTACTTCAAGAATTAATTTTTTAAGTAATTAATTCCTGTCAATGTAATGAAATTGGTGGAGCTGAAGAAATCTGCTGCTATCCTGTGTTCATCCTTGGCCACGCCCCGACTTGTCGTGCTTTTTGACATTAAATTGGATTTTAAAGAAAGGACTGGGCTTTATTTCCTCCACTGGTGCTTTTTACTTGGTGGTTTGTTAGAAACCTCTGAGGTCTCTTTATTTGCTGCAGGTGCTTAGTAGGGTACATACCAAATGTGGAATTATACTCAGTTATGGCCCTGATAAGTGATGAGTATAGTGGTTTATAACTTCTTTTGCTCTTGAGGTGATGCCTTTACTAATCAAGTGAGCTATGTGGAAGGCTTTTCTTACAGTGATAGACACATGGTGGTTGACGTTAAGGTCACGGTCCATCTGTGATCCCAGGTCTCTTACCACTTTATGGGTACTTAGGATATTGTTGTTGATTTGATAGTGTGAAGGGTTATTGTTTGTGCCGAAGGGAATGATGATGCATTTCTTTGCATTCAGTTTGAGACCGTGACTAATACACCAGTCGTTGGTCTGTGTGAGACCCTCCTGGAGTATATTGACATCATTTGGGGATTCAATGATTGTACCTAGTTTGCAGTCATCTGCAAACTTGGTCAGTCACAGCCTTTTCTTTTGACATGAACTTCTGAGAAGTATATACCAAAAAGTAGGGGGTATAGCACTGACCCCGGTGGCAACCCGCTAGTAACAGGTCTGCTGGTTGATGTGGAGTCACCCACTTTGACAGTGCGTGTCTGGTTTGTGAGCCAGATGGCAACCCATCTTACAATGATGGGGTTTGCATTCAGTTTGATAAGTTTATCAGTAATGAGTCCATATGGGATTGTCTTGAAAGCCTTTGCCAAATTGAGGTATGCTGTGTGCACAGATTTGTCCTCATCAATGGCTTTGGTCACACTTTCAAAGAAATCCACCAGATTTAACAGGCAGGCTCTGCCCTTCAAGAAGCCAAATTAGGTAGGATCAAGAGTCACCAATGTCTTTATTTATGAGGTCCATAATGATACATTCCAAGACCTTACAGATTTGGCTGGTCAGGCTTATGGATCTGTAATTCCCTGGGTCTGTTGTAGGCCACCTTTGTGGAGGGGAATAACTGTAGCTGTTTAAACAAGCACAGCCTGTGGTTAGGCTATGAGTGAAAAGGATACTTAGTGGTGATGTTAGTTCATTTTTTAGCCTGTTTAGAAGACAGCCTGGGATGTCGTCTGGTCCCATAAAGGCCATGTTCTTTGCCTTGGACAGGGCTTTGAGGACCTGCTCTTCAGATATGTAAGATGGAGAGGATGTTTAGGGGAGGGTTTGTTGTAAGTCAGGAGGGGATAATGGTGTGAAATATTCACCAAATGTATCTGCTAGCAGGTTCACTCTCCGTGGGGTCAGTGTGTGTGATACTGTTGGCCACCAGTTCTGCACATGCTTGGGTCCTACCCTTTAGGTTACGTACATAGCTGTAAAGGTCCTTATAGTTATCCTTGGCAGTACTTGCTAGGTTTCTCTCAAATAAGCTCTTGGAGGATTTGACAAGTTGTCTTATTTACCTGTTAAGTCTGAGAAGGCTGCTTTTCCATTGTTGGGTCTTTGCCTTTTTTGTCTTTGACAGCAACTTTTTGCATTTATTGTAGAGTTTGTTGATTAAGGAAGCCCGCCATGTCATCTTGATTTTGCTTGGGGCTCTGGCTTTGATTCTATCTGGTACAGCCGAGTTTATGCAAGTGATTGTACAGGGCTTTAGTGTAAGCTTCAGTGTAGTTACCACTTTCAGCTTGACATGAGACTTAGAATGCATTTATACCTTCACCTAGGAGGGTATAATTTGCCTTGGTGAAGTCTTATAGTCTGATTTCACTATTTGTGAGTTCTGGTGTTAGTGCAGTTCAAAGGTAACAGATTTGTTGTCAGTTTTAACTAATGAGGGTCCAACATTTGCAGCAGAACACCTGTTTGACGTGTTGGTGAGGACCAGATCTAGAATATTTGTTTCTCTTGTTGGGGTATGGATAATTTGCTCCAGGGCATTTGAATTCACAAAGTCAAAGAAATGTTGTGCTAGCAAGTTTGAGCTAGAGTAGCTTTTAAGTTCACTGGGGCTGGTCTGTTTGTAACCAAACAACTGCATATGGAGAAAATCTGTTAGTTAGTGATGGACATGTACCCATATGCAGGCATACTGCTGAAGTCTCCTCACCTAATTTATATAACAGACAGATTGCAGTGCAGAGGATTTCAACAACATATGCATTAAAACATGTTTCAATTGTTTTACACAGCATAATATCAATATTGCAGAGTATATTGGGAAAAAGATGCTAAGGATGAAGCTGCCAGGTAACAGGAAAAGAGGAAGGCCTAAGATAAGATTTATGGATGTGGTGAGAGAGGACATGCAGGTGGTTGGTGTGATAGAGCAAGATGCAGAGGACAGGAAGAAATGGAAACAGTTGATCTGTTATGGTGACCCCCAATGGGAGCAGCTGAAAGAAGAAGAAGAAGAATATCAATATTGGTATGTACTAATATACACTGTATTCCACCAAAGCAAAGCAAGCAGGTGACAGCTTAACTTTGGAAGCTAGTTCTCCTTCGGCTACAGCCCAGAGTGAGGTTAGCTAAGTGCACATAGCTTTTAAATACCATTTGCACCAAATTTAATTAATAAGGTTCATTAGCATTCAGTGTTTTGGAATCCAATTAGCAAAAATGCTCATAAATTCTCAAATCTCAGCATATTAACCAATAGCTCAGCACAACTAATAAAATCAATAAACAGAAATATGTGTAACACATGCTGATGCCTTTTGTCCGCCACTATCTTATATGCACCAACTTTAAACTGCAATATTGATACATATACCTGTCATACTATTGCTACTTGCAAAATGAGTGGGACCTCAGCATTTTATTTGGAAAGGATTTTAAAGAAGAACCATACTGAGGGTGTTAACTGAGAGGAGGCTTCAGTCAGTCAGGGTGCTGAACTGGACAGATGAGGAGACAATGCGGATCCTCACTGTCTATTCTGGACATAAGCAAAGGATGCAAGCATGTCCAAGAAACTTTACCATGATCGACATCTGGAACTGGAGTGCGAGGGAGCACCACGATGTACTGATATCAACAGGACTGGAGTACAGGTCCTCTACCACTACAAAGATCTACATCAGCACCCTGACTGACACAAGTAACAAAAAAGTGAGGGTAATGCTACTCAGTGCCAGAAGTCTAAACCTCAAAATGCACACACTCGAGGCACTCCTCAGTATGGAAAAATTGATATATGTGCAGTAACAGAAACCTGGTTTAAGGCTCCAGAGAGCACCCCAGCACTACCAGGCTACAACTCATACCATACATTTCGGCCACAGAACCCAAACCAAAATACAAAAGGTGGGGGCATATCCATATTCATCAATGATACCCACACCTCCAGGTTAGTGGCACAGCACGATGCTTCAGAGATCATCCACGTGCAACTAACAATGGTCAAAACTGCAATTCAAATTGTAGCTTGCTACAGATCACCCACCATGTCCCAGGAACCCCATTCTGCATTTTTGGAAACACTGGGAAACATAAAAGTCCTACCAAACACCCTAATATTGGGTGATTTGAATTACCCAAACATTAACTGGGATAACTACTCAAGTACTAACTCCCTTGCCCAACATTTCCTAGAATTTATAAACTCAAATGCCCTGGTTCAACTGGTCAACACTCCCACTAGAGGTGACAACATATTGGACCTGGTCATCACCAACATGGGCGACCGGTGTTCCACACCAGAGGTCATCCCCTTGCTGGATAGATCTGACCATAAACAAATCACTTTGGATATCAACATTCCGCCCCCACCCCCGGACAAGGAAACCAGCCTGAAAAACTTTTCAAAAGCAAACTTCACGTTACTTAAGACCGAGGTGGAAAGTTTCAAAGCCCCCAAGCTAAAGGATAATGTAGTCCAAGCTGCAAAATCCTTTACTAATGCATTCTACAGGCACCTACAAGAATGCATGGATCATGCTATCCCAAGCAAAACCAAGACTCACATTTCCAAGAAAAGGAAACCAGTCTGGTGGACTCCTGCCATAAACAAGCTATACAACTGAAGGAGGAAACTAGTACAGAAAAGAGTAAAATCCCAAGAAGGGAAGACATCCCTGATCAGTATCAGCAAGAAACTACGATCCCTCATAAAATCATCCAAGGTGAGCTTCGAAAGATAACCACAAGGCATTCTTTAGATATGTCAAGAATCTAAGTGGCAATGGTCAGATCTGCTCAGAGCTAGTGAAGAATGGCATAAAATACACTGAACCGACCGATGTCACCAACGTCCTGGCAGACAGGTTCAATGCAAACTTCATCCCCCCTCTCACCCCCAAAAGGGCCCATAACCATACCAGAAGCATGTAGAGTCCATGAAATCACAGACACTCTCCAAAGCCAAAAATACAGCATCAATAGGACTGGACGGTGTCCCAGGCTACGCCCTACATGAGCTCAAAGATGAACTAACCCCTCACTTAACACACTGTTCAAACTCAACCTCTCCACAGGCCTCGTACCCATAGAGTGGCACACAGCAATGGTTATTCCGCTCCACAAAGGTGGAGCCACAACTGACCCCTGGAACTATCACCCTATAAGCCTGACTAGCTTAGTCTGCAAGGCTATGGAGCGCATCATCATGGAACTCATTAACAGAGACATTGGGAACCTCCAAACACTGGACCCTATCCAGTTCGACTTTGTTAAGGGCAGATCATGCCTCCTAAATCTGGTGGACTTCTTTGAGACAGTTACCAAGGCTATAGATGAGGGAAAGGTGGTACACACAGCTACCTAGACCTCACACAGGCCTTTGACACCATTCTCCATTCTGGTATTATAGACAAGCTCACCAGCCTGAACATAAACCCCTACATCACAAGACGGATTGCCAACTGGCTCACAGACAGAGCCCACATGGTGGGAGCTGTGGGAGCTAGGTCCGACTCTAAATCAGTTACAAATGGCATTCATCAGGGCTTAGTCCTAGGACCCCCTCCTGTTCAGCATATACTTCTCAGAGGTTGAGGCAAGCACAGGAGGACTATGGCTGACCAAATTCGCAGACGACTGCGAACTATGGGCTATAATTGACTCTCCAGCTGACACAGACATCCTCCAAAAGGGTCTCACTGAGATGGATACCTGGTGACAAAATTATGGCCTTAAGCTAAATGCCAAAAATTGCATAGTCATCCCTTTTGGAAACAACAAAGTACCCACAAACTACCACATAGGTGGTAGTCCCCTAAATACAGAAGACATAATAAGGGATCTGGAGACCCAAGTAGATAGTAATCTCACCTTTGATAATCACATTGCCAAAACGGTTAGAAAATCCTTCTACGTGGCCCACCTAATCACAAAAGGGTTCGCATCCATATCAAAAGAGGTCATTCTACCGCTCTACTCATCACTCATCAGACCCATCATAGAGTACAACGCCCCATTTGGGATGTACCTTACAAGACACCTGAAACAGCTGGAAAGACCACAGAAGTACCTCACCAAGAGGATCACTGGCCTCAAACAGATGCCCTAAGCAGCTCGACTGAAGAAACTCTGGCTGTACTCGGTTGCATACCACCTACTCAGAGGTGACCTCTGCCTGACATACAAGGCCATGTCCAACCCAGAATTGATGGACATGCTCCACCTAAAGAAAACCTCACACTCTAGGGATCTAAACCTCACCACAACAATAAATAGGACATGCTGGAGGGATAGATTCCTGTCCCAGAGACTCCCCATGCTTTGGAACAAGATCCCAATCTACATTAGGCAGAGCTCCTCATTAACATTCTTCAAAGAAACCTTGATGAGTGGATGGGAAACAGAAAGTTTACCCCAGGGATCACTTCAGTGGCTCTGCTGGACAGAGGCACAGGGAAGTAATCTAAGGGGGCGGCGAAAGCCAACCCATTCTGGCTAGGCTTATAAATGCCTTTGGACAGATAGCCTAGTACCTACCTATGAACCTAACAGAGGGACACAAAGGGTCTTCATTGGAGGGTCACAGAGGTCTGAAACCAGTCACCGGATGTCCACAGCGGGTCACATACTCCATACCTTAACACCTGCATTATCATATATGTGTGCATGTAGTAAACATATGTGTTTATATGGTGCATTGTATTTCAATTAATTAGTAATAGTCATTTACATGAAGGAAATTTACATTAAAGTTAACATTCATGTATCAACACATTCTAAGGTTATCCACAATTATACTGGGCCACTGTACACATTATGCAGGACTGTCAATTATAACTGTGTATTAATATGGGTTTCAGATATTTTTATTTTATTTATTTTATTTGCAGTTTGTTTGCCAGGATAAGTCCATTGGCCATGAAGAGCCCATTTTCAATGGAGTCCTGGGAAGAAAAGCTCCAGAATAATACAAAAAATCAAAGTAAATACAGAGAGTAAAAATACATAATAGTAATACACAGAATGCAAAATACATACATAATAGTATCACAGAGGATACAACTGATACAGTACAAGATAAAAATTGTTAGAAGCAAAAAATAATAATTTTTTTTTATTCTTTGCTTGAGAGATATACTAGCATTACTGATATCCCATAAGAGTTGCTTTTAAATCAGTGAATAAGCTGTGATGTCCTTGAATTCAATTGGTTAAGCAATATGCCATGCCTCTACCTAATCCTCTACACCCCTTTTCTCCAAATATGTCTGTATATGATTACTAGATTCTACTATTTCTTTTTACTCTGCACACACTGTTAACTTCTTATCAATTTCACACACTAGGCTATTAAATACATTTTTATTTATTTTATTTATTTGTCATTTGTTAACTGGGTTGGTCCAACTGAGCCAAAGGCCTGTTTGCAGTGGAGACCCAAGGAGAAAAGCTCCATTTACATATGCAAGACAATCAAAAGAGAAAACAACAATTGCAAATGCATAGTTAAAATTATCAAATTTACATAGAACTTTGAATCCTATAGGAAGAGAAGACAAGAGACATACATGAAAGAGATACACAATGTCAAAAAGAACAAAATTAATTGGATTCAATAGTAGTAGAAGTATTTCTTGAGCAGGAGTATTTACAAGAGCAAATTAATGGGCACGTATAGATTCTACAATATCTTCTCTATATTATAATTTAACTCTTTTGGTGCATCTTCTCTTAAAATATGCTGCATACTAACATAATCCAAGTTTTCTGCTGTATTCTAATACTGAGAGTACCTTTCCTTTCTTCACTCTAATACCACCATGTCTTTTTTTTTTTTACAAAAAAAAAGGGATTACTCTCATATTTTCTAATGCATTTTTGCTACAAGCTTTTTATGTCATGTTTATTGTACTGTATTTCATAAATATTTTTATGTATTGATACTGTATTTTTAAAGATGTTTGTGTCTATTTAACTTGGAGCTTTTCCCCTCGGGTCTCCACTGAAAATGGGCTTACAGCTCAGTTGGACCAACCTGGTTAACAAATGCCAAATAAATAAATAAATATGGAAAAATAACTGGTGTTTCCCTATGTGTGTGTTTAAATCCTGGTGTAGCCTGTTGTGAAAAATTATTGGCAGCAGTTGACTTAATATTGCATATCACATATGGAAAATCTATACTTGTTTTGTAATTTAAACAGTACAGACCCCTAACTGGGAAAAGCCGAAAAAGACAAAAAAAAGACTTTTACACATCTAGCTTGGCCATGGTGCATTGTATCGCTTAAACCAAGGATGACTGTATTTCTGTGTTATCCACAAAGCTTCTAGAAACATTACACAATATACTTTTGTATGAATGATAAATGCTTTATAAAACATATATTAGTAAACTGTAATGTTTAAAATTCACAACAGTCTTTTATAATACATGTCTGCTTTCGGCAGTTTAATGACTGTGAAGACCGGTGCAGGTTATCTTGGCTGAAATATTTATTTGTCTTGTAAACATAATGCAAGAACAAGAAGTGTGGATCTGTAGTCTTCATACTGTCATATAGCTGTAGGGTTAGTAATGCATGTGGACATATTGACTACTCTCACACCTAATGTAGGTATGAATCACACAGTTGTGCACTAATTGCTTTAATGGCTATTTATTTGTTTAAAGTACATTCAAATGCTGACACATGATAGTTTATCCTGAGGATAACTGTGCATTTCATCATTATGCAATAGACTTTTACAATACTGGAGGAAACATGATGTCCATTACCTGAAATAGTTAAGCAACAGGCTAATATACATGTTGTTTGCCCATGTGTGGGTTCACATCTCAGTATATCCCATTTTGGATGATGTCTTGGCAGTTAAGCATTTACTATTGCACAACACATATGGCAGGTTTGGTAGGTTATATGTTAGACATTTTACACATCTAGAATGGTTGTGGTGCACTGATGCCTATTATGCTCAGGCTGTGGATGTCTACTCATATCTGTATTATTCACAAAGCTTCTAGAAATGTCATACAGCATATTTCTGTTGATAATGGTATATGTGTGAATGCTGGGTAATACATACATGTGTTACTTCTATGTTTAAATTACACAACAGTCTGTTATAATCCATTACTCCTTTTCATTAACTACCCTCCTACCTAATATTCATGTGTAGGTTTGAATCCCACAGTCGAACATTAATTTCTTTAATGGCAGATAAATTATTTATTTTTTTCACAGTGATAGGCAGTCATTAGCATTATGATCACAGTAGATTCTTTTTTCTTTTGCCTGCTCCTGTTAAGGGTTGCCACAGCAGATCATCTTTTGCATGTCGTCTCTCACCACATCCATAAACCTTGTCTTAGGCCTTCCTCTTTTCTTCTCATCTGGCAGCTCTATCCTTAACATCCTTCTCCCAATATACCCAGCATCCCTCCTCAGCACATGTCCAAACCAACGCAATCTTGCCTCTCTGGCTTTCTCTCCAAACTGTCCAACCTGAGTTGACCCTCTAATATACACATTTTTAATCTGTCCATCCTCATCACACCCAATGCAAATCGTAACATCGTTAACTCTGCCACCTTCAGCTCTGACTCCTGTCTTTTTTCAGTGCCACCATCTCCAACCCGTATAACATAGCTGGTCTCACTCCCCTCTTTTAGACCTTCCCTTTCACTCTTACTGGTACCCGTCCCTCTCAAATCACTCCTGACACCCTTCTCCACCCTGCCTCTATTCCACACTCACCATTACTCTGAACTGTTGATCCCAAGTAATTAAAGTCATCCACCATCACCAACTGTACTCCCTGCATCCTCACCATTCCTCTGTCCTCACACTCATTATTACACATATATTCTGTCTTGGTCCTGCTGACCTTCATTCCTCTCCTCACTAGAGCATACCTCTATCTCTTCAGGGTGTCCTCAGCCTGCTCCCTACTCTCATTATAGAGCACAATGTCATCCACAAACATCATAGTCCACAGTGACTCCTGTCTGACCTTGTCTGTCAACCTGTCCATCACCATTGCAAATAAGAAAGGGTTCAGAGCTGATCCTTGATGTAATCCCACCTCCACCTTGAATGCATCCATCACTCCTAGTGCAGACCTGACCACTGTCATATGGCCTTCTTACATATCCTGTACCACTCTTACATACTTCTCTGCCACTCCCAACTTCCTCATACAATATCACAACTCCTCTCTAGGCACCCAGTCATATGCTTTCCTCTAAATCCACAGACACAATGCAACTCCTTCTGATCTTCTCTAAACTTCTCCATCAACACTCTCAGAGCAAACATCGCATCTGTAGTGCTCTTTCCTGGCATGAAATCATACCGCTGCTCACTAATCATCACTTCCCTTCTTAACCAAGCTTCCACTACTCTTTCCCATAACTTCATGCTGTGGCTGATGAATTTTATCCTTCTGTAGTTACTGCAGCTCTGCATATCACCCTTATTCTTAAAAATCAGTACCAATACACTTCTTCTCCACTCCTCAGGCATCCTCCCAGTTTCCAAGATTTCGTAAAACAATCTGGTTAAAAACTCCAGTGCCATCTCTCTTAAACATTTTTTTTATTTAACATTTGTTAACCAGGAAAGTCTGACTTGGAACAAAGCCAATTTTCAGCAGAGGCCCAGGGATAAATGCTCCAGACACATGTCTTTGTAACATAGGAGGAAACTGGAGCACCTGGAGAAAACCCACACGAATGCAGGGAGGACATACAGACTCCACACAGAAGGAACCCCAGCCAAGAATCAAACCAGAGAACTTCTTGGTGTGAGGCAACAACACTACCACTGCACAACTGCATCAACACCTCCATGCTTCCACAGGTATGTCATCTGGGCCAACAACCTTTCCATTCTTTGTCCTCTTCATAGCTGTCCTTACTTCCTTCTTGCTAATCTGTTACACTTCCTGACTTGCTATCCCCACATCATCCACACTTCCTTGTTCTCTTCATTCATCAGCACCTCAAAGTACTCTTTCCGTCTGCTCAACACACTCTCCTCACGTGTGAGTATGATTCCCTTGTTATCCTTTATCACCCTAATGTGCTGCACATCTTTCCAGTTCGGTATCTCTATCTAGCCAATTGGTACAGGTCGTTTTCTCCCTCCTTAGTGTACATACTTTCATACAACTCTCCATACGCCTTATACTTAACCTTTACCACTACTCTCTTCACCATATGCCTCATGTCCTTGTACTCCTGCATACTTTTTTCATCTCTCTGACAATTCCACTTCTTTGCCAACCTCTTCCTCTGTATACTCTCCTGTACTTCCTCATTCCACGACCAGGTCTCCTTGTCCTTCCTCTGTCCAGATGTCACACCAAGCACCTTTCTAGCTGTCTACCTTACTACCTCTGCTGTGGCTGCCCAGCTGTCTGGTAACTCTTCACTGCCACTCAGTGCCTGTCTTAATTCTTCCCTGAACCCCACCTGACAGTCATCCTTTTTGATGATTATGATCATAGCAAATACAAACATTAAATGTGTTTGTAACGTATAATAAAAATGTAAGAATAAAAAAGTAAACTACATATAAACAGTGCTATATTCCTATAATACATTTTTAATACTTTTGATGCTATAAGGGAGAAAACCTGAGAGTGAGAAAGCTGAACTGTTATAGCTGAGGGGTATCGCTTTAAGCAATGTGATGACATGCAGTCACAATTGCCTGCTTTTATTGATTGAATCACAACCAGATATTACATATGTCTTTGGCCAGCTTAAATATTATTACACAGGCATGTCTGACTTACATGAAATGCGTAATGAACAGTAGTGCTGTTGCTCCATTCACTTAGTCAAGTATGCTATGGATGTCACCAGTTCAAGTCACAAAATGCATTTTGGCTATGTTATCTAGAATGTGATGTTAAATGTGTATAGCAGCTTATGTAATGCACATGGTAGCACCTGTAATTTTCGTTTACTTGTCAAGTAATATATACATACAACTTCATGTCTGGCTAATATATGTATGTACATGACCATACAAAATGACAAACACGTACACCTACACATATAGGTACATCAATCTATATATCTGCTTGTGTACACATATATATGCACATCAACATACAACACTGAGGTATCATTCATCATATATATTTGTACACAATTTTATTGATTATGATGTAGCACCACAATAATTTCAGTACACAATATCAGCAAAATCCCTCTCAACTGACTCTCACTTTCATATTTTCTCCCAGAGTAACACAGAAATTGAAATCATATCCCATGCTAAACTATTGGGTATTACCATTGACAATAAACTGACATTTGAACACCATATTGGCAATGCCATTAAAAAACACTGAAAATTAGGAGCCCTATACAGGCATAAAAATTTCATGGACAGCACCACCAAAAAAGCTCTTGCTAACACTTACTTGCTCCCCTCCCTGTTATATGGTGCCCCCATTTTTGCTAACCTGCACTCATCTCTACAAAATAAGGTCCGTTCTTGCTACCATAAAATTGCTAAATTTGCCACAGGTAATTCATACAGCTCACATCACTGCCAAGCCTTAAAATAATTAAACTGACTGGAATTTCCACATCACATTAACCTCATTCAACTGCCCATAGCACATAAAATTGTCTACAATCCAAACAACTGCCCTGCCCTTAAGAACATTTTAATACCCTATAGCCCCACCAGAACCCTTTGCTCTGAAAATAAACAACTCATTACTGCTCATGTACCAAACAAAAGAGCTGGGCACTGCCTTCACTCATACATTGTCACTATTACTCATACACTGTCACGGCCATCTATTTATATCATCAATATATGAATATTATGACATTTAGAATGTTGCATAATAGTGACATTACATGTCTTATTGTTATACCTTTGTATCTTTTGTTATACAATGTATAAAAATCTTATGGGCCAGATCAGGTGACTGTTCTTTGTGGAATCAGCCAAGCTAAAGGCATTCTCTGTCTAATGCCTCCAGTACAAGAGGTTTAAGGTATTACAAAGTGAAGACTCAAGCTTGGCTGGGTCTTCCTTGTAGTTTTTTCATAAATATTTTTGTAATGTGGTATTTAGGTTCATAGGATGACACTAGGCTTTTGGCCCTGAGGCCCTTATAAGCCTAGCCAAAAATTTTGCCCATGTTCCCACAAAGTCAGTATCTATTTTCCCTGTCCAACAGGGTCAGAGGTGGGATCCCAGGGGTATATTTTTGTATCCCATCCAGTCGTCCAGGTTCCTCTTAAAGAGGGGTAAAGAAGTAATATGTTTGACATGGAGATGGAGTCTATTCCATAGATGGGGCTTCTTGGGACAGAAATCTATCCCGCCGACAAGGTCTATTTAATGTCACAGACCAGGTTGAAGCCTTGCATGGGGGTTGTCTGAGTGGAGTTTGATTTTCAGATATGCAGCAACTCCATCAAGGCTGGGTCTGAGATGGCCTTGTATGCCAGACACAGGTCACCTCTGAGCAGTCTGTACAAGACTAAGTGGAGGGATAGGGCTTTTAGCCTATTAGTATAGGACAGATGTTTCAGATCCTGGCTTTTCCTGGTCAGGAACCACTGTGGTCTTTCCAGCTGTTGCATGTGCTTGGCAAGGTACGTGCTGAAAGGGGCATTGTACTCAATAATGGGTCTGATAAGGGAGGAGTACAGGGATTTGTGTTATAAATTTACTTAAGACTGATAAGAAGAATTAATGTTATACCCAATTCTGATAAGAACAATTAATATTTCTTATAATAAAAATAAAAGATGGTATTAACATTCTTATGTAGCAAGTGTAATTAAATAATAAATGCACAACTTAATTCATATTTTGTTATATACTTTCCTACTATAAATTAGAGGGTATGTCCATGAGCTTATTGACACAACTTAATTCATATTTCTCTGTACTTTCCTACTACATATGAACGGTTATGTCTATGGTTATGTTTCAGCTTTAAGTAATTGATCTTAATAAATATTTCTCTATACAATTTTTAACAAATGGCCAAATTTATCTAAAATATAATTATTTTCTTGAGAGGATTATTATTAGCATTTCAAAACTAATTGCATTGTTATAATTGTAAGACATTATATATTTTTTTTCTAAATGTTCAAAGCATCTTAATTTCAGGGCATTTTATATATATATATATATATATATATATATATATATATATATACATATATATATATAGATATCTATATCAGTCCATAGGGTCATAGGGGATTACTAGGCTAACGGCTTAAATGCCCTTACAAGCCTAGCCAATATAACCCAGTTTTACTCAATATATGGCCCCTAGTGACAAGAGGATGCCATGGATTTGAGTCTATGCCTTGAGTATTTTACAGACAGCCCCTGTTCGTAAGGAACACAGGCACCACCCTAGATGTGAATTTGCGATTCCCCATCCATTGATCCAAATTGCATTTGAAGAGGGTCAGGGAAGGGCTCTGCTTAACATTAACAGGAATCCTGTTCCAAAGAAGGGGCAATCTCTTAGACCCATATCTGTCTCTCCAACATGTTTTATTTGAGTCACTGGCTAAATGTAGATCCCTAGATTGGGTAACTGTCAAGCTGTTTGACTTGTGGATGTGTATCAGTTCCATCAGGACTGGATTTGTGAGCGCCTTATAGGTCAGGCTAGGTCACCCCTTAACGCTTGGTAGAAGACAGAGTAAAGGGATAAGGCTTTTAGTCCATCCACATAGGAGATGTTGTTTACACCCTGTATTTTCTTTGTGAAGAAACTCTGAGGTCACTCCAGCTGCTGTAAGGGCCTAGTCAAGTACATATCAAATGGAGCATTGTACTCGATTATTGGTCTAATGAGGACTGAGTACAGCAGGACTATAATTTCCTTGGATCTGGATGCCATACCGTTATTTGTAAGTTGTGCCACATAGAAGGACTTCTTTACCACTGTGGACACATGGTTGTCAAACTTCAAATTTATGTACCTAGCTCTCTCACCTCTGATTCTATTATTATGGGTGTGCTATTGATGTTGTAATTTGCTGGGGTATTTGAATTCGCAAAGGGCACAATATTGCATTTCTTCACATTTAGTTTTAGGCCATGGTTCTGGGACCAGTCATTTGTCTGATGTAGACCATCATGAAGGATATCTACATCTTTGGAGGTTGCCCCTAGCTTGTAGCCATCGGCACACTTTGTCATCCAGAGGCCCTCCACATTAGCCTTGAATTCGGAGAAGTATATTCAGAACAGGGGTGGTCCCTGCAGTGAGCCCTGTAGCACACCATTAGTAACTAGCCTCTTGCTGGATCTGGATTCACCAACTTTAACCACATGTGCCCTGTCTGTGATCCTATTGGTTACCCATCTGGTGACATAGGGATTTATACTCAGTTTTGTGAGTTTATTTATAATAATTCTGTGGAGAATTGTGTCATATGCCTTGACCATGTCAGGGTAGGTGGTATGTCTTATTTTACCCTCATCCATAGTCTTAGTGACTTTCTCAAACAAATCCACCAGCTTCAGTAGGCATGACCTGCCCTCAACAAAGCAAAATTGGGTCGGATCCAGTTTTTTTGAGTTTTTTATGCCATTATTATAGGTTCATAGGTTTATAGGTTCATAGGTGTGTACTAGGCAAATAACCCTGGAGCTTTTATAAGCCTAGCCCACAGAAGTGCCCTGGCATTGTGCCGCCCGACTTTAGTTTCCCAGTGCCTCTATCAAGTAGAGCCACTGGAGTGGTCCCCGGGGTGAACTTTCTATTTCCCATCCACTCATCAAGATTTCACTTGAAGAGGGACAGTGAGGTGCTCTGCTTGACATGTATGGGAAGTCTATTCCAGAGCATGAGCAGTCTCTGGGTGGGGAACCTGTCCCTCCAGCATGTTCTGTTGATTGTGGTAATGAGATTGAGGTCTCTGGAGCGTGTGGTGTGGAGGGATTGGGATTTCTTTAGATGTAGCATTTCTAATAAAGCTGGTTCAGACATGGCTTTTTAAGTCAAGCAAAGATTTCCTCTAAGTAGGTGATATGAGACAGAGAATAGCTGGAATCTTTTGAGTCTGTCCATGTAGGACATGTGTTTAATGCCTAGGATCCTCTTTATGAGGTACTTCTGTGGCCTCTCCAGCTGTTGCAGGTGTCTAGTGAGTTACATGCCAAATGGGGCATTATACTCGATTATTGGTCTAATGAGGGAAGGGTAGAGAGATGATGATCTCTTTCTTCCTGGATGCAAAACCCTTGGTAATGAGATGTGCTACATAGAAGGACTTTTTGACAACAGTGGCAATGTGGTGGTCGAAGGAGAGGTTACTGTCAACCTGCGTCCCCAGATCTCTTATAATGCCTTCAGTGCTCAGTAGGCTCCCATCAATGTGGTAATTAGTGGGAAGTGAGGTTTTTACCAAAGGGGATGATGACTCATTTTTGGCATTTAGCTTAAGGCCATGGTTTCGACACCAGTCATTGATCTCAGTGAGGCCTTCTGTAGGATGCCTGCATCACTTGGAGAGTTAAAAATGACTCCCAGCTTGCAGTTGCCTGTGAACATAGTCAGCCAAAGTCCCTTTGTGTTGGTCTGGACTTCTGAGAAGTAGATGTTGAACAGGAGAGGACCCAGGACCGATCCCTATGGAACTCCACTCATGACTGATCAGCAGTCTGACTTGGAGTCTACTACTTTCACACTGTGTGGTCTATCTGTGAGCCAGTTTGCAACTCACCTAGTGATATAGAGGTTGATGCCTAGTTTGGTGAATTTATCAATAATTCCCTAGTGAGTATTGGCATCAAAGGCTTTGCCCAGATTGAGGTAGGCTGCAAGCACTGCCTTACCTTCATCCACAGCCCTGGTGACTGACTCAATCAGGTCTATGATTATTCTTTCCATGGCCTTACATATAAGATTAGTCAAGCATATGGGTCTGACATTTCTTGAGTCAGTAGATAGTCCCCCATTATGCAGAGAGATGACTGTCGCTGTCCTCCATTCTTTCTGGACAAAGCTAGTCCAGAGTATTTCATTAAATAGAGATCCTAATGAACTTGATAAGTCTTGATTTAAGCAGTTTATGAGGCAATCTAGTATATCATTAAGCCCCACTGAAGCCACTTTTTTAGCTTTAGAGAGTGCAGTGGCAACCTATTATTTGGTAATAATTGGTGGTGGAGTGGTAGAGGGTATTTCTTTTGGGGAGAACTGGTGGTGATGAGGAGGTCAAATCTGAGCTGAATTTGTCTCTCTATCTGTCTGTCTGTAGGTTTACTATCACTTGATAGAACTGCAGTACACTAAAACTCAAATGGTTGAAAACATTGAATTTAAACTCATTCATATGAAAACCCACTTGACTGAAACATAATGTGTCTGAATCACAAATTATAAAGTATAGAAGTATAGGTACTGTGTGATGATACCATTTCTGAGGCTATGATTCACTATAGAAATGAGTCTAGAAAGTTATGTGTGGATTCGCAGTGCCTCCATAATGTCACACCACCAAATTTAAAGATGTTTTTGTTTGTGCAATAGTACTAATTCACTGTCTATGGTGTTTTTCTTTTCTTTTCTTTTCTCCACGGTTGTGCAGCTACAGAATTAATATATATAATTAAGGGTGTGAGGGTGGCAAGCTCCCCACATGGAGGTGCTAGGGGCGGCTTGTCCTTCACTGCAAAAACTTTGTTTTATTTTGTATTTTGTTATAAGTGTTTTATATGATTTGTAATTCATCAAAATAAGGTTTCAGTCAAGTAGGTATTCTGTCAAATTGGATTTCAATCAAATTTTTCAACCATCTTGAGTTTCAATCGGCTGCAGTTCTATCAAGTGAGAGTAGAGCAGATGTGTGTTTCATATATATATATATATATATATGTGCGTGTGTGTATGTATGTGTGTATATATATATATATATATATATATATATATATATATATATATATATATATATATATGGGTCTACCTGAGATGGTCGACAGGCCATATGATCGAAACTCATTTTGTCGACCGTTCATTTGGTCGACAAGCATGTTATGTGGGGGGCTTCGCCCCCCACACCCCCCAATGTGGGGGGCTGTGCCCCCCCCCCTAACTATATATATCAACTCCAGGGTCGCACAATATTGGGGAGGGGGGCAAATCTGCCTGTCGACCAAATGAACTGTCGACCAAATGAGTTTCGATCATATGGCCTGTCGACCATCTCAGGTAGACCCATATATATATATATATATATATATATATATATATATATATATATATATATATATATATATATATATATATATCTAGTGTGCAACTTGTGGCCATTAATTCTAGCATAACATAACTTTGTAATGAACCATTATTTCTGCTAACCAGTGCTCACAATTAAGAAAAATAAAACCATGCATCTTCTGTTAGTAATATTACTCATAATTTCATTGCAATCAAATTAATATTCTGCTATAAATTTGTTTTAACCCATTTGGATTTATTATGATTAAGCATGCATCACTCATAAAAGGAAACATAATCACTCTCAAATACATGAAAACAATGCACATATTTAAAAATAATAATTTCTGTAGGCAGGTAAGCACTCCTCTACTCTGACATGAAGGCTCTACCCCAAACCCCTGAAATTTATATCTACTAAACCCAAGCTCACATAAACTCAGAGAAAAGAGAAAGGTTACAACACAAACATAAAACTCACCATCTCCCTCTTCCCTGACTCCTGTGACCTAAATGCAAACCACAACAACTGCACGGTGCCAAGTTCTGATACTCTAAAATCTCCTAATGTGTCAGCAACATAAACTAATTTTTCTGTGATGTTTTTGTGAGATGTTAACATGCCATATGATCAAATGTTGTACTGTCCAGTGGTGTAGCAGTTTTCTGAATAATGCTTTCAATTACCTAGAATATAAAGAGTGTTAGACATGTTTCTCTTCTCCAAAATTTGCAGGTTACCAAATGTGCTTAGAAAGTGGTCTTTGCTCTGGGTGTGCAATACCCCCCCCCCCCCGACTAGTCATAGTCAATGATCCTAGGATTAAAGCTGTTGATATACTTTGCAACTCATGCTACCCTTCCTACACTTCACTTTAGCCACTATATGATTTAAAGTAATGCATTTTTTCTTTTAGTTAACATTTTTTAGGTTAAATGGAAGTTATAAAATGTGCATTGCTGTTGAGAATGTCGTTTGTGCATTTTTGTACTGCAAGATCATAATTCCATATGAGAGATTTGTAAATGCAGAACTAAGGCTGAAGCGGTCAGCCATCACATGGGAGACTTACAAATATAAAGCTAAAGGCCAAAGTGGTTATCTGTCACAACTTGGCTTGAACTCAATTACTTTAGAAGACCTGGCTGCAGGTCTGTTGCAGAGAAATGTATAGTAATATTGATTATCTCAGCATGTGTAAAATAATTTGGAATATCTATGTGAACTCAGTTTCATGATTTCTCAGACAGTAACTTTTTAAATGTTAAGAAACATTTTAATGCTCTTGGGCTGAGTGACACATATGAAAATATTTTATCAAGTGAAATTATGGAGAGGCTATTTTGTCAAATATTTTCTCTTAATCATGTCAAACTGCTTGTTATTTAATTTGTAATTTCTCCTTTCTCATATAAGCTTTTCAGTCAGTAATTATAATTAGAATGAAAAGGTGGGTGCCAGAGATGATCTAACTCTCTTCAGCAGAATAAGTAAAGGGGTGTTTTTTTTTTCTTTTAAAGAATTGTTCATTTATTGTAGTAATGTGTGCCTTTTGAGAAAACTTGATATTGATCTGAAAACTTTAAAGCAAATTAATTTTTTGGTGACTTTTACCACTGGTATTGACCAAAAACAGTTTGATGTAAGCCTTCCTTCAATTTGACAAATAAATTAACTTCACAACTCCAGGGATGACCAGAGGTGCCACCAAGAAAGTTTAATTTCTTCGATGAGAGTGTTTACAAATAGTGACTAATACCTGGAAAGTTCCTATGGTAAGCTAGTAATGGAGCCTGACTTTTGGTACAGGAGAAAAAGACCATTAGACTTGGAATAGAATATGAGAGGAATGTTCCAGTGACCAAAATATCTTTAACTATGCAAAGTGGTCCTACTCTCTAAGGAAATAATTGATCATTTCGGAAAGAAACATAATCGTGAGGTACATTGCCATTCATCTGGGCCGTAAGAAACCTCCTGCAGGATGTAAGAAAATTGTAGAGAGTAATTTCTATAAGTGGTCCGTATTAACAAGTTGTACTAGATTAATAATACATAGTCATCTATAAAAAAAAAAGACTAGTTCAGCTTTCCATTTAACTAGACAGATGATACTACTCTGCATAAGTGAAAACAGATGATGCAAGGAAATGTAATGGTTTTTAGGGACAATAATACAACATAAAATATTAAAAATCAATACTGGCAATAAAAAAAGGGGGGGGATAATATTTTTACAGAGAAATAATAATCAAAACTCCATGTAAAACTGAATCTGCCAAAGTTATTCATTAACCACATGGGGGATCTAAATTAAACATATATATAAGAAAAGTAGAAAAGTAAACAATGAAGGGCGAGGTGGCATGGAAAAAGAGGTACATTATTATCTCTGAAAACATCCACAAAAATATAAATAAAGAAAGCTACTCTGGCCAATTTCAAATAAAATGCATATTTTAGGGTGACTTGAATTTATATACACGAGTTTATGCAAGCAAACAACAATCAACACCATAGGAAGATATATATATGTGTGTGTGTGTGTGTGTGTGTGTGTGTGTGTGTGTGTGTGTGTGTAGGCCTTTGAAAAGTTAAAAGGAAAGAATATGAAATAAGAAGACTAACACATGTTTTATCTAGTGAAGGAAGAAGAGAAGAGGAGAAAAGAAAGGTACAACTGAAAATATCAGTAGCCCCTTCTGAGCCACTTTCAAATTAGACAACAAATTCAAATCTCATTCACTTCTCCTGGTAGTTGCTTATACTTTTGAACCGAATAATTAATAGTTTAAACATATTGAGGATACATTTGATGCATGTTTGGGAGGCGTTAACTTCATTTGCAAAACATACAATAGGTTAACCACTTATGAGGTAATATAATTAAAAATAACTGTAAGACAGCCTTCACAACTTCAGAGTCAGTATTATTCACCAAGTAAAATTTAAAACCAGTTCTTTTATTAAGAAAGAAAAGGAAAACCAGTAAAGAAAAAGCAACACCCCAGTGCACATTTGACTGCTGGTCAATGTTAAAATAATGACTAAATATTAGAGCATATATCAGATGCAGTCCTCCATAACCTACACAGTGATGGTGAAAATATGTTCTTGTGCAGCCAGATGTCTACAGAATAATTAGTGATAGCTACCTAAAAAAGTGCACAGTAAAGCTAATCTTGTATAAAGTGTTATCAGCTCTGTGGCACAGAGGGATGGAGCCTAGCTCTGGGCTATGCCACGTGTTTAATCAGTAGTGGGTGCTGAGTTACCTAAAGTGAAGACAGAGAAAGAGAAAAAAAATGACAAAGTACTGTCTGCTTGGATATCTTGCAAATGAGCTGCAGGTGAGGGCATACTGAGCATGTGCTCAGTGTTAATGTTTCTGGTGTAAACTGGGAGTGAGGACAGAGGCTGCACCCATGGAAACACAGTGGATGGTACATCCCTCTGCAGGTTGGTGAGTCTTCCTTGTAATATGCTTTGCTTGTCCCCCTGTACATATATCATCTAAAATGTCAGGGGTTAGGGCTCATTCAGAAAAATCAGGCCGGTCAGAGAGTGAAAATCCTACATATCCACTCCTCTAAGCAGGCATGGAATACTTCATAGCATGGTAATGCTGAGAATTTGTTCATAGGAAAAAAGGACCCACATGATGATGGATTACATTCAAGATATGCCCTATATTTGATGGTCCTGAATTAAAGCATAGTGTTAGACAACAGACATGCTAGAAGTCAGTTGTGATTACACACAAAAAATGCAGTACTGTGCTTATAATTAGAAATAATGTTTTCAGTTTCCCACATGCAGCATATGAGAAGTGCCATTTGTTAAGTGTCCAGGGAAAGAAAGAATGAAAGAGAGAAAAATGTAAAGAAGAAGGAACATATATAAATCTCTGTATGTCATGCCACTGGATATCACTAGGGATGTGCAAGATTGCAGGGCATATTTAAAGAATGACTGACAGCATTCACCTTTGCTCAACTGACATGGTATTGCTATCACATTAAACTGTTAAGTCATAATCAGTTTATCACTATATGTAAACCACTCTCTAGACAAACTGGTAAAACGAACACAAAGGCAAGCTTACTGTTGTTACTTTACACACAATCGTTTATTGTTAGCGCTTTCGTTGAGGCCATTACCCCATCTTCTTCAGACAACTCAACAATGCAAAACAGACTTTATATATCATGTCTAATTAAGCAATCATTTCAAACAATTCTCATTTAAAGGTACCTTGACAAAAAACCACATATGAATAAAGTTTTCTTCTAAAATCACTCCTAATTTTATAATATAAAAACATATAAATATATATATATATATATATATATATATATATATATATATATATATATACATATATATAAATAAATAATATACCTATATAATCAGTTTATCACTATATGATAGCAAAAACCTGAAATGACATTCTTCAGCTTCTTCTTCTTCTTTCGGCTTTTTCCTGGTTAGGGGTCACCACAGCGGATCACCTGTCCTCTCATGGTTGGCAGTGGAATTTTATGGTGTAGAGTTGCCAGCCCAGCGCCCAACCTTCCATGGAAGGCACACACATACACACACACGCCTAGGGCCAATTTAGAGTAACCATTCCACCTACAGCATGTCTTTGGGATGTGGGAGGAAATCGGAGCATCTGGAGGAAACCCACGCGACCACAGGGAGGACATGCAGACTCCGCACAGAAAGCACCCCAGCTGAGGATCGAAACAGAGAACTTCTTGCTGTGAGGTGGCAATGCTAACTGCTGCAGCACCGTGGCTGCCCAAATTACATTCTTCAGCTGTGATAGCAAATTAAGTATAAGTATTTTAAGTATGACGATTAAGTATAAGTATTTTAAGTATGAGGTGTACCTCTTACCATGGCAAATTATTTGCAAGTAAGCTGGATATCCCAAGCTGAATTTCAAATATACAGTAGTCATTACTTTCTATACACTGCTTTTGTATGCTACTTTCTTTAATCTGACTGTTAAGGGAAGATCTGCAATTAAAAGAAGCTTCTAAGTGCCCTGGGACATATGCTGAAGTGCTTGACCTTATCAAAGTCATACTGGCAGGCTATGAAGTTGAGAAATAATAATGAATAGCTGTAAGAAAGCCATTGTGCTAGATTTCTGCTTTAGGTGTTGCTATACCCCTCAATTACTTTGGAAGAAGCTTGTTGAGAAGGACTGGGACATGCATACATACCTTGTAATATATGTAGTTCTGCAGAAATATAATGGGAGATTGCCTTCCTCATCTTCTGCAGGTTGAGCATTATATCAATGTTTATTCTCAAACATCATTCATGATGATCACTTTTGTCTTGCTGGTTCTCCCATTTAACAATTCAGTTATTAACACTGACCATTTTATTATTTATGTCTCAGCTCTCATTCTAAAGATTTCTTACCACATACCCTGCATTACAGATTTCAAAGCAGAACGTTGATGTTAGCCCCTGAAAGAACTGGTTGTATGTGAGAAAAATGGCAAGTTTTTATCTTTTATCACCACTTTTGGATCTTTTCTAGAAAGTCAAAATCTCAGGACAATTGTTAATGAATGCCTCTTTTGCTCCAGTCATCTCTGGAATGGATAATGGGGAATACAGTGGTAAGGACTGGTTCATTTTCCATGAAGTGTATTTGGCTGACATTCTAGCAAGACTAAAGTTTTTGTTTCTGTTACATTTAGTCTACTCAGAGCATTTATCAGAATGATCAGGAAAAAACAGCAAATAGTACTGCAGCCTTCAAACTGAAGAATAAGTACACTAAATCCAGTTTTACTAACTAAATAACATTGACTAACAGATGGTTCTACAGAGCTTCACAAGTATGCTGCCATTGCTATAAACATGAAGAGTTTTAACACATTAATAATTTAAGACTTAATTATGTAATAAAAGTAAAACTGAATCTGCTAATTCATCTACGTTGTACTTCACAATGGGATTAAAACACAGTTTCTTTGCTTATAGAGGGAGAAGTGATGTTAGGAATTGTACAGGCCAGCACCTGTTTATGAAACACCTCGAATCCCATATAATTTATCACACAAGGCATATGTATGCGTGTTACTTATAATCAGCTATGATTAAAAAGAAGTCAAACCTCTCATGCTCCTTCATTCTCATTTCCTCCCTGTTACAGTAACTTTACACAATCACACTACTTTTTTCCTATCAGAACTGAAACTGCCTTTTCAGTGGTAAATCTAAATTCTTTTTTAATTTCTCCAAGTCTTTTGGTTCTGTAATACCATAATGGGAATAGACCCCATTTTTAAGTCAACGTATGATTACATTTCATGAAATTAGTATTGTTTCAGTCTTTGATGTTTATCAGAAGTGCTCGTCAAAGCATCCGCAATGTGCTCAGTAATGATTCCTTCTGCAATTGGTACGGATTTACATGTATCGGTAACATATCTAGTTATGATTGTAGATTCTTTTTTATAAGACCCATTGCTCCTACTACTACTCAAACTGTCTGGGTATCTTTCTTCCACATTGTTCTTGTTTTTTCCTGCAAATCCTGATATTTTATGACTCTGTCAGCAAGACATTGTATTCATTGGGTGTAGTTACTTCAATGATCAAAGCTATGTTTGTCTTCTTTCCATGGACCACTATAGCTGGTTTTCTCGCATCTGTTTTTTTAACTGTTGGCAATGGGTGATTCCGTGTGATGCAGACTTCATCATTTTCTATGATGCTTTGTGGATCATGTTTCCAGTGTTTTTCAGCTACTTCAATATTATAATGTTTGCACAACCCCCTTGCAACAGTCTTGCCAAATTATTATGCCTTTCAGTATACAGTACTTCTGCCATTAGTTTGTTGCAACCGGCAACAAGATGTGCAACTGTTTCCAATTCTGTTTTACAAAACCTACATTTGTCTATTTCTTCCACATGTTCAACGATCTTTGTAAACCAATGTGTAAGTAGTCCACTATCTTGGGCTGCCAATATTAACCTTTCATTTTTGGTTTGAATTTGCCTCTCCTTAACCATTCCTGCGCGTGATCCTGTTAGCATGAGGTTCTTCCAGTAGTTTTCTGTACTTGTAACTATATTTATGCATTTTCCACATTTCTTGCCTTCTCATCTGATCCTTCACCTTATATTCTTTCTTTTTTTTTTTTTGGCAAACTCAGTTGCTGCCTGATTTTTATCTACTTCTGGTTTGATTTCCATTCCCGCTTGACACCGATATGCTTCTGCTAGACTAAGCAGAGAGGTCATTTTAGATTTATTCTCCTCATGTTTCAAAACTTTCACTGTGTTTTGGTCTTGTGAGGTCTGAAGATACGTATGCAGTCCCATGATTGCAGATGTATACATGTAATCAATTTCAAGGAGGCCTAGACCTCCTTCGAAATGAGGAATATATAATCTTTGTATGCACTGATTTTTATAAATCATTTGGTGAGGATGAACCATCCTTCTTGTTTTCCTTTATAATCTATCCAACACCTTTGGGGACCAGTCAATCACTCCAAAACTGTAAGTTAGGACAGGAGGAGCAAATTGGTTTATAGGTTGAACTTTGTTCCTAGATATCAACAATGTTTTCAGGATTAATTTAAGTCTTCTAAAATATTTCTTACTGAGTTTTATTTGCATTTGTTTATGTTTTATTGTTAATTCTTCATCAACTCCAAAATATTTATACACTATCTCTTGCTCAAGTTCTTTAAATCACATTCATCTCCCAAACTGGTGTTTTCTTGGTGTTGCAGCTTTCTTGCTTTAAAGGTTGCTTTTGCAAATTTATCAAGACCAAATGACATTCTTATATCATCTCATTTTTTTTTTACTTGCAGTTGTGCTTTCAGTTCCTCATCTGATGATCTATACAGTTTTAAATCATCTACAAAAAGAAGATGAGAAGTCTTTACATTCTGTTGCTTTCTGGGAGTCAAATTATAGCCATGACCTAATCTGTTAAGCAGGCAGCTTAATGAGCTAAGGGCAAGACAAAAGAGCAGCAATAACAAAGAGTCACCCTGGAATATCACCCTTTGAATTTTTATCCCTGGAATAATAATTTGTCCTTTATCATGGCTTACCTGCAAAGTGGTTTGCCACTGTTTCATGGTTGCTATGATGTAGTTTATCAGTGTAGGGTGCATCTTATACATTTTTAAGTACTCTTTTGTCTATGAATGTAGGATACTATCAAATGCTTTTTTGTAGTCTATCCATGCCATACTTAGTCTTCCCCTTTTTACAGTTCTTCACTATGACTTTATTTAACCAATAATTTTATTAGATACAATATTCACAATGATTATTCATGAGGCAATAGATTAAGACCCTACAAGTATGTTAAATATCTTTGAACTTTCTGGTGAAGGTCTCCATAGAGGCACAGAAAAAAGGGGACAAGACCTTAAGTTGGATTGACAGTAAACTTGGAACAAGCACGGTATAAAGAGAAAAAACATTAAGCAGGTAGAGTATAGACTGAGAATGCTTTGCTTCATAACTGTACCTGTACATTTTATTTATTTGTTTGCATTTATTTGTTTGTATTTGTTAAGTGGGATAAAACACTTATACACATAGAGTAATCCAGACAGCACTGCCTGGTTTAGAGACCTAGAAAAATCTAATAGGTAAATGGAGCCTGATGGAATCAAACCCTAAATTATAGATAGGACTGTGTCACTTAATACTATCTTTCATTATGAAAGTTGTTAGCCTTATTAGAAAAAAGATGCAATGTGATCCAAAAGGGATATAGGACTCGACAAGAAAACCTTGCAGGTCTATTCACTTTTGAAGTTCGGAGACTTGCTCAAGGATAGTAGTGATAAGAAGAATTATTGGAAATATTCTTTGGGAAATGAGCCTTATAAAACAGGCATATAAATCCTTAGTCTTGAGATAGACGGTATTTTTCTATTTATTTATTTATTGCTCTGCCTGTGTCTCCTAAGTCATACTGCATGTCTTATTGATAATGAGCTCGAGTTGATGAGTTCACATGTTTAAGCAGCACCACGACATGGAGGAAGTAGAAATAGATTTACCTTTGCATCTTTTCTATTTCTCAGTACATCATGACAATGAAGTCTTTGTTGAAAGGAAGAACACTCTGTCCAACTCACTAGGAGATGGAAGCATGTTTCTTTTCATATCTTTTTGTCTTTTGAGTAATTGCTGTTGAAAAACAGAAAAGATAGGATAATTTCAAACAAACCAAGCATAGGAACTAAAAATTCAAGCAACATTAATTGAAGTAGAACTACACAGTTTATTGCAGACTTCTCATAAACATATTTGCAAACCACACTTAAAATTATTAATAGGACTGCATACAGTCACTACAGATGGAAATACCTTTGGCATTGTGTGATTGTGGTTGTCAATTATAGAGAGTAAAAGGAAAGCAGATAGTTTGCAATGCATGATCACATTAGAAAATATAATAAACCAGTGTATCTTGTGACCAAATACAATTATCTTGCATCACAAAGAGATAACATAATTTTTAACATTTTATTATGCTTATTTATGCTTTATTACCCAATTTAGCCCTTAGATTAGATTTACCACAGTCCCAGTGGTGTCATTTGCCAAAGAAAAAGTGCTACTAGGAAACTTACATTTAGATATTTATAGCAAAGGTTGATAATATTACAAGGTAGTATTCATAGTCATTGCTCTGGGGTGTAACCTTTCCAAGTTTAACCCATAAATGTTCATTACCACATTTTCTTCTATGAACTGGAACTTCCTAAAAATCCACCTCTTAGATAATGCTGGAATTGAATTTAGTACAACTTTACTAAATATTTTAAATAGCATTTCCTAGAAGGAAGAGAATGAAAACACATAATGCAATTTGTCTATCCAAAAAGAGTAGAATACTAATTCAGGATAGAGAAAAAGCATTGAAAGAATGGCAAAAATATAAAACACCTCAATATCTTGAAAGCTTCAGAATGCTTCACAATCATAGTAAAACAGCAAAAAAAAAAAATGAAGACAAAAAAACTATGCTATAATAACTTTAGAAATAATACTAAACATGACCCTTAAAATATTGGACATCCATTAAAAATATCTTACATCCCAGCCAAAAATTCAGCCCAAACCCTTCTCCTGATAACTCACCACTCAAAACTGCAATACAGTTTAACTCTTATTTTATAGATAGCACAGCATCTCTAGCTAAGGATTTGTCAGCATCTAATCCCATCTCTGCTCAACAGCCACTTATCACCACATTCCCTTTCACCTTCAAACCTGTGCCCATACGTCCTACGTAAAACTATTCTTAAACAATTGTAAGCTGTGCTCTTCTTCAGCTGATGACCTTCCAAGTGAGTACCTAAAAATAGCAGCCAACAGCTTTGCCTATCCTGCCTCAATCCTTATTAGTAGGTTAGTCCAGGAATCCCACATTCCCTCTCTCCAGAAAAAGCCACACAATATAACTCTGTACAAAAGAGGAAATTCAAGAGACATTAATAACTTTCGACCTATAGCAATCTTATCTTCCCTTACCAAAGTACTTGAAAAATGTATTTAGAAATAATTGCTAGACTATCTCCTGCAGGAAAAACTCTTATTCCCTACACAACACGACTTCCATCCTTCCCATAGTACCATCACTGTCCTTCTAACCTATATAGATACTGTCAATAGAGCTAGAGATAATGGCAAACTAGTCTCTTCCTTATTTCTAGCCATGTCTAAAGCCTCTGACACAGCTTGTCACAGCAAACTTCTACTTCAAGTGTTCTCACTAGATGTCTCTAAGCTCACCTTTCTGTGGTTCAGAAGCTACATGTCCAATAGGTATCAGTCAGCACTCCACACTATCTCCTTACCTCCCAGTCACCACCAGTGTACCACAAGGCTGGTCCTCTCCTCTTTAACATTTTCACCAACACCCTCTATACTTGCACATATCAGGCCACTCTAATACAATAGATGATTCCACTCTCATTTGCACATCTGACAACATGGTACCCCTCAAAGGAATTACTCAAGAAGCTTTAACAGCCACTGAAATGTGGTTTTCATAACTCACAACTCATGCTCAAACCGAAGAAGACCAAACTAATACTTTTTCCCCAAATCTCTCTCTCATTAAAAGAAAAAAAATTAAAATCCTGTCTCTTGATAATATAACCATTGAAGTCACTTCTCATGGCAAACTATTAGATGTGATAGTGAATGATAATCTTACATTTGACCTGCATATACAAAATCGCATAAGAAAAAAATCATGAAAAACTAGGGATACCTTACAGAGCCGAATACTTTCTCACTGATTCAACTGAAGCTACACCTGCCACTACTCTATCTCCCCACGCTTCCTTATGGTGCTCCCCTTCATACTAATCTCTAGGCTTCACAAAAATTAAAACTTGGACAATGCTGTAACAAAGGTGCTAAATTTGCAGCACATACCCCTTTCAGAAACCACCCCTGTATAGCACTGAAAAGCCTAAATTGGTTAGAACTGCCACAACAACTAACCTATACACAGCTTCTTATCACCTATAAAATGATCCAGCATCCATCTGCCTGTCCAGTACTACAAATATTCTACACAACTATGTTCCCAGTCAGTCGTTGAGATTCATTGACCAAAATCTCCTGTCTGACTACAAACGTAACAAATCTACTGGGCATTGTCTGTACTTATACAAGGTTGCTAAGGCCTGAAATGCCTTACCATATCCATCAGGTCTATACCCTCCCTTCCATCTTTCAAAACCAATCTGAAAGACTTTCTAGCTAAAATCTGGTTCTGTTCTTCCTCAAATTCAGGATACTCAATATCCCTAAAGGCGAACAAGTAACGTTTCATTCCTTATTAATTACTGCTATCTAATTATCTTCCCTGACTTTCTCTAAATATACCATAAGCCTATTTCCTCCCTCACCTTATATTGCCATTCCTATTTGTAACAGACTAACTTACCTTTACTTTCAATCTCTACAAATTGTTGGAAGGAAGCCTTCTAGCTTATCAGTGGGAGTAGTAAGCATTAGGTAACCTGTCTACCACATAAGGAGTGGTTCTGGCCGAGAATTTGCAGTTATTGGCCGTTTGGGCGGTCTTCCATCGCTCTCAACTTTCTGATTTGAAGGCCTGCATTTGCACTTGTTTCTGTCCTGTAACTCCTGGGGTCATCTCATTTGCTCACTCAAAAAAAAAAAAAAAAAAAAAATTATCTGCTTTTACTGTATTTTTGTTTCTTCCTACTTTATTTTGCTTTTGCTTCATCTTAAAAGTACTCAATTGTATTTATTACTGCTTGGTGTATCTCATTCTAAGCCTTTTAGTTTAAGCACTTGGACTTCAGACCAGTTGTTTTACATTAAGAAGGTTTGTGGCCTGCACTGTAGTGGCAGAACAGGTAGCTTGCATCCTTCTAAGTTGGGAACTGCTGATTGAGGGCTCAGTGTCTGTTATTCTAAAAGTGTATTAATTCTGGTTTAAGCACTTGGGCTTCAGGCCAGTTATTTTACATTAAGAGGGTTCGTGGTCTGCACTCTTGTGGGAGGAGAGGCTGGACTCTGCCCTTCTGAGCTGGGAGTTTCTGGTTAAAGGCTTATAGTGCCTGCATATTTGAACTGCTTCTTACTGAAATTGGTACACCTTCTTTGCTGTAGCATAGACTAGATCCAGGCCTGCTGAATCTAGCTTTGTTTGTATGCTTGTTGTTTGTTTGCTTGGTATTTCCCTGAAATGCTAATTCCACCTAAAACGTGGCTTTTCAGCGCTTTTGTGGATCCCTAGTGATATCTGCATTGCTTACTGTACTTATTTCCTTGTTTCACTTGAAAGAAAGTTACTGTTTGTCATTTTTGCATTTAAGTTACCTGTAACACATTGCATTTAAGTTACCTGGCACTTGCTCACTAAAGCAATTATATAAGTCAGCACTAAAAATTAAAAGCACTACACCCTCACAAACTCCCTTTGAGTACCTTGTTCCCCATTGGCCCTTTTTTCAGTTATAAAGGAATTCCCAATACTATTCTAGCATGTCCAAAGGTCAGTTGTCAATCTCCTCTCCGGTCCAGCTGGTGAATCTGGGAATCTTGAGGCAATGTTACAACTGCCTCATGTACACAGACAACCCTCTCCTCCTCCCAACAAATTCCAACACATGTGAGAGATGCAACCATATAGCCAAACTGGAGGCTTAGCTCTCTCAACTCAGTACTGGCGTAACCAGTCAGGAGGAGAAGGAAACCACATTCACTACAATTCCAGTCTCACATAGACCTACCACGACAGCAAACCAAACACATAAACACACAAAAACATACTCTGAGGCTCTAAATAAAAATCTGCCTAAGCAGCAGAGACCTCCAAAGCAGACACCCAAGCAACCACTACCCCAAAACAAAACACGTGCAACACATAGCTCACAAAGCCAGTGTGCCGAACAGTCACAGCCCTTAAGGCTAAACAACACACCTGATATACTTGTAATAGGTGACGTCCCGCTCACCAGGCTGAACAAGGAGAAAGTCATGGTGAGCTGCCTGTTGGGCGCTAGGATCCGCCACATAACACAAGCACTCAGGTCACTCCAAGGCAAGTACAAATATGACTCAGTCATTGTCCATGCTGGTGTGAATGACCTGAGGCATACCTCCCTGGACTACATGAAAAGAGACATAGAGGAGCTCTCTGAGCATGTAGCCCAGGCCGGTATGACCCTGACCTTGAGTAGCATCTTACCCTCACCAAGAATGATGCCACAATATGAAGACAAGATGATCAATTTCAACAATTGGCTTAAGTATTGGTGTCATTCAAAGGGAATTCAATGTCTGTCAGCCTGGGATGACATGCTCAACAAGCCACGATGCTTCGCTAGGGATGGCTTGCACCTGTCACCCCTGGGCTTTTGGATATTGGCAAAGGCTCTTGCTACCCCCATAGTGCCTTTTTTAGGCAAGGCTCAAAAGACAAACCCACCTCCATAGGTATCACAATGGATAAGAAACTAAGAGTAATGCTACTCAACGCCAGAAGTCTAAACCTCAAGATGCACACACTCAAAACTCTCCTTAGCATGGAGAACATTGATATCTGTGCAGTAACAGAAACCTGGTTCAAGGTTCCCGAGAGCACCCCAGCACTACCAGGTTCTACCTCATACCATGCTTTTTGGCCCCAAAACTTGGACCGAACCACAAAAGGAGGGGGAGTATCAATATTCGTCAAAGATACCCACACCTCCAGGTTGGTGGCACAGCAGAAAGCATCAGAGACTATCTATGTGTGACTAACAGTGGGTAAAACTGCCTTCCAGTTTATAGCCTGCTACAGACTACCATCCCAAACCCAGGAACCCCACTCAGCCTTCCTGAGAACACTGGAAAATATGAAGGTCTCTCCAAACACCGTTATATTGGGCGACTTCAACTACCCAAACATAGACTGGGAGCATTACTCTAGCTCCAACACCCTAGCCCAAAGGTTCCTAGAATTTATAAACTCAAATGCTATGGAACAACTTGTTACCACTCCCACAAGAGGGGAAAACATACTGGACCTGATCATCACCAACATGGGGACTCTATGCTTCAGACCAGAAGTGTATCCCCCACTGGTAAGATCAGACCATAAACTAATCTCACTGGATATTCACATCCCGACCCCACCCCCTGCCCAGAAAACCACAGTGAAAAACTTCTCTAAAGCAAATTTCACACTCCTCAAAACCGAGGTGGAATCTTTCAAAGCCCCCGGGCCTGTGGAAAATACGGTCCAGACCGCAGAATCCTTTTATAAATGCATTCTATGAACACCTTCAGGAATACATGGATCATGCAATCCCAAATAAAACCAAGACCCAATCCTCCAAAGGCAGATGTCCTTTCTGGTGGACACCAGCCATAAACAAACTATACAATAGAAGGAGGAAGCTACTACATGATAGAGCAAAATCACAAAAAGGGAAGACATCTCTGATCAGTATTAGCAAAAAACTACGGGCACTCATACAATCGTCTAAGGCCAGCTTCGAGAGAAAAATTGCACAGGACACTAAGGATAATCACAAGGCTTTCTTTAGTTATGTTAGGAACCTGGGTGGGAATTCCCAGATATGCTCAGAATTAGTCCAAAATGACAAAAAATACAACTAACCCACAGACATTGCCAACATTCTAGCTGACAGGTTCAGTGCAAACTTCTCCCCCCCCCTCCACACCAAAAGGGCAAATATCTATCCCAGCAGAGTGCTGCCCCCCTGACATCTCAGATGCTCATGTAAGAGCCACCCTCTCCAAAGCAAAAAACACAGCATCAATGGGACCAGACAGTGTCCTGGGCTGCGTCCTACATGAACTCCAAGAAGAGCTAAACCCAAACATAAAACTACTGTTCATCTCAGCCTTACTACAGGATATGTACCCAAAGAGTGGCGTACAGCAACAGTGGTCCCTCTCCACAAAGGTGGTGCCTCAACGGATCCTGGAAACTATCACCCCATAAGCCTGACTAGCTTGGTCTGCAAAGCTATGGAAAGGATCATCATGGACCTCATAAATAAAGATATTGGGGACCTACAGACACTGGATCCTACCCAGTTCGGCTTTGTTAAGGGCAGATCCTGCCTCTTAAACCTGGTCGATTTCTTTGAAACAGTCACCAAGGCCATTGACGAGGGGAAGGTGGTCCACACAGCCTACCTGGACCTCACAAAAGCCTTCGATACAATACCCCACTCGGGCATTATAGATAAGCTCACCAGCTTAAATATAAACCCCTATGTCACTAGATGGGTTGCAAACTGGCTCAATGACAGAACCCACATGGTTTGAATTGCTGGAGCCATGTCAGACTCCAAACCAGTTACAAGTGGCATCCCACAAGGCTCAGTCCTGGGACCTCTCTTGTTCGGTATATATTTCTCGGAGGTACAGGCCAACACAGAAGGACTGTGGCTGACCAAGTTCGCAGATGACTGCAAACTGGGCGCCATAATTGACTCTCCAGCCAGCACAAGCATCCTCCAAAAGGGCCTCATAGAAACAGACAACTGGTGCCAGAGCCATGGCCTCAAGCTAAATGCCAAAAAGTGTATAGTCATCCCCTTTGGCAAAAACAAAGTGCCCACAAATTACCACATAGGTGGTAATCCATTAAGTACAGAAGAAGTAATTAGGGACCTGGGGACCCAAGTTGATAGCAATCTCTCATTTGACAACCACGTGGCCAAAGTGGTTAGAAAAACATTTTATATAGCCCACCTAATCATGAAGGGATTCACATCTAGATCAGGGGAGGTCATCGTGCCTCTTTACTCATCCCTCATCAGGCCCATAATTGAGTACAATGCCCCTTTTAGGATGTACCTTACCAGACACCTGCAGCAACAGGAAAGACCCCCAAAAGTACCTCACCAAGAGGATCAAAGGGCTCAAACAGATGCCATATGCTGCCCGGTTAAAGAAACTCCAGCTCTACTCAGTGGCATACCACCTGCTCAGAGGCGATCTGTGCCTGACGTATAACGCCATGTCCAACCCGGAATTAATGGACATGCTGCGCCTCAGAAAATCCAAATCCCATCAAGCTACACGCTCGAGAGACTTGAACCTCAGCACTGAAATAAATAGGACATGCTGGAGGGACAGATTCATAACCCAGAGGCTCCCTTCACTCTGGAATAAAATCCCAGTCCAGGTTAGGCAGACTCCCTCACTGACTCTCTTCAAGAGGAATCTTGATGAGTGGATGGGAGATCGTAGGTTTACCCCGGGTATCACTTCTGTGTCACTGTTAGACAGAGGCACAATATACTAACCTCGAAAAAGGGCATAGCAAAATTAATTTAAAATGGGTGGCGAAAGCCAAACACACTCTGGCTAGGCTTATAAATGCCCTAGGACAGATAGCCTAGTATGAACCTATGAACCTATGAACCTATGAACTGACTAAGGTTTCTCTATATATTAAATGATTGCCATATTCCTTATATCAGTTTTCAGTATAATTTGTTAGAATAATTTAAACTGCAAATGTTTTGTTTTATTTTTGAAGCTTGTAAAACTATTGTTCTTAAAATGTTTAGTAATAATTTGGATCTTTTCTCCCTGGACCTCTGCTGAAAATGGGCTTCTATCCAGCTGGACTTTCCTGGTAATCAAATGTCAATAAATAAATAAAGCAATGTGAGCAGGTCACTGCTAAGTGCAGCCTTGGTGCCATTCATAGAGGTTAGTGAATAGAGATTCAATGAGATTTAAATGAGAAATAGTTTAATACTTATACCAATGAGCCCTGTTCCTGTCTATTTGCGATTCATAGTAGCTTTTTGATGTGATTTGACACTGTGTGCGAGATATTATAAAAGTCAGCAGTGTACCTTTTATATCTGACTTTCATTTGACAAAGATACATGCTGTTGCTGCCAGTGCAGCTATTTCTTGGTGTGAGTCAAAACTGTCTGCAGCCAGTGGCACTCTCCAGCTAAGAAGACGCAGACAGAGACAAAGAATAACTTATAACTTTGATAGTCTAGAAATTCTCCATAGATTTAGAACAGACTGAGATACTGTCAGGGCTTTAGTGCGTTTGTATTGCCCAAAGATGGGAACTGGGGGATTTCCTACACCAGTGGATACAAAGACATGTATAGCCCTCTCTGTACTTGCCATGGGGACATTCCCGAGACAGACTGGGGATATGATGAGTATATTTCATTCCTCTGCTTCTGCTTCAGGCATACTTCAGCAGTTCCTGGACCTACTCTTGGCACATATGGAGAAGTGTATTTATGTATGTGTCACCACAAGGATGAGCCAGAACCAAGATCGCCTTCTATGAGTGAGATTGCCTTTTGTGGTGAATGGCATTGGTAGGGTGTTAAATGTGGAATATATCAATTTTTTACTGTATTGCTGCATGCGTTTTTCTAGGGGCTGCAGTGAAATAAGCACATACTGCTTCTGCTGAAATGTTCATTATTTGATAAGTGTTCCTGGAGGGCTTGACAGAGTACCGAGAAGACATGTGACTATTTTACCATCTATAGTTCATGCAGCTAGCCTCATAGAGGGGCTCCCAGTGAGAGTGGGTGTACACTAGGGTTCAACTCTGAACCCACTGCTGTTCATACTGGTGGTAAACTACATTAGCAAACAGGTTGCAGGAGCATATCAACAAAGTTGCTGTCTGCAGACAAGGTGGCATTACAGTTGCACTCTGAACAAGAACTTCAGGAAAGGATAGGGGAATGGAGTGCAAAACTGAAGGCACATGGGCTGAAACTTAGCACAGATATGACAGTGGTACTGGCAGCAAATTGGGGAAATCAGAAAAAGCTGAGAACTGATATAGAAGGGAAGATAGTGGAGCAGGTAAATGTCTTCAAGTACCTGGAATGGGTGGTTGAGGAGAAGGGAAGTCTGAAGGAAATATCAAAGCTAGAATCAGTGGGGCTGCAGCCAACTGGTATAGAGCCTCTGGGGTATTGAATGACAAAAGAATGCCAAATAAGTTGAAAAGTAAGGTGTGCAAGACATTGGTGTGACCAGTACTACTGTATGGAACAAAAACCGAGACAGTAAAGGCAGAGCAGATGAAGAAGCTAGAAGTAATAGAAATGAAGTGCCTGAGAAGGGTGGTAGGATACACACTGTGGGATAGATGAAATAATTAGGACATAAGAGGAAAAGCCAAAGTAGATCCAATTACAGAAAAGCATTACAGTGGTCTGGGCATATGTGAAGAAAAACAGAAGACAATCTGGTGGAGAAGGTTTGGGACAGACAGGAAGAAGGTATGAAGAAACGAGGACATCCAGCAACGAGGTGGATGGATTGTATGAGAGAAAATCTGTGACAGTCATGCATTAATGTCAATGAAGGCAGGAGTGTGACAGTGAATTGAGAGGGATGGCGACAGTTAACATGATACCCCAACTCCATGTAGATGATGATAATGATGATGATGTTGATATAATAAGTACCTACCTATGTATGTATACATGCCTTCATATACACATTTCAGTAATATTTAATATACTTGGCACGTAGGTCCAAGGAAGTTATTGTTCTACACTATTCAGCACTCATCAGACCTATCATTTGAGTGCAATGCCTCCTTTGGTATGTACTTAACCAGGAACATCCAACAATTTGAATGTCTTCCTCTAGCTTTCTCATAAGCTTTGTCTTAACTGCCCAGGTTTCTGTACAATACAGTAGTACTGGTCACACCACTGTTTTGTATACCTTACTTTTCATCTTCTTTGGCATTTTTTTGTCATTCACTGCACCTGAGACTCTATGCCAGTTGGCTGCAGTCCCTCTGATTCTAACTTTGAAATCCTCATTTAGACTTTCCTTCCCCTTAACCACCCCTCCCAGATACTTGAAGCTATTAACGTGTTCCACTATCTTCCCTTCCATCTCATCTCACCTTCTTATTTCCACAATTTGCTGCCACTACCACTGTCTTATCTGTACTTAGTTTCATCCCATGTGCCTTCAGTTTTGCATTCCACTCCCCTATCTTGTGCTGAAGTTCTTGCTCAGAGTCTGCCTGTAATGCCACATTGTCTGCATACAGCAACTTTGTTGATCTGCTCCTCCAACCTGTTTGCTAATGTAGTTTACCACCAGTATGAACAGCAGTGGGCTCAGAGTTGAACCCTGGTGTACACCCACTCCCACTGGGAGCCCCTCTGTGAGGCTGGCTGCATCAACTATAGATGGTAAAATACACACATGTCTTCTCGGTACTCTGTCAAGCCCTCCAAGAGCAATTATCAATTAATGAACATTTCACCAGAAGCAGTATGTGATTATTTCACCGCAGTCCCTAAAAAAAACACATGCATCAATACAGTAACCTGTTTACTAATGTAATCCATCACAAGTATGAACAAGAGTGGGCTCAGAGTGAACTGTGGTACACATCCACTCCCAATGGGAACCCCTCTGTGAGACCAAATACAGTTCATACTTGAGACATTGGGTCCTGCATTAATTCTACTAATGTTTCTGGTACTTTGAACCACTGCAGTACTGCCCAAATACGCTTTCTTGGGACCTTGTCATATGCTTTCTCTAAGTCTAGGAATGCTTAGTTGGACTGTTTCTTCATCTCTAGCTTCTTTACAACTACCTGTCTCACTGCCAACATCGGGTCAGTTGTGCTGCATCTTGATCTGAATCCAAACAGCTCATTTCCCATCTTACATTTTTACTACTCTGTGCATCCATTTATCAATCACCCTCTCTAGAACTTTCATACAATGTGATAGGAGTTTGATGCCTCTGTACTGCCCACATGTATGGATGTCCCCTTTGTTCTTGCACACCGGTACAAGTATGCTTTTTCTCCAGCCATCTGGGATATGCCTTTCTCTCCACACTGCTATGGGTACTCTCAGGGGCCATTTCTCCCCTATCTCACCCAGCATCATTATCATATCTGCTGTGACCTCATCTGAGTCTGCTGCTTTCCCTGACTTCATTTTCCTTAGTGCTGTTCTTACTTCTTCAAGGGTGGGCTTCTCTTCTTCTCCCTTTGTAGGCTGTGTCTGGGGCAGTACAGCTTCTGTGGGGGTTTCTTCATTCAGAAGCTGCTGGAAATACTCCTTTCATCTGCCTTTGATACTATGTGGACTGGTGAGCAGGTTGTTGCCGGCATCCCTTATGTAGGGTGTCTGACTATCTTCTTGCAACCTGATATAATTTGTTTGTTCAACCTACTGATTCACTTTCCAGTAGCTGGTAGAGTGCCTCTGATGGCCATTCTTTAATTGCAAATTCTTTCTTAGGTTCTTTGTTAGCCAACCAGTATTCCTTCCTAACCTGGTTAGTCTTTTCTATCACCTACTTTTTCCTGCACTCCTTTCTCCTTTGGATGACTTTCTGGACTTCTCCATTCCACCTCCAACTTTCCTTATGTATATTATTTCTATACTAGGCATAGCCACATATCTGTTCTGTAATCCTGACACATTCTATTTTGATGTGCTACCATTCTTCTTCAACTCCACCTATTTTTCTCCTCTTTTTGGGGTGCTAGAGCCCTGAGTAATTTGTTGAACGGTTGGGCTTTCTTTCCAGTTAACTTCCATGTCTTCAAAGTGGTCTCTGTTGACCTTAGAGCCTTCTCTGACCACTGCTTGCAGCTGATTGTGGCAAACAGTGGCTTATGCTGTGAGCCAACTGTGGGGATGACTTTACAATCATTGATTCTACCCCAGTTCCCTTTACTTACTAGGAAGAAGTCTACCATATTGACCACTCTTTCATGTGATCATGTAATGGTCTCTCTTTCTAAACCATGTGTTGGCTACTATCAAGCAATTTGTCAGTTTCCCCACCCATGTAGACCCATATATATCCTTATGGTTCTCATACTGTCATACCCTGTTGTATCTGCCCCATTATGTTCACTCAAGTCACCCATTATCAACGCCAGTTCATATTGTTCTGATTTATCTAGTATTCCTGCAACTGCTGTATGAATGCACACTTTTCCTCACAATCACAACCCTGCTGTAGGGCATAGGCTGTCAAGAATATGAATACTTTCCTATCCTTACACTGTAGGTTGATTGCCGTACGTCTGTCACTAATTCTGATGATATCCCTCAATGTCTTATGAAGCCTCTTTCTCACCACAAATCTCATGCTACTTCTAGCTTGTCTCCCTCCTCGGCCTGAGTAGTAAACTCTGGATCCCAAGCCAAGTGGCTTTACTGCACTGTCCTTCCATCTTGTCTCTTGGGCACATAGGATATCCAGCCTCCTATGTACCATCATGTCATTCACTTCCAAGTTGCATCTTGTCAATGAAACTACATTAAGTATAGCAATTCTCAGTTCTTTAATTGATTTTACATCCAGCTTTCCCTCAACAGAGCTATCCTGCTAACCCAGGCTGGGCAACTGGATACTGGCTGGTCAGTAGCTTATTGACCTAGGGTTGCTGGGCTCTTATGGGAGGCCCATACTGGCCAATAGGAGCACAACACAGTCCTCCCACTATTAGCATGGATCCCTGATGTAGGATGGCGTAGGTCAGGTCCTCAATCCACTTATCAGCAGCAAATACCCATGGCCATTTGGTAACATTAGCCAACATGATTAAATCACCTAGAGCCATGTTTTACACCATCGAGTGACTAACCCTACCACAGTGTGCAGTCTGTCATATGTGTTCTCCTATCTTGAGGGTACTGTGCACCACAATAGATGCTCAAAGTGGTTAGTCTGTACAACCTTTTCACCGATAAGGCACCATGTAGAGTCTGTGCTGCTGTCCACAGCTCCATTTATTGGTGAGTTTGAGATGGAAACCCTCAGCATGTTTTTTTGGAGTTGGGAGGAACCCCATAGGGACATAGAGAACATGCAAATTCCAAACAGGCATTGCCCGGAGGTCAGCTCAAACCTTGTATGTTGTGCATTGTGTGTCTGTTATCATCAAACACTTTCATATAAGGATATACTTGCACACAGTAAAATTCATAAAGTTTGTAAATAATGCAGTGTTCATTGCAGACCAGAAATAATTTTCTACAGTGCTAATTTTGTAAGACAGTCATGCATTTGAAAATTATACACTTTTTTTCCAGAATAATTGGTGAATGTGCAAGATAGCTGACCATAGTTAACTACTACACCATAGGCAGAGTAGGCGCAGGGAATAAGCCAACAACTGAATGACCAGCATACAACTTGCTGTAGGCTGAACTGTTCATATTATTTTAGCACAAAGTAGGAAGTCTCTGCCTTACATCAACTTTTATTGATATTAAGTCAAGACAACACGGCAGAAGCATAGCTGGCTCAAGCAGTGCCCTGTCCTGGTATCATGAACTAGTGCCCCACCCCCACAGCTCTTAATTAAAAAAAAAAAAGAAAAAAAAAAAGTCCACTCCTTCTACTGGCTTACCAACCAGGTGGCCAGATACATAAATGATTCCTCTTCTTCCTGCCCAAGACATTCAGGTCCCATTTCAGTGCCCTGCCCTACCCTCCTTCCTCACATTTCAGTGGAAAAAAGAAAATAAACATTTTTTTATTTATTTTAAACTGCATCAAACTGATTGCTATAAATGCAGCAAACAGTTGCTACATTTTATACCCTACATGGAGCTCTGTGGAATTCAAGTTTTAGTTAAAAAAATCTTTTTCTGTTTAAACTAAAACAAACTGCAGTTTATACCCTGGAAAAAAAAGACTTTGTTTAAATTTTAAACTGAATAAACTGCTTGCTACAATGTAACAGGCTGTTTGCTACAGGTTGACACAGGGAGTGCCACAGTATTCAGGGTCAACCTTAAATACAATATCGGCTTTTAAAAGCCAGTATTGCATTAAAGAGTGATTGGGATGATGGATGTCTGGATGGCCAATCACAGCCCCTAACACTTTGTTGCCAGGGCAGTTGTTCTTTCATCCTGCCCTAGATACGCTATTGTATGCTACTGGTAATCTCTGCAAGGCATACTGCAGTTTATACAGTTAAAGTAAATAGCTTCTTGTTAAATGTTGAAATCTGCAACAAAGTATAATGCAATGCAACACTCTGTGAACTTCACCACCCCCCCACCAGAAAATCTGGAGCCAGTAAAAATGTATCAAGCCAGTGGAAGCCATTGCATCCTGCAGCATTTGGTTGCAGAAAACTAACTTAAGAAGAAGTAATAATAGGAAATTTAAAAAAAATTGTCAATGAATACAAAAAAATCACTCATAACTGTTAGCACTTTGCATTTACTTATTAAAGCCTACTGTGCTGTTTACTAACTGTATCATATATTGAAAAAAAAAACAATTAATAAAGAATAATTCTGTTACATAGCTATGCACACAGATATATGGTAGGTAAACAACTATGCATCCCTTTTCTTCTTTCTATAGCTAAAAAGGAGAGCCTATAACCATTTGTTTGTTACTGGACAGCTCTTAGGTTGGTTTAATAGCATTCTAATATTTTTAACCTCCTCTGGTACTGCAAAATCTGTTCAGAGTTTGTCAAAATTCTCCTGGGTCTCCCAAAATATTTCTAAGTTTTTCTAAGTTATTCACTTTTTTCTGTATTTTGTTGTACATTTCTTTTCCAAAAACATTTTTACTAAATTTTGTTAATAAACATGGACATAAAGTATTAAAAATAAACAATCTAAAACATAACTATTTACACTATATACAAACATCCATGATAAACATTTGTTTTATACAAGAGAGGTAATCAATATTTTTCTAACAATCTCTCCAATTTTTGGCAAGCTAGTCTTTTGTGTGTTACATTTGATGATCTCTGATAAATAGTTTGCATTTCTTTTTTACATACAGATTTTGCTATTGAAATAAACTCAGTAAACATAAGATCTTATTTTTCCAGTTCAATGTAATTATTTTTCAAGCAATAGCTAGAATTAACTAAAGAACAGGTAACTGATGTCTAGGAATTATACTTGGGGTAGGGACATTGAATAATATCAAAAAGCTAGTAATCTGACAGTTGTCAGACCACAGGGCTTTTGTGAAATGTCTAAAATCACTCCAGAATTGTGTGAGAGTTCTACATTCGATGAACATATGAACCCAGTTGGCTTCAAGAATATCACCATACCTCCAGCATTTGCTTTCATTACTCTTGGTTATAAGGTCAACTATGTGCGGAGTGTAAGAGCTTCTATGAATAAATCTCCAGGTATATAGTCTCCAATATAAAGATGATGTGTTTTATTGAATTTTATAACTGTTTCTTATTATCATTAGATAAAGGTGCACCATTAATCTTTATGGAGTAATTCCAAAAAGCTTGGTCAAAAGTAATCAAGTATTCTAGTAGGATTTTATATACAGGTGATATGCTTAATGTATGTTCAATGTTCATCAAACTGCACCGCATGAATAGTTGTATCAATCTTGGTATAATATAATTTTCCAGATTTATTGACATTCTCACTTTATTTTCAACAAACTGTCTTAAAGATTGAATACAGAGCCAGTTATCTTGACAGACATTATATCTGGCTAAGAGAAAGTTCATTAGTTGGATATTTTTATTGTCTATAAACTGGTGCCAAAACTTTAGATTATTCTCTTTAAGATTCCGCATCTTATTGATAATGAACATATCTAGGCAATCTGGTGTATAAGCTATGGGAAATGTAATGAAAAAGGTGTTCTTTAGACTATAATTGTTGTCAATTATATTTCTGAAAATATAAAATATTTGGTTTATACCATGTGAGAAGTGGTTAAATTTCTTATTATATAAGCAATATTTACAGAGTATCCAAAATATTTTGTTAATTCCAAAGGTTTCCTTAAACTGGGTTTCTGAATTCTCAGAGGAAATTATATGTATTTCATGTAGTTGTTTCCAGCTAGAGGTGTATATGGATGAAATCCAGTGTAGTATTATGTTAATAATAACAGATTTGGAATATAATTCTATGTTGGGAAAGTCAACCCCATTACTGTCCCAGGCTCTAACATGCCATTTATAGCCTATTCTTGGTTTCTTTGGGATCCATAGAAAAGTTAGTAATAGGGAATATATTTGTTTAAAAAATTTCTTAGGAGGAGGTAAAATCAATGATTGTATGTAAAACAAAATCTTGGGCAAAATAATCACTTTTATTAATGTAAGTCTGTCTTCCATGGTGAAAACATTTTGTTCCACTTTTTAGTAAAGTCACTTATTATAGCTACCAGTTTAGTGAAGTTAAATTTAATAGTCTCATTCCATTTATTCTTAATACTTATTCCTAGATAATCTATCTTATCGTTTTCCCTGTTGAATGTATTGTATTTTTGCAAATTGCTATTTATTTTCTTATTGATTAAAAGTGTTTTGGTTTTATTTGTGTTAAAATTGAGCCCTGAGATTTTTTCCAAATAGAGTTATGGCATTCATGATATGTTGTAAAGAGCCTTCTATGTCACTGGATGTTAGTAGAATATCGTCAACAAAAAGCTGAACTTTTGGACAGTATCCCTCATTAACTTGAAATCCTTTGATATTTGGGTTATTTCTAATAAATGAAGCAAAAGGTTCCACTGATAATGTGAAAAATAATGGGGATAGAGGGCAACTTTGTCTAGTTCCCTTATGATTTTTTTTTTACTCTAGATAATAGACATGAACCAATCTTAACACATGCTTTAGAATCACTATAAATATTTAATATCAATTTAGTGAAATCTGAAGTAAAGTTAAATTCTTTAAATATTTTTTGCAAGTATGACCAACTAAGGGAATTGAACGCCTTATCAATATCCAGACTAATAATAGTTAATTGTTTCTTTGCATTGTTTGCAATGTCTATTAGAGATAGTAGCCTAATAATATTGTTGCATACTTTTTCATGTAAGATAAAGCCAGTTTGATCAAAGTGTATTAGAATGGGTAATATATTCTTTAGTCTTTTGGCCAGGATAGACATGAACATTTTATAATCAATATTTAACAATTATATGGGTCTATAGGATGCACATAGTTGGGGGTCCTTACTTTGTTTCAGAATGGGGGAAATTATTGAGTACTTCCATGAGGGAGGGAAAATTAAGTCTTGTTTAATCATGAAGAATGTGTTTAATAATAACTTTATTGTGTGCTCTGGAAGAATTTTATATATTTCTGGGGTTATCCCATCTAACCCTGGGGCTTTATTATCCTTCAGATTTTTAACTTGTTCTTTCACTTCTGCTAAAGTTATTTGTTTATTTAGGGCACTATTTTGCTGTTTTGATAGCTTAGTTTTGATATTTTCTTGTAAAAATGTATCTATTACATCATCTGAATCTAGTGGTGATTGCATGTCATTGATTTCTAAAGGCTTCTAATATACCTCCTAAATCAGTTGTTCTTTTTACTGTGTTATTATTCTTGTATTTAATTTCATTAATGTGATTTTGTTTATTAATTTGTTTGGATCTGATAGCTAGTTTATGTAAATGTCTGGAGTTTACTGAATAGGACTGTAGTTTAATCTTTTCTAAGCTTATAGCAACCTTATGATTCAATATTTCTAAATATTTGTGGTTTAACTTAGAAATTTCAGTAAGCACTGCTTTATCATTTGATTTAAAATTTAGTTTAAACTTACCTATTTTGGCTTGTAAATCAGAAAGTTCCTTGTCCCATTCCTTTCTCCTTTGAAAATATCAAGCTTAAACTCCACTAAAGATGTGAACTTATAATGCATCCCAGAGTATGATATCTGTTACTTTACCATTATTGTTGTTTTTCATAAATGCATTTATTTCTTTTAATAACCACTCCTTAAAACCTTTTAACTTAGTAACATAGGCTGGGATTCTTTGAAAAATTATCATATCATCTTTTTTCACAGTCAAGCTGAACAAAAAGGCGTTGTGGTCAGAGAGTGGACATGACTGTATTGCAACATCACTTATTTTAGAGTAAAGAGTGTTAGACACAAAAATCTTATCAATATTAGTTTGTGTGCCAAATTGGCAAGAATAATGAGTGTACTGAAGTGAATTTTGAACTCTTAAATTATGTATGTCTCTAAAATTCATTGAGGCTATAAAACTGTTTACCTTTTTTAGCTTGTGTCATTAGTTTAACCTTACTATTTTTATAGGTGTCTTCATCTGATAACAAGCAATTGAAATCTCCCACCAGAATAATTTCTTCCTTTGCATGTAAAGTAATGAAATCTAAGTATTTCTTCACATATTTAGTTCCTAGACCAGGAATCCAATATGAGTTTACCAGTGTGAAGCATTTCTTATTAACTTCTAGCACTATTAAGCTTAACATTCTGTCTTTATCTGAATTTTAGGTAGTGTATAAGTATTATTCCATAGTATAAAAGTACCTCTCCTTTTGGCTCTAAAGCAGGAATCCATGAGAACTGTAAAACCAATAAATGATAATGTTTGCAAATCCTTCTCCAGCAAGTGGGTTTCCTGCAAGAAGATTATCTGAGCTCTGTGCATTTTAAAGAATTTAATTAAACCAGCTGTTTTGACATTGTTATTTAAGCCATTAATATTTAATGATAAGCATTTATATATCATCATTTGTTAAAGTTATATTTAGAGCATCAACAATACCTTCCAAGTATAATGACTTGAAGTAATTCATGAAGTTATGTATCATGGATGAGTCAAAAATATTTAGAAACAAATTCTGAAACCAATAACTAAGAAAACATACATACATGGAACCTAAAGTTCCAGGTTTAGTTAATAAATTAACTAAACCACCCTTTAACACCATCTCACACACCAAAAACATACATAAATAGTTTCTGCTTTAAAAGTAGTATATACAAACAGTAAAGCATTTCTAAGGTAACTCAAACAAATATGAACATAAAAAGTGCATCAGGCAATCACAGTGGATTTGTATGTAATATTGTGTAAACCACTACTAAGTATAGGAAAATAAGGAGTCAGTTTCACCAATTAACCTAGTTGCTTTATCAGCATAAGCTTCTAATACCTATATATTTTATACCTGTATTACAGTCTCTTGTGTTTATAACTATAGCAATACAGAAAGAAAAAAGGGGGGACCATATGTTGGTCTATTAATACTAATTGAACAGAATAGAGTAACCTACAACATTTTAGCAATCCATTCCTTCAGTGTATGTGGTCATACAAAGATTTGAATCATAGTATCATAACTATCTTTGCAACTGAGTCTGATTATATTGCTTTAAATCTGCATCAATGAGAATACTTAATATAGATTAAAGTTGCTTAAGCATAAAAGCAACAGAAGGAAAAGGAGACTCAATCCTATATATGTCTTTGCATTCAGAATATTAAAGAAATTGGTTGTTTAAGTAGTCAAATATGAATATATTATCATTTAGGGCATGCTATCAAAGCAAAAAAATTGTATCCTGTCAGACTTCAGTGTTTCAAAGCAACAGACATACAGTAGCATTAAAATGCAATTTTTCTCATTAGACTAGTAACATAATCACTCCATTAAAGTCATAGCTTGTTAAAAATACATATTTAAAGTGATTCCATATCTTTAGATGCATAAAAGATGAAAAAAAAACAACCAAAAAAAAGTTACTTTTTCTTCTAGTTTCATTTTCAGCTTTACTTCCTGGTTTCTGAGTCATGCATGAGTACAAAGGTCATACAATGTCATTGCTCACAGTATTCCTGCCTCCAGCTTCTCTAGCTTGCTGCTAGTGCCCTGTAGATGCTCGTGCATGTGAAGAAACAGTCACAGAGGCTTAGAAAAGGCATTTTAGGTGGGAATTTCAAACAACTACGTTTTCTCCATTCTAAAGAAGCATAAAAAGTGCATGAGCAGCCTCCACAGTGAAAAAAAAACATGAACAGCCCTTCTTTAAAAATGTTGGGAAAGTAAGATTTTGCCCATAAATCAATAATTTACATCCCTTAAACTAAATTAGGTTAATAATTAAAATTAGAGCATTTAGTTAATGTAAAGCACTGAATGTTGATATATTACACTAAGAAATGCAGATTTTAAGTAAAGACATATATATTAATTATGATATGAACATCTTTCAAAAATGTCAAGAGGAAACAAAACTATCTTAAGTAAACCATCTCCTAAGGGCACTTTTGTTGTGGGGATTCCATACAGTGTAATCATAATAGACTAAACAGTAAACTCTAAAGTGTTACCCCACCACTAACACACATGAATGCTTTACTTTGGAAATCATGAATTAATAGTAAGATAGCATGACTTTTGTATCCCAAATGAATATATAATGAAGTTATCTGTGCCCTGGTTATAGTAAATATATGGTATGAAAGAAGAAGAAAAATAAATAAATAAAGTATATATATATATATATATATATATATATATATATATATATATATATATACACACACACACACACACACACACACACACACACACACACACATATAAACACACACATATATATATATATATATATATATATATATATATATACACACACACACACACACACACAAATATCTATCTATCTATATATATATATATATATATATATATATATATATATATATATATATATACATACACATACACACATACATACATATATGCCTATGCAAAATAAAGACCTTTGTTTTGTATATGTATTCCAATAAAATATTATGTAAAATAAAAACACTTTACCTTTGCTTTGTGAATATATTCCAATAAAAACATTAAGTAAAGAGTTCTGCAAAAAAGTATTTAGTATTATTTGATAACAATCCTATTTGTCTTTTAATTTTTTATTTGCACTTTCTTTGACAGTCCAAGTGTTCTTAGTTGCATGTCTTTTCAGACTCTGTGTAGACCATTCCATGTCCTATATATCAGTTAGTATTTTTTCTTGTGAATAAAGTCCAAATCCTCTGACAAAGATCTTCTTACCTTCTGGTAAAAATATTTTTATCCTGGAGGGAAAGAGAATTTGTGCTTTGATGTTAACTTTTTTAAGAGATTTTATCAAGGGAACACATTATTTCCTTCTAGATATGACAGAAGAAGTGCAGTCATTGTCAAAATAAATGAGTTTGTCCTTTATCTTGATGGGAGAATTATTCCACACAGACTTCAGAACCAAATCCTTATCTTGGGAGGACAAACATCTAACAATGATGGATCTGGGGTTAGGAGAAACTGTTGTTGAAGCAGGTTTTGCTAGAGACCGGTGAGTCCTCTCTATACCGAAGGAAAGGGCTTCAGGAAGATTTAGTGCTGTTGGAAGCCAGTTATTAAGAAAGTTTATCATATCAGTTCCCACTTCCTTTTCTGGCACTCCATAGATTCTAATGTTGTTTCTCCGTGACCTACTTTCTAGGTCTTCCAGCTTTTCTGTTAGTTTTGTATTCTGTTTCAAAAGAAACTCATTTTGACTTTCACATTCCATCAGTCTGCCATCCATATCTGTTACAGATTCCTCGATAGAAGCAATTTGTTCAGAATGCTTTTTAGCTATTTCACTAAGAATGTCCAGCTGCTTACTACAGTCTTGTTTAATAGTATCAATTTTATTCTCTAGTTTGTCCATTTTTATAGATAGCGCTTGAATAGTAATTAATGTTTGCAGCTCCTTCTTTACCACGCTGTCCTGATGAGAGTTCTTCGAGTTACTCATACTTGGATTTCTTGAGGAAAAACTTCTTGACAGGAAAAAATAATAAAAATGTATGTTTTAGTACTAATTTTTGAAAAATAATTCACAAATCCTCTGATATACTTTTGGATTAGTATTTCCAAAAATTAGATTAAATTTCCTGTCAGAATAAAAATGTTATAAGCAGAGCTAATGTTCAGTGCTGCTAGCAGTCTGGCATCTTGGCCAAACCCCTTGTTGAACATTTCTGAGGGTGAACTTATTTCCAAGGATTCCTGATGCTGCTGGAATTCTAACTTTTGTTGTAAAGCATCTGTTACTGCACATGATCCCAAAATCAGTTTGATTTACATTAAGAAGGTTCTTTTGCACTCTGGTGGGAGCAGAGCTGAATTCAACATGTTCAGTTTGGAAGCTGCTGCTGGAAAGTTTAATGTGTTTTTATCTGACTGACCTGAGGGATTAGCAGTGTAAAAGTTCTGCGTATCTTGTATATAAACAAACCTCTCCATTTTAAAAATCTTGTATAGGAAATATTTTCCATAGTCTCCCACTGTTTACAGCTGCTTAAAAAGCTGACAGTTTGTGCAGAGGGAAGTACTACTGCCAATCATCTTATTGGTGCTGCTCAGCATTTGGTGAGTTTTACAAGAGTTCTGGAGAGATTCTGCTAAAATCCAAAGAACCCACTACTAAAATCAAAACATAAGTACTTTTTGAGTTTTCTTTGCACTTTGCTGACAGTATTTTATCATTTTGCTGATTTTTGCACTTTAAAAAAGCTGTTCTATTGCCTTAAGTAGATAGTACATAACATAGACTCGATTCGGATCTGCTGAATCTGGACTGTATTGTTTCACTTGAGCACTATTCCAACCAATTGGAGATTACATTAGGAAAGCTCAGTGTGTGCTTTCCCACTGGCAGTTTTATTTAAAAGTATTTAATTTCACCTGTATTTAAGCCTCATGTTTGTGTGTAGCTGCACACCATGCAATTGGGGTTCAGCGATGCCCTTTATAGATACAAATACCTTGAGAGACCATTTTCTCCTAAACATCTGTTAGTGAACCCTCCCAAGCTTCCCTGCTACATTGTGGGAAACTCAGTTGCGCACTGAGAAGCATTGCCATAGATTTCACTCCTAGCCTTCAATAGAATATTCCCCTTTTGTTAATCCTAGAGCAAAATCTGGTGAAACTAGCCCACTTCCCAATAGTAGTTATGGTAAAAACCTGCCATAATGGACGGTCAGTTTCCAACCATTTCTCTGGCCAGCCTGATTGACATGGGCATCCTGAGGCAATATAGTAATTCCCTCATGTATACTAACGACCACTTACTCCAAAAACAAACAAATACAATATGTGAGAGATGTAATTACACCATGAATTTGAAATCAATACTCTCATGTAACAACAAACCTGACATCAAACAGGTTGTCAGTACACACATATCACTTCTCACACAAAACAATGCCATAACATAAATCCACATATGCAGAGGTACTCAATAGAAGCCTACCAAGAGATCAGAGACCTCCCAAGTGCAAACCACTTGCATACACTGCAAGGCAAATATAATCCACTACACATAACAATACACACACCAGTGTCTCAGCAAATAAGCCCGTAAGGCAAATCACCTCAAAACCAAATGTCCTGGTCATAGCTGTCTCCGTTGAGAAACACACAGATGTCCCCTTCACCCAACTGGGCAATTAGAAGGTCACGGTCAGGTGCCAGGATCTGACAAATCATGCACACACTCAAGTCACTCAACAATTACCATTATGACTGTCATACTACACGTTGGGGTGAATAACTGGAGATGTACCTCTCTGGACTATATGAAGAGAGACATGACTGAACACTCAGATTATGTGTCCCAGGCAGGTATACACCTAGCCCTAAGCAGTAGTCTACCTTCACTCAGGATGATGCCACAATATAGACAAAAAATGATTGACTTCAACAATTGGCTTAACTTCTGGTGTCAGTCCAGAAGGATCCAGCATTTGGCAGCCAGGGAAGACATGGTTGACAGAAAATGATGCTTTGCCAGAGATGGTCTTCACCTGTCTCTGCTATGCTTTTGGATACTTGTAAAAGCACTTGCTTCCACCATAGTATCTTTTTTTAGGCAATGTCAAAACAACAAAATTTCTGATGTAAAAAAATTCACTTGAGACAAACTCAAGGTTATGCTGCTTAATGCTACAAGCCAAAAGAGGAAACTGTAGTCCCTGGAAGCAGTCCTCATCTTGGAAGATGCTAACATCTGTGCAGTCACTGAGACATGGTTCAAGACTGCAGAGAGCATCTCAGCCGTGCAAGGCTACAATGCCTTCCACACATTCAGACTCCAAAATGAGTGTGAAAGAACCAAAGGTAGACATGTATGCATTTCATTAAAGCCAAATACATCTTGAGACTGGTTAAACAGTATGACTCTCTCAGCTACTCTAGGTCCAACTAAGTATAGGTAAAACACCCTACCACATCATTGCTAGCTACAGGTCTACCACCATGAATGAAGAGAAGCACACTACTTACCTGGATCTACTAGAGTAACTCACTGTACATCCAAACACTTTAGTCATGGGAGATTTCAACTATCCTTCCATCGATTGGGTAAGATACATGAGCACAAACATGCTCACCCTGAGGTTTCTGGACTTTGTCAGTACAAATAGTCTAGAAAAACTAGTCTGTACACCCACAAGGGGGTCAAATGTTCGAGACTTAGTGCTCACCAACATGGGGTGGGGTTCACTGCACAACCCCCAGTGTGCTGCCCTCCCTGGTAAGGTCAGACCATAACTATGTAATGTTGTTTGAAGTAACAATCAGACATGACACCCCCACAGGAGCAAAAAAATTGAAACATTTCTCCAAAGCAAACTACAGCCAACTAGGTGATGGTATATAAAGTTTCAAACCTTCTGCTAACACAGCCAGCAATGACTCCTGTGCAGAACAGTACACAACTGCCATGTATAACCACTGAATCAACTGCATAGACTCAGCTTTACCTGAGTGGATCAAAACCAGGTCCTCCTGCAAAAAACATGCTACCCTGGTGGACCTCAAGTATAAATAGGTTATATAACAAAAGGGAGAAAGTGATGTTTAAGAACAACAGGGATCTTACTCTGCAGAAGAAGAATTTCCTCCACAGCTTGAACAAGCAAATCAAATATCTTGTGAAGTCCTCTACAGCTAGTTATGAAGCTAAATTAGCATCCCTAGCTAAGGACAATCATAAGGCATTCTTTAGCTATATCTAAAAGGGAATGCCCAACTATGTGTTGAACTTATAGTAGACTGTACCTCTCATACTGAACCTGAGAAATTGCCAACATGCTAGCTGACAGATTCAGCACAAAATTCACCCCCCCTTCCCCAACAGTCATACTCCAAAGCATACCTGACACCAGTCCTCTACTTAGTATTTTCAAAGAGCAGGTCATATCTGTGCTTTCCAAAGCCAAAAATACAGCTTCTAAGGGACCAGATAGCATCCCAGGCTGCTTACTGAACAATCTAAAACAAGACCTAGTGGTGCCTAATTAATCTCAGCCTGGGCATTTGCTTTGCTCCAGCAGAGCAGAAAACAGCAATAGTAATCACTTTGTATAAAGGGGGTCCATTAACTGACCCTAGGAACTATAGACCCATAAGCCCAACCAGCCTTATCTGCAAGGCCATGGAAGTAATTATCATGGCCCTCACCAAAAAAGACATAGGTGACTTTCAGACTCTTGACCTGACCCAGTTTGGCTTTGTTAAGGGTAGAGCATGCTTATTGAACCTGTTGAACTTCTTTGAGCATGTCACCAAAGCCCTGGATGAAGGTAAAACAGTATATACTGCCTATCTTGACTAAGCCAAGGCTTTTGCTATAATTCCCCACTCAGGTATCACTGAAACTCTCCCAGCTGGGAATTAACCCATACATCACTAGGTGGGTAGCCGACTGTCTCAATGACAGAATGCATACTGTCAAAGTTGGGATTCCACCTCTGGCAGTATACTATTACCATTGGCGTACCACAAGATCCGTGCTGGGCCTTCTACTGTTTGGAGTCTATTTCTCAGACATCCATGTGAAAGTAGATGGCCTGTGGCTTACCAAGTTTGCTGATGATTGCAAACTGGGTGCAGCCATTGAGTCCCCAAATGATGTTAACATATTACTAAAGGGGCTAACACAGACAAATGATTGGTGCCAAAAACACGGACTAAAACTATATCCAAAAAAGTGCATTATTATTCCCTTTGGCAAAGAGGACGTCCCTGCAAGTTAGAGTATTGACAGCACCCCCTAAGCTCAAACCCAGTAGTGTGAGATTTGGGAACACAGATTGATAGTAACCTAAACTTCAATCACCATGTGTCCACAGTGGCAAGGAAAGCCTTTTACGTTGCACATTTCATAATTAAGGGCATCACATCCAGAACTAAGAATGTTATAGCTCCTCTGTACTCAACCCTCATCAGACTTCTAATAGAGCATAATGCTCCCTTCTGTATGTACCTCACGAGACACCAGCTGGAGAGACCACAGAGGTTTCTCACCAAGAAAATTCAGGGCCTCCAAAATATGACCTACATGGAAACACTGAAAGCCCTGTCACTGTACACAGTATCCTACAGGCTGCTGAATGAGGACTTCTGCCTGGCCTACAGAGCGGTCTCTGACCCTGCCATAATGCAAGTGCTGCACATCCATAAATCAAATGGGACAAGAGTCACTTGCTTCAGGGATCTCAACCTAGCCTTTGACATTAACAGAACATGCTGGAGAGATAGATATATGTCCCAGAGATTGCCACTCCTGTGGAATAAACTTCCAATTCACATAAAGCAAAGCTCGTTGATGACCCTATTCAGGTACAACCTAGACAACTGGATGGAAGGCCATAAATTCAACCCAGGAGTGGCACCTATATCCTTCATTTATTGGGGTACTTGGTGCTGATCATAGACTTACTCTGAAAATAATGACCATCTAACCAAGGTCAACTAGGGAACATGGGTGCAACATGGCTAGGCTTGTAAAGGCCCCAGAACTATTAGCCTAGTAACCTCTTATGAACCTATGAACGTATGAGAAAGCCCAAAGCAGGCTTACCAGGCTCATCGAGGGTGCTTAGGAGTATGTAAAATTTAATACTGGTAATGAAATCATTATGTAGAATTAAGCAATACATTATGTGTTCCATTCAGTAGCAAATATAATAAACATAGTCTGTCCTTTTTTTAAAGTCATTCAGGTAATCAGAGTACAGTTGCAGAAATACTGTAATAACAATGACCTTTTAGCACAGTCGATACTAGTACCATTTTGTGGAATATTTACTCTCTAAAATGTAGTAACATTTCATTTCTTCTAGCTGATTATTATATGATTAGTAGCCACTGACAAGTAAACATAAATTGATGTGACACAAAACAATGAGTGCATTTATTGTCTCCATGTTGTCCCCCCTTTTTATTTTAACTATACATTATTTTCCATTGATTGTTTTATTTCTCTTCCTTTTATGCTCCCTCTTCCAGAGATCTAAAGATCCAAACAGCAGCTCCACAATGTTTCTCCCAGGTAAGGGAACATTCTCCATCACTTTCTGCCCACCCAGGGATGCTATCACAGGGTAAGTGCATTGGATCCAGGCCTGTAGGCACGTTAAGGCAGTGCAGCCTGGATACCAGAAAAAGAGTGAGTTTCAGGACCTGATCAAGGATGTGACTGAGTGGACAGCAGAGAGGCATGATTGGCCCATCTCAGACCTCTTTCAGTAGGTGCAAGACTCAGTGCCCCATTAGGCACTAACCACTAAGCCACCAGAAGCCACTGTCCAATTGTTATTGGGATTTTCCATTACAAGTCCATCAGACAAAGGAAATATCTGAGGTCCTCTGCACAAGGGAAATGATTTTTCCAGCTCCTCATCTCCTACTTCTTTCCTTAATCCTCAATCCTGCACCCTCTTACCTACTTCCTTCTCCAACTTCCATCTCATATATAAAAAATATTTGAAAAAAATAGAGGGTCTATCCCTGGCAAAAATATAGTACCCCTCCTCTCCCACCATCTTCATCACAACCTTCTTGATGTCTTCCTTCTGTGTGCTCCATATGTACTGGCTCCCCATTTTCTGGCTATCCTATCTTCCCCTCTCACATTGTACAAAGAACCAATCAGTGTATCCATATAAAGACACCACTATAGTCATTACATAATCCCTTTATCATTTTTTTAAAAATGTGTTCCTTAGAGATGTGTTGAATCCCTCTTGCCTTAACTACTGGCCATTGCTTCAAGCAGGCATGTACACTCCTGCACTTGTCAACAACTTCCAAAAACAGCCAAAAATCAGTGAAGACTTTACACACTGAATAATAAATTCATGCACAACTAAACAATTTTTCCATTTTAAAATTGGGTAATTTCTCAGTATTTCACTTTGCCATGGTCACTGCAAATAGATAGCACTCAGTGGATTTGCATATAGCTGTAACTGTGGTCTGCACAGATATGCATTGCACAGCTATGAACCTTGGATCTATGAATACAGCCCATATTTTCACAAGCAGACTAAAAAGGAATTTGTGCCATTGTAACCGCTGTGATGGACATAAACCATGACAACTACTGTAATGTGCATAGATTTTGTAGGAGGTAATAGTGAATAGGCTATTAATGACTGTGAATTTAAAATGTCATGTAATTAAGTATTCATCAGATGTAATATATAATAGCCTGTGTTGATGCAGCATGCCTTCTGCTTAGAAAATAACACATTCAGACTAGGAAGAGTATTGAAGAAGGATACAACAACATGTGAAAGACTTGCAGTGGTAATAATATGGATAATGTAGCTGACCGATTTTGATGCAATGTAGAAGGATATGGCATATTTGCTGGAGAAAAATTATCCACACTGTGTTTTAATAAGCAAATACATTTGCTACAAATTGTTTGGAGCTATCTACATCAAGAAGTAATGCATGAGATACATAAAATAATTTGTAATATGGAAAGGTAAGGACAAATATTTGTGTATGATGTACAGGCAGTTATGAACTAGCACTGATCGAGCATATGTTTGTATTATTGAGGAATACTATTTCATTTGAATTAATTGGTGTATATAAATTAGCTTATTAAGTTGAATCCATTTACTCCTGTAGGGAATGCCTTCTGTTACATTATTGTGTTTGTGGGATAGTTCACAAAAAGCATACTAGCACTCTCAGAGATGGGGAATAATCATTATAAAATGCATTACTGTGTTCATGAAAGCATGTCAAAGATAAGACTTTCCAAGGTAACCAAATATATTTTGTGTGCAGAATGTTTGTCCTGAGCTAGTGAGTGGTAGGAGGTGTCATGGCACCTGCTAGAGTTGGGATTTAACCTTTGGATTTGTGGGAATTGCCACTTGAACATAGTGGCATTAACTTTCCAGTATCTTCAGTCAGTGGTGTGCTTGTCTACTACTAAAGTTCCATCCTGTTAACCTCATGGATGGTTTACTTGTGTTGTATTAAATATATATGGTTACCTTCATTTCGTCTAAAGCTCATTTCACTGACATTCAAATCAGCAGGACCTATTCAATGAAAGTTCATTTCACTAACATCTCATTTCAATGAAACCGATTTTGTTGGCAGTTATATATGGCATGTTCCCCACTGTAGTGTGATCCTGGAGTTAGAATATATAGTAAGGGATGGGGGGCACATCCCCCCCCACATTGAGGGGGGGGGCATGTGGGGCGTAGCCCCCCACACATTATAAATGTTTTAAACTATACAGATGTATACTTACAAGTGCAATGAATAACTGTTTCTAGAAAACAATACATAATCAAAGATTGAGATAGGCATCACCCCCCACACCCCCCAATGTATTATAAATAATAAAAAACTCGACAACACGTTAGCTAAACACTGTAATGAGGCACCAGACCAGAAATTCAAATTCAGGATTATAGACCAAGTATTAGAGGACATGGCGGGGGCCCGCTTCTTTATTTTTAGAAAAGTCAGAATTACTGCGGCAGTTAAGACTTAATGCTTGCCAATTCCCTGGCCTTAATGAAACCTGTTCTATCTCTTGCATACTGAAATTGAAAAGTTTGTTGAGATAATATGACATAGTATTTATGTACATATTTTATCTGTTAATTTTTATGTTAAAAATTATGCTAAAGTCATTTTTAAGAAGCTATATGACTATGTTTTAGGGATATTTTGATTCACTGATAAGAAAGGATATTAGTATAAAACACTAGGTCAAGTCCACCTTAAGAAATAATTGATTAATGAGAGTTTATTAAGATTATACATATGACTTTTAAACAAATATAAACAGTAGTACACACATTAATTGTGTCTGATGAAGTTTAGCTATCAGCTAAATGAAAAGCGCTTTATCTGTATTGTGGTTTGTGTTTATTAAACATTTAAAGATTTTTTTGAGAGGCATGCATGTACGGCTTTTTTGTTTGTTTGTGGTTTACTGGTTTTTGTTTCACTGACTGTGGAGTTATGGCTGCTGAAAGCCTATCCTTGTTACAATCCTCACCATCTCTTTTGTTACAACATTTCCAAGATGAATCAGGGAATTTAACTGTCTTAATTGGCCTCATGAACCAGAGTCTTATGGATCTGGCAGTATGGGTGGAGTCCCTAACCCAAGGAAGTACTTTGAGGCAAGTAAATCCATCTAATAATGTACCTACTTTGTCTTCAACTCAAACAGACTATTTAGCTGTAATTGGAGGAAGTAGTAAGATTAATAACAGTAATTCGCAGAATAACAGCTTACCACCACATAGAACAGAAGTGAGGAGCTTGCAAAATACTTCAACAATAATAAGAATCTCCTCCGGGCTTATTGCGGTTCCTGATTTAACCAACTGGCTCAGCGATCAACCAGGGTTGAATTTAAACAACAACAGTGTGTCTCATGAGCAAACGGCTGGAGTAGAAGAAAACAGAGTGGAGAATCTCAAAGAGTTTGACTTTAAATTGCAGAAAAACAGGAAACTTCAGCTAGAGATTAGTTATTTCAATGAATGTGCCAAGGAAGATATAGTCCCAAAGGGACATAGGGCATGGCAATATCCTACAGGACTACAAGCTGGCTCAGAGTTTCATAAAGAACTTACCCAACTCTTTAACAGGCAAGGGTTAGGACTGCTACACTTAATGATCAAACATTACCAAACTTTTATTAATCATTTGTCCATGGAAGTAACAGAATTGGATAATAATATAAAGTCTGATACTGACTTTACATGTTATCAATATGATTATGCACAAATGTATTCTAGCATTAATCAACAAATTCAAAAGAATAAAGAAACAAAACTTTAAAAACTCCATAGAGATCGGGTAGACTAAGCGAGAGGTGTAGCTTACCAGAACCTGCCCCCATCGCCAATTTGGAATCCAATTGGAAGAGAACAGTCACACCCCCAAAATCAAAAGCACAGCCAAGAAACAAGGGCAGAGACATCAAAGCCATTGAGAAGGGGGAATAATAATCAAAATTACAGTGCGTATGGTGAAAATAATGCCAACAAATGGGGGAATCATCAGAACCATATGGAAATACCAAGGGGTGACCAACAAGAGGCAAACAATAATAGCAATGGTAATTTTTTGAACTCCCAAGGCCAAAACCACAACAGGAGACAACAGAAACCACAGTTGGTATACAGCATGAGGAAGACCAACAAAAGGAAAAGGTGATGGCTGAGGCCAATGATGGGGTAAGTGCAGACTATTGTAAAGTCATTATCAATGATGAAGGAGACTTTAAAATATATAACTTTTCAGACTTTAAAGTAGACAAGACCTTAATAGACCTTTTTTTAAAGGACTTACCCTTTGTTCCATCTAATAAGATAGATTTATCAAACTTATTGTTAGATTTTGAACTATTTTTGCATAAGCTTAATTTACATTTGTTATTAGGAGGGGAAGGGATGCAGAGTGAACAGGCCTTATGTATGTCTAATACATTCAATCCACCTGTCCATCCTACCTTACTGTTATTCGAAAGATTGTGTGAACTAGATTTTAGAGCTACGTTTAGCTCATCACAGACAAGAAGTAGACACTATAACTTGTCTAGAAATGAAAGAGAGGTTTTAAATAACTTCAGAACTCTACCTGTTCGAATGATGAAACCTGATAAAGGTGGAGGACTAGTATTAATGAACGTAACTGACTACATAAGAAGAATGAAGAGAGGATTTGATAGTGATGTATACTTGAAAGTTAGTTTGAATGAAGTAAACATATCACATAGATGTATTAAGTCTTATTTGAATGACTTATTTATTGATGGAGTAATTGACATCAACACATACAACTATATGTCCATGCCCTCCCCAAGAAAGATTGCCTATACTATTTGGTAACCCCAAGATACACAAAAGTCTAGTAGACCCACCAGTGACAGCATTGGTGGATGCTAGACAATTGATAACCTACCCTTGTGCAAAGGTAATAGATTCCATTCTAAAGAAGTATGTAGAACACGAACCAGAGATCTGTAAAGACTCGTGGGCCTTTCTCACAGATATTAATAAGTTAACCTATAGGGATGATTTTGACTTCTTAAGAATAGATGTTTGTGATCTATACACTTGCATACCCCATGAGATAGGTATTGAATGGATAACTGAAATTATGAGACTGAGAAAAGCATCAGAGGCAGAGATTTGTTTTGTTGACAAACTATTAGGCATTGTGTTAACTAATAATTTCATTATATTTGACAAAGAATACTACTTGCAGAGATCTGGAGTAGCAATGGGGGCACTGTGCGGGCGAGTTTCGCCAATTTAGTAATGGCTCACTGGGAGCATGAATTCATATTAGGTAAGGAAGACATTAAATCAAAGCTGTATTTTTATACGCATTTTCTTGATGATATATTTATGATAATAAAGGGAGATGCACAAACAGCAATCGACTTAGTTAGTTATTTGAATAGTATACAGCTTTTTTAAGATTTATTAGTTCCCACCAAGTGGAGACAATAAGATATTTGGACATTGAATTAACTAAAAATAGACAAGATCTTAAATATAGAGCTGATATCTACAGGAAGAGCACTTATTCAAACTTGTTCCTGCATTATACTAGCTCCCACCCTCACCACCAGAAGAGATCGCTGGTGAAGGGGCAGCTAGTATGGGCTGTAAGAATGGTGATGGAATATACCCACTTTATAGAGATGTGAAACCTTAAGGAAAATGTTTTTACATAGAGGCTATCCTAACACCCTTTTGTCCCGACTAATAAATGAAGTACAAATGAAAAGGGAACAAGGGGTCTACCAACCTATCTCAAATAATGGCCCTATGAGAGTAATGATGCAAGAGAATCAAATAGAGATACAACTAGGACCAGAAAGAACAGGGAACTACATTAGGATTATCACTAGACCAGTAGTCCCATATACTTTGAGCTTAATAACAACGTTTAGTCTAGATACACTGGACTTAAATGAGTTTTGACAAAAAACTGGGACATACTAATTGCAGATAAAGATATTAATAGTAAACTAAGTGAACATCCAGTAGTTATATTTAAAAAAAGGAATGAATTTGAAAAATTGGATGGAATCAGTTAAACCATCTCCAAGTAGACATCCAGGGATGTACAGATGCAACACATGCAATCAATGTAAACACGACAGGTTCCAAGTTTAAAATCAGGGACAAAGTTTACTTGCTAAAAATAGGGTCAACTGTAACTCTAAATCAATAGTTTACATAGCTAAGTGTTAACAATGTTCAGCATTTTACATCGGTAAAACCGACCGTAAATTTAAAGAAAGAATATACGAACATATTTATAATATAAATAAGAAAAAACTGGACAACGCATTAGCTAAGCACCGCAATGAGGCACCAGATCAGATGGGTATAATCCTTACTTAGATTATTAGTCCTTCATAGCCAAGAAATAAATTTGCCTTTCACTGACAAGTGCATCCCATGTAAGCTCAAAAGTTTAGATGACATTATGTCTTGATTGCAGATTCCTAATTTCAACACATTGTCCCCATATACACAAGGTGATCTTACCACCATTCTTCCCACCCGTGGTTGATTGGTGAAAAACACTGCTGCTTTTTAAAGATGCTGCTATTTATTCTGTTTGGAGTGTGCAGTGTTAATGGCCAATGTGACAAGTATGTCTCTTTCTTTTATTAACCTTTACATGGTGCTCAGATGAATAATTAATGAGGTTGGTAAGACCATATGTACCCATAGGTTCATAGGTGTTTACTAGGCTAATGACCACAAGGGCCATTTTAAGCCTAGCCATGCACCCCAAATCTCTGACAAGTTCTGATACCTTTGATAAGTGTAACCATGGGCGTAGAGATAAATCATTTACAAGTTACCTGTGTCCATTATAGACACAGATGCCAAGCCAGGGATGAATTTCTGGTTTTCCATCCAAATGTCCAAGTTGCACTTGAATTGGGTTAGGGAGAAACTCTGCTTCACATGGATGGGGAGCCTGTTCCAAAGACAGGGTGGTCTCTGGGATACATACCTATTTCTCCAGCAGGTCCTATTTATATCACAGACAAGGTTTAAGTCTTTAGAATGGGTAATCATGGTGCTGTTTATTTTTTGATATATGCAGGAGGTCCATCAGAGTAGGGTCTGACTATGCTCTGTATGTCATGCATAGATCTCCCCTCAAAAGTCTGTAGGAGACAGAATACAGGGATAGGGCATTGAGGCAGTCTGCAAAGGACATTTTACTTACACCCTGTATTATTTTTGTGAGAAACCTCTGTGGATGTTCCAATTGTTAGATATGCCTGGTTAGGTACATACCAAATGGGGATTGTACTCGGTGATAGGTCTGATGAATGCCAAATACAGTGGAACAATGATTTACTTGGACTTAGATGCCATATCTTTGTTTATAAGTTGTGTAACATAGCATGGTTTCCTCACCCCTGTAGACACATGATGGTTAAAGGCTAGATTACTATGTGTGTCCTTAAGTCCCTGACTATTGGGTCAACTCTAAGGGGTGCGTTGTCAATATGATAGTTAACAGGGATGGATGACTTCCCAAAGGATACTATTATACATTTCTTGGCATTTAATTTTAGTCCATGGCTCTGACACCAGTTGTTTGTTTGTGTCAGCCCCTCGTCAGTGTGAGATTCAATAACAGCTCCTAATTTGCTATCATCTGCCAATTTAGTCAGCCAGAGACCACTGACATTGGACTTGACTTCTGAAAAGTAAATGCCAGAAAGGAGCAGTCTAAGGACAGATCCCTTAGGGAACTCCACTAGTGAATGACTTCTTTGTAGAGGTAGACTTTCCAGTTTTAACTTCCTGGGTCATGTCTGTGAGCCAGTTGGCTATCCACTGGGTGACATATGGGTTTGTACCTAACCTCTTGAGTTTGTCAACAATTCCTGAGTGGGGTATTGTGTTAAATGCTGTGGCCAGGTCAAGGTAGGTAGTGTGAATAATTTTGCTCTCTTCAGTTGCTTTGGTGACCTTCTCAAAGAAGTCCACTAGGTTGAGTAGGATGAGCTGCCCTTGATGAAACCAAAGGGGGTTGAGTCCAGTGTCTGGAGGTGTACAGTTGACAGGTATGATGGGGTCTTACACCAGATAAGCCTGATCCATCTAGGAGGGAATGAGCTGTACCTGAACCCAGAGAAACACTTGTTTTTCAACATTCTCCAAGAGTTAACTAGGGCAAAGAAACTTCTTCCCAACACATTAATAGTGTGGTGATGATGGTGATGATGAGTTAAACTCCTGTTTATCCTTTAACAGTCATGAAGAAAATGCATATAGATCTGGTACTATGGTAGTACACATCCAGGAATGAGCAGTTTATTCAGATCAAGTGCAAAACTGAGAAGTTGATGGAAACATTTATATTAGAAACCTCCATTAATGCTGACCACTAGACTTCAAGTGAAAACATTAGGTTTATTAATAATGTCAAAATGACAACAAAGACAAAACTAGGAGGGGGTTGGTGGATTAATAGATACAAGTGGAGTAGTTAACATAAGGCTGACATGACGTTAACGGCAAATACACAGTGAAGGATAGCAACGTGTTTCATGCTGTAGATATAAGTCCCAAAGACAAGAAGCCACGTGATAATTTGAACACTATAGTTTGGAATAAAAATGCATGTGATATTTGAAAGATAAAAGGAAAACAAGAGGAAATATACTCCATTTATTAAATTACTCGAAGGCAGAGCATAGTTTAAGGAGATGAATTCAAGAGTTATTGTAATATTATCTCTGGCAGCTCCATTTAAGTACTGTCATGTACTGAAATTCTTTCATTTCAGGATATGAACTTTCATGCAAATAAAGTACAAATAAATCCATCCACATCTTGATTACTTCAGCAGTATGAAATTTTCATTAGAAGGGTCTGACTATGCTCTGTCTAATTTTCATTAGACCTTTTACAGTGATAATGCATAGTCTAGAGGTAAGAAAAAGGATAAGTTTAAGTTCATATTAAAGGACTTAACTCACAATAAAAGAAAAAAGGGATCTATGCCTACACATAGGAGCTAATAGACAGTTTGGGATTAAATTTCATGAAAGTATGAATAACTTGAAGCTATGGCTTGCATACCTTATATCTTATTACTTAAAATGAAAGGCATTGCCTCTTCAAATACCCAAGCTGTACATTTGTATAATTTGCTCTCTATGGGGATTGGCAATGTATGCTGCATTCAAAATTATTAAAACAGGATATGATAACTACAATCCACTTCTGCTATGTAGTCATCTTGCTAGTGTAGGAAATATGCTTTGCATGCAAAACATTTTCAGCTGCTTATTTTCCTGGGCCAGTATTCCATACGTAAATGTTTTTTTATTGAATTTTGCATTGACAACATGGCAAACTGTAGAATTAGTAAGTAAAGAGTTTCTAATGATATATAACATTTAAATAGATACCAGACAATAAATTACAACAGCACACATCTAAAAGGCAACAAACCTAAAAAATACTAGTCATACAGGATTGAGTTTTAAGACCCATTAGAAAAAAAAATAAGCTGATCCTTCTTAATTCAGGTCTTGTTATACTTTGGATTTGTTATTCTTCTTGTCAAATGTTTTCTCTGTACATATGAAAATCCCAGAACCCAAATCAATGCTTCAAGATACATTCAATAGTCTTCATACTAGAAAAAAAGATTAGGCAATATATCCTTTTTAAGCTTATTATTTGAAGATTAGATAGAGTCACTAAACCAAAGTACAAGGCAGTCAGGAATGATTGTTCCACACGTCAAATGGTGACTTCATATCAGTTGTCCCAAAATAATTCAGCAACATATTTGTTAAAAAAATTAATAATCAAATATAACATATTTAAAAATAAATGAAATATATCCAGTAGAAATACAAGCGATAATGATATTCGATGATGCAAGCTACAGAGAGAAGAGCAGGAACATTTCCTTAAGGGAGAGCATCATATGCTCATAGAGTCCTATAATTTCAAAATGTATTTTCCAGAACTAGATATAATAAAAGTAACATGTCTTTGAAGTATCCCTCAGGAAACGCAATGTGTTTTGTCATGAATTTAATATTTAATTATTTAACAATTAATTTCTAAAAAGAACACCCCTATTTAAATCTCTGTGTAAAATGAGAGAGAAATGCTTTATTAACTTAACAGATATGGGGCTGTGCTTGTATGTATTATCCAAATGATTCAATATTATAATGTGAACCTATACTGTTTACATAAACAGATGTGCACACATCAAGGTCACATAAACATGCATAGGGCATTTGTAGCACATGTACATACACGTATTGTACAGGCATTTATGTTCGTGTGTGACACATTGTATATGCTGTTTATACCTGTTTGTATGAGCACCTTTGAATTCATGCTGGATGTTCAGGAATATCTATGATTATATGAGCTATGAACTGCGACCATCGTCCAAGTTCTTATATATTCTCTTGTTCTCTACATCTCTTATGTTCACAGCAAAGGATTCTGTGTTTGTAGTACATTTATTACCTTGATAGATTGCCTCAATTGTTGTGGTACTGTAGACATTATTAGCAGTCAGTACATATTACTAGACACAGATTTTTTTGGAAAGCATTTTGGTTGTAGGGCAGCACACTGATATTGCAAGTTCCATATCCTGTTTTCTCTTGCTCTACATATCCAGCATTTGTCACTTGGAGTTTATGCATCAGATGATGTGACCGCTGATTATTACACTAACAGTGGGATGACCTACAGGGGAATATTTAAAATAGGTGGTATATGTTGATCCATTACCCTGGTTAATAAATGCGAATGTATAAAAATAATAAATAAAAAAATACATATTATTCTGATTTGTATTTTAAAAAGATAGAAATGAAGCACAGAATACAGAATATATGTGTGTGTGTGTGTGTGTGTGTGTGTGTGTGTGTGTGTGTGTGTGTGTGTGTGTGTGTGTGTGTGTGTATATATATATATATATATATATATATATATATATATATATATATATATAAGCAAAATAGCTCTAAGAATCATGGACTTGACTGATGAAGTCTTGACTAAATACATCTACATGATGAAAGTGCTTACTCTTAGTTTTATTGTTTTATTATAGTGTGTTATAAGTCTGTTGATTCCAAAGCTATTTTGCTTTTATTATTCTGCTTTGTGTCAGGAATGCTGGCATATTTTCATTTCTTTTTCCAAATGCACATTTTCTCTGTACCTTAGGGGATGGTGTTGATTATGATATTGCACACTATTGCTCAGTCTTACTGCACTACCTCTGATTTTTTATCTATAGCAGCATATTCTTGGTTTGTGGAATATTTCACAGATTAAATGCTTAGTTGCCTACTGTAAAATTGCCTATTAATGATTAAGTATTTGAACAGAACAGCATGACATATACTTGATCAGAGCACACACTACTAAACTTGTGTTGAGCTTTCCATATCCCACACATTTCCTCGACACAATATTAGAGATAGAGAGTGCAACTAGTTGTAACAGTAGTATGACTCCCATTTTTGATTATCTGAGACTATGTAGATGAAGAATAAAACAACATGCAAAGCATAAGGATCATTCACACAAGACACAGACAAAAACACACGACAATATTCCACAAGACCTGTGTCAAGCACAATGCAAGACATGTCCTGCCCCTTTCTAATGACAGCATTCATCAGCAACTTTGGTGGCCACATTATCACTATAATAAATGCTAACATTTTATATTTTTTATTCAGCCTATGTTGACTGGATTAGTCCCACTAGGCTAGTAGATTCCTTTCAGGTGAGACCCAAGGTGGTATTCATACTACAAGATGAAATTTGACCTGGGCATCAGGGAACTTCCCTGCTCTTCATTGTTGTGAGTGGGACCCATTTTGGAAGAGCGCTTCCTGTTTCTATTCCAGGTGTAGAGTTGACTCAGAAAAACAGGAAAGTAGACAGAGAGAGAAGGAGATGATGGAACGGTGAAAGAAATGTAGAAAGCAAATATCAAGATCAGAGAATGTGTTCAGGATTCTGAAGAAATGTTTCAAAGAAATCTCTTTGTTGGAGATGGAAATCTCTTTGCTGGAAAATATTTTTAAGGATTTTAAATGAATGGTTAACTGAAGGTTTTATGTATAAAGAATTATGTAGTGGAATATTTAAACACACATGGAAGAAGGAATATAAAAGACAATTAAAACACGGAGACCGATTATATTGAATAATAATGATTATAAGATCTTTATAAAAGTAATACAAAAGAGATTTTGAAACCAAAATGGAAATATTGTGGAAGATAGCATATATAGTATTAAGGGGAAGAATGTCAAGAATTATTAATGATAGTTAAAGTGTGCATTATATTATGAAAAGAAAAAGTGAATATCATGATAGGAGACCTTAATAAGGCATTTGACATAATTGGACATGAAATCTTATGGGAAATAATGAAATAATATAATATAAATGAGAAAGTTAGGAAATGATGTATATCAGCATATAGTAATAATAAAGTAAAAACACTTGTAAATGTCTGGTTAAGCCATGAGGTAAAAATGAAGAGTGGTGTAAGACAGGGATGTCCAATGAGTTGAATACACTTTGCATTAGTTATGAATATGATAGTATGTGAAATAAATTACAAAATGAAGCAGGTGGGGTATATAACACCTGAAGGGTTAAGAATTCCACTTCTGTTAATATATGTAAATGACATTATAACAAATACAAAAAAAAAACAATTTGGATAAAATAAGTACTAATTTGCACAAATGGGTTTCTAGAGATGATCAGGATTGCTTTACATAAAGAAAAAAGTAAAGGTTTTGTTGATGCAGTAAAGATTGGGGTATATATTTTATAATAAAAGAAATGTTTGTGGTAGGTATAAAAAATGGAAATAAAGATGTAAGTACAATTCAATGGGGAAAACAATAGAAGAAATACAGCAGACCTGTCTTTTCTGGAGAACATATAAATTATCATTCAGAAAAAAGGCTTATTTGATAAATTCAGTACTGACTGGAAAAATAGCATACCTAGCAAGTGTATTTATGTTAACAATAGTATTTGTAAAGGAATTATTGCAGAAAAAATGTTCATATATATATATATATATATATATATATATATATATATATATATATATATATATATAGGGTTCTAAATTAAACCAGTAAAAATAGGAGTTTTGTACGTAAATAAAGAATAAGTAGATTTAGGGTTAACCCAGTGGTATAAACTACTTAATTAAATTTGTACAAAGTGATAAAGTAGATAAATGAGAAAGATAGATTAGTAATAAAACTGTATAAATATAAATATGATAAATTGTGTGGGTATGATAAAAAAGAATAAAAGAGAAAAAAGATTGTATAAATGAGGAAATAAAATCTTTCTAAGAAAAAAAATATTTTTATGGAAAATAAAAATTAATGATATAGAAAAATACAAAAAAGTATGGTTTAAGAATGTAATGATGAAACATTAATATGTAAAACCATGGGAAAATCTAACAGATGAAAACATTAAAGCTATAAAAGTAAGAAACAAATGGTGTAATCAGAAAATAGAATGTCAAGATTTTTCATGGATACTGGTAAATGAGAAATTGCCAGTAAAGGGAAACATGCCATATAAGAAGAAAAGTGATAGAATATGTTTACATTGTGAAGAATTAGAAACTTTAGAACATGTGTTTTTGAAATGTAAGAGTAAAAATGTTATGATGAAAACTATGTAAAGAAGATTTTTTGAAGATATAAAAGTAGTACATAAGCATGAATATGATTAAATGTGGACGGTATAAGCATAGAAGTAAGTATGTTAAAAGAATAGATAAAAAGTTATTTTATGTTATATAGGTTATATGGAATAATAGCATAAAAGAAATTATGTTAAATGGTAAATGGATTTTACTAACCGTATGATGTTTGCAGATGACATTGTGATCTGTAGTGAGAGTACAGAACAGGTGGAGGAGACCCTGAAGAGGTGGAGATATGCTCTAGAGAGAAGAGGAATTAAGGTCAGCAGGACTAAGACAGAATATATGAGTGTGAATGAGAGGGAGGATAGAGGAATGGTGAGGATGCAGGGAGTAGAGGTGGTGAAGGTGGATGACTTTAAATACTTGGGATCAACAGTTCAGAGTAATGGTGAGTGTGGAAGAGAGGTGAAGAAGAGAGTACAGACAGGATGGAGTGGGTGGAGAAGAGTGTCAGGAGTGATTTGTGACAGACAAGTACCAGTAAGAATGAAAGGGAAGGTCTGCAAGAGGGTAGTGAGACATGCTATGTTATAAGGGTTGGAGACAGTGGCATTGACAAAAAGGCAGGAGTCGGAGCTGGATGTGGCAGAGTTAAAGATGTTAAGATTTGCACTGGGTGTGATGAGGGGGGGCAGGATTAGGAATAAGTATATCACAGGGTCAGCCTAGGTTGGAAGGTTTGGAGACAAAGCCAGAGAGGCAAGATTACGTTGGTTTGGACATGTGCTGAGGAGAGATGCAGAATATATTGGGAAAACGATGCTAAGGATGAAGCTGCCAGGTAACAGGAAAAGAGGAAGGCCTAAGATAAGGTTTATGGATGTGGTGAGAGAGGACATGCAGGTGGCTGGTGTGACATAGCAAGATACAGAGTATAGGAAGAAATGGAAACAGATGATCCGCTGTGGCGACCCCTAACAGGAGCAGCTGAAAGAAGAAGTTTAAGTAAAATCAGATGATGGTTGTGGAAAAAGGAGAGGGGGTATAACAAGGATGAAATTTTAGCATGACTGTGTAAACAAATTTGTGTACACACACAAACACAGACACCCACCCACACACACACACACACACACACACACACACACACACACACACACACACACACACACACACACACACACACACGCATGCACACATAGTTGTACACTTGTAAATATTTCTAATATGTGAATATTTCATACATAAGAGTTGCTAAGACCCCCTACTCTTTTCATTAGATGCCATAGGATCTTTTATATTTACCTGAGCTACCACCAACTCAAGCAAATATATAAACAAAACTGCCCCATGGCTAACCAAACACATCAAACAACTTATCCACCAAAGGGACACATTCTGGAAACTGTAACAAAAAATAAACTCCCCGGAAACCTACTTCAATACACACAGCTCTGAAACCTCATAAAAAACAAATTATCAGAGACAAAAATCCTACTACATTAAACTTCAGTCTAATCATACAAAAAACCCCAGACAGTTCTGGAACTCAATAAATACTCTTCTCAACCCAGGCTCCAAAACAATCCCTGCCCTGACCCCAGCAAATCCAACCAAGAAATAGCCTAACTTTTCAACTCTTTATTTATTAATTCAGTATCAGAACTAACCAAGATGTTTCCCAATATCAACCTCCCCCCTCTACACACTCCTTCATCCAAGACCTCCCCTCATTCCTCTGACCCCAATTCTCCCCCATGTTAATCCTTAAACCCATCTCCACCAACTACATAAAAAGACTTCTCTCCAAAATAAAACCCTGTTCCAATGCTCCTGACAACTTACCTTCTTACTTTCTCAAGTCCGCTGCTTGATGGGATTGCTTTCTGTATTAGCATCTTAATCAATAGATCAATACAGTAATCTTATGTCCCCAAACTCTGGTGAACAGCCTTTATTCTACCTCTCCATAAAGGAGGCAAAAACACTAATATCTCAAATTCCACCCCATAGCTATCCTCTCCCCAATCTTCACGTTCCTAGAAAAATGCATTCACCTCCAACTTATGCCATTCTTAACTCAAAATCATCTTCTCCCTCCAACCCAACATGGTTTCTGACCTGGGCACAGCACAATAACAGCTCTCCTCTCATTCCTAGATATAGTCAATCATGCCCGAGATTCCAAGAAAATAGTATCCACAGTGCTGTTAGATCTCTCCAAAGCATTTCACACTGTTCCCCACACCCATTTTCTGAGTCATCTTTCAAACCTAAATCCCTCCCAAAGTACCCTACTCTGGTTCTCAAGTTACTTGTCTGATAGATCTCAGGCAGTAATATGGAGAAAAGGTATCTTTCCTTTCTCCATACCATAACTGGTGTACCTCAGTGATCCATTCTTGGTCCAATGCTGTTTAATATCTTTATCAATACCTTTCACTCTGCCATTCCCACTGCCAAAGTCATTCAATATGCAGATGACTCACCTTTAGTTTGCTTCGCCATGAGCCTTCCTGATCTTCTAACTAAGACCCAGACTGCCTTCTCCACCACTGAGGCCTGGATGTTCCAAAATCACCTTTCCCTAAATGCAAACAAATCTAAAATATTAATATTCCCACCCTCAAAATCCTTCCCTTTTGATAAAACCTTTTCTAAGTCCTAAGCCAAAACAACACTCCTATTGAAGTCATTCCACATACTAAATTACTTGGTGTAACTATAGATGAACACCTAAAATTTGATAACCATATACAGCAAAACATAAAAAACCCCCACCAAATACTCGGTATGCTATATAGAAACAATCACTTCCACTCATCTCCTACCAGACATACTGTTGCCTCTACTTATCTCCTTCCCTCCCTAATGTATGGTGCTCCCCTTCTAACTAACCTATCTACCCCATCTCTTCCAAATTAGAAAAATGCTGTAACAAAATTTCTGAATTTGCCATCAATGCCAAAAACTCCTCACGTCACTGTGTTGCCCTCCACTCTCCAAATTGGCTAGAACTTCCTAATTACCTGGACTACCTACAACTTACTACAGCTCACAGATTAATTTTTAACCCCACCAAATGCCCCGCTTGTTCATTTTTATAACTGTTCTCAATCACCACAACTACAATTGTTTTTCTCATGTGAATATTGTAGATATTTTTCTTATGTGAATATTGTAATAGTTTTCTGTGTCTTAGATATATATTTGTATATGGCATTTTGATGTTTCATTCTTGTATCTTGACTTGTGCCTTGCATTGTGGAGCTGTTCTCCCCGGGCCTCCACTGAAAATGGGCTCCCTGAGCCCAGTTGCCTTCCCCGGTCATCAAACTGGAAATACATAAATAAATAAATAGAACCTCTTTAACAACTCATTTGAATGATGAGAAATAAATAAGTAAACAAATGTTGTGTTTCTTTACTGCTATCAGCTAAATACATAATGCAATGTCTCACAGGATATTAGTGTTCATTACACAGGCAGATAGCGTATCACAAATTACATGTCTGGATAAATGGTAGCATGACTTCTCACTATATAATTTAGTAGCAGGCATGACACTGTGTGTCTCACTGTCCCTGAAAGACATTATCAGGAAGTGCATACCATTACTTTGAAGTATGTCTGTAGGCATGTATGCAGATCATATCTGCATGTTGCAACAGTAGAAATACTGAAATTTGCATGCACAATATCCAGACAAACAAACGTGATGAAAGGAAACTGACAATACAGTACAGTACATAAAATGTGATAGTATTTAACGAGCAGATGCATGCATTTAGGAACCACTAAAAATACTGCAAGTGGGATCTTTTGTTAGCTTCAGTTTAGTCTAAGCCCACAGCAGATTGGAGAGATGCAGCATTTCCTTTTGATAGTTGATGTCATCATTAGCTTCTTGATTCTCCCCACCAGGCTGCCTCAGGGCAATGTTGGACTGTTCCCTTGCACTTGTAGTTTCATGGGCAAGAGCAGGTTCAGTCAGTGCTGAATAATCAGATGTAATGAAATTCATAAAGAATGACAGATGTGCTTCTGTAAAATCTGTGTACATATAATGACACTACACATTGAATACATACAAGGTGTAAAATGCCCAAGCAGTCAAAATGTCACATTTAACATTTGTGGCATATAGCACATAGCTGATACTGAATAAACAGACTCATAACAGATTTACCAGTCCACACATTTACCAGTCCACATGCACTACTGCCCTCATGGCAATGTCAGAGCTACCTTCATATAAAACTATTTGTGTAAGTGTAGTAGCACAGGGAATTTGTCATATGTATGCACAGTTATATAGCAAAATACATGTTTGATAGCAAATACCTACAGTAAGAACTACGAATATCTAGGGACAACTCAGGAAATATATCTATTACATATCTTTGTTCATAGGTTCATAGATGTGTACTAGGTTAATGGCTCTGGAGCCTTTACAAGCCTAGTCTGATATGCTTTCTTCTCATAGTGTGCCTATTTTAGTATCACATGCATTGTACTGAACCAATGCAGTCCACACATACATCCTACTACAAGATTATTTCAAGTTTAGGCCATAAATCTGTTTTTGCACAAACAGTATATATACTATATATATATATATATATATATATATATATATATATATATATATATATGTGTGTGTGTGTGTGTGTGTGTGTGTGTGTGTGTGTGCGCGCGCGTGTGTGTCTATGTGTATATGCCCATACGAGAGGGTAAGAATGCTCAAGACTTTGTGTTAAAAAAGACTAATATACATCCCAAAGCCTTACAAACAAACAGACACACAGCACTAAACCATAAGCACCAGGTCACCAAGAAATATCAAAATCTCAAAATTAATTAAGCACTTTCATTCCCTATTAAACAGAACTTCAGCAGAATAACTGAAAGTTACTACCAAAGTGCATTAGATACCCATACCGCAGAAATGCCATCAGCAACCAAAACCCATAGCCCACAAATGACATCAGCAACCCTTTCAAACATTTAAAACCAAAACTTTAAAATTGTTTACATCATTTATGTTATTAACATTTTTTCTGCCAGTAATTTTAATAAACAATTAACGAACACATGATCATTCAATCCAGGAAATGAAATGACATTAAATCTTATGTGCCTGCACATTTCCTTGTACTCAAGACAATTTATTCAGTTTCCCCTTTATTATTCTTGGAATTTTTAAAATGCACACAAGATGTACTGTACTTTGGTAGGGTACTAGTAATGGCATCACTTTTGATGATGCATAAATGCTTCTAAATACATTCCTGCAATGCCATGCTATGAGACCAGCTGTCTGCTTTCAGGAATGTAGCTTTCATCCCCCTCTTTAGAGGCAGACATGTGGGTCGGGGGTACCACTGACTCATCCAGGCTCCCTCCAGCAAAGACACATTTACTGATAGAAAGACTTGGTCACTGATGTTTCAGGGTCAGATGCAGCAGATGATGGAGAATAAGTTTGACATGGCATGCTCCTTCCCCTCCTCTTCCACAACTGGCCCTGCAGAAGGACAACAGAATGGTAAAAATTCATCATGCATACTTATGAGAGAAAAAAAATTGCCAGTGCAGATAAATTTGGCTGCCATACAGCATATACTAACCTCACTATCTGGAGAAGGACTTCCACCTTCTATAGCATGTTCAGTTGTTGCTCCTCCACCACCATAATATACAGCATGTCTCTTGTGTATAGATGTACAAGAGTTGACATTGCAGAAGATAGTGGTACTAAGAATGTTCCTCACAATAAATTTCTGGTTTTCTCTCCTGAATATCTGTCTCTCATTAGCTAGCAGGCTGGGTTGGCATCACTTCATAACTCCATAGCTATGGCTGAATTTCTCACCCTAATGGGTGATGCCAACTGAATAACTTAACGTTCTTGATAGCTCATGCCAGAAATCTATTTTCTTCAAAGGGCCATCCTAACTGCATAGCTCTGCAGGATGAATAGGAAAATCCTGCTGTCCCAGCATATCATGCTAGATCCCTGCATTCCACATTTCCAGATGTAGCCATGGCAACTTAGTCAGTTCCAGTCAAAGAGCAAAATTATAGCACATTGTGCATAGAAGCACATTTGTACATCACAATATCTAACAGCGCTTCACCAATGGCACTATACATGTATGTGAGAATGTGTGAGTATACAGGTCACATGCTTCACATTCACTGTGACATAGTAGGCTTGTACTGACATGCATTGATGGAACACTGCATGGCAGCAGCAATTCACAAATAGCAGCATTAATTGGCTTCATTAGCATAACTGCTGTGCTAACTGCTGCTAAGTAATACAATATATAAATTGCTGTCTCCATCATGAGCAGCAGTACTTATAACCATGGAATAGCTTCAAAATAGAAGAATCTGTAGATGCAGAGCTTCACAGAGTTTAAGAAGGCAGCTTGCCAGCCAAATTACCTCAGCAACAACAATAAACCCTGTGGCAGATGTCAGGGAGGGTAAACAGATGCTGTGATGTATATGTAACTGGGAACCAATGACACTGCCAGGCTCAGTATCATTTGGCTGTGGGTGAGAGTTCAAATTATGAGCATAGCAAAATGTAGGGAGGACATGCCACTAGGGGTGTGCTGTTCCACGGTCAAATGGTGAGGCATCAGTGCAGTATATAAAGGTGTGGGAGTGAGCTTTTGTATGATAGTAACTGTAACAGATATCAAACAGGTAGACTATGACCATACCAATCCTACTACATACCATACACACCCAGGTGTATAGACACTTGCATATGCAGTGGATGGAGGCAACTCCATGGAAAGTTCACTAGCCAGGAGAATGAAGTGCTGTTGAACACCCTCCACACAAATAAAGCACATGTTATGGACAGAGGTGTCATAGACAAATATTATCACAGACAGAATTAGTGGGGACTGGCATAAGATGTGAAAGCTCTGGATGGCTGTAATAGTTCTCTACAACAAGTATGATAGTTACTGATATGATAATCCATACAAAGGAAAAGGCATGAGCATTGTGAAAGAAGAGATTTTGGTGTTAACCGAACCCTCATACCTGGCATGACTTCATTGCTAACTTTACCACCCTCTCATCCTCCAAAGGGCCCATCTTAATACCGTAAGAATGCAAAGACCCTGTAATCACAGATGAACAAGTAAAGACTGCACTTTCCAAAGCCAAGAACACAGCATCCATGGGACTGGACAACATCCCAGGCTGCGTACTGCACGAACTACAGAGCAAACTGGCACCCCACCTAAGTACCATGTTCAGTCATAGCCTCACCTCAGGCTATATGCCTACTGAATGGCACACAGTGACAGTTAGCCCACTCCACAAAGGGGGTGCCACCATGGACTCCAGAAACTACCACCCCATTAGCCTGATGAGCCTTGTCTGCAAGGACATGGGAAGTATCATCTTGGAGCTTATAAACAAAGACATAGGTAACCTCCAAACCTTGGACCCCACTCAGTTTGGGTTTGTAAAAGATAGATCATGTCTACTAAACCTGATTGACTTCTTTGAAGCAGTTACTAGAGCTGTAGATGAGGGCAAGGTAGTGCACACAGCCTATCTTGACCTCGCCAAGACTTTCAATACCATCCCCCACTCTGGAATTATAGCTAAACTCAATAAACTGGGCATACATTCCTATGTCACAAGAAGGGTGGCCAGCTGGTTCACTGACAGAACCCACACAGTAAAAGTAGCCGACTCCAAGTCCGACTTCAGACCAGGGATGAGTGAAGTATCACAGGGTTCGGTCCTGGTTCCTCTCCTGTTCGGCATCTACTTCTCTGGAGTGCAGTTCAACACAGAAGGTCTTTGGCTAACAAAGTTTGCAGATGACTGCAAACTGGGAGCCATAATAAAATCACCTAATGATGTAGACATTCTACAAAAGGGCCTCACAGAGACAGATGCTTGGTGTCAAAGCCATGGCTTCAAGCCCAATGCCAAGAAGTGCATTGTCATCCCCTTTGGGAAAAACATGGTACCCATGAACTACCACATAGGCAGTAGCTCACTAAACACTGAAAGTGTGATAAGAGATCTCGGGACACAGGTGGACAGTAGTCTCTCCTTTGATAACCACATCGCCACAGTAGTCAGGAAATCCTTCTATGTGGCACACCTCATCACAAAAGGGTTCTCCTCTAGAAAAAAGGAGATCATTGTGCCTCTCTACTTATCCCTCATCAGACCCATTATATAATATAATGCCCCCTTTGGTATGTACCTCACAAGACACCTACAACAATTGGAAAGGCCACAGAAATACCTCATTAAGAGGATTACTGGCCTCAAACAGATGCCATATGCAGACCATCTCAAAAAACTCCAGCTGTACTCCGTCGCATATCGCCTACTCAGAGGCGATCTCTGCCTAACATACAAAGCTATGTCAAACCCAGAGCTGCTGGACATGCTAACTTAATGAAATCCCAATCTCTGCGAACCACATGCTCCAGGGACCTAATCTTTGTCACCACAATAAACAGAACATGCTGGAGGGATATATTCCTGTCCCAGAGACTTTCCATACTCTGGAGCAAACTACCCATTCATGTCAGGCAAAGATCCTCATTGGCTCTCTTTAAGAAAAATCTTGATGACTGGATGGGAAATAGAAAATTCACCCAGGAGATCTCTTCTGTGGCATTGCTTGACAGGGGCACAGGACAATAATTTTCTTGTGTGGCAAAAGCCAGGGAACCTTTTTTGGCTAGGCTTATATAGGCCCCAGGGCCAATAGCCTAGTACCTACCTATGAACCTATGAACCTATAAGGACTGGGGGTCATATATTGAGGTCATCATTCAGGGCTTTCTGACATATCAAGCTCTACTTCAGCACACAGCCAACAATATATAGTATGTGGCCGGTCCCTGCTTGCAAGGTACCTGCATGTATAGACCTGTCTGTGTAGTATTTTTGTCTGCTTACTGACCTCGTGTCCCCTTAGGAAGTCCCTTCACAGAAATCATTGCTATAGGTTGGTCATATCTGAATTATGTGAATTACCTGTGTGATGCAAGGGAGTATTATGTCTAATGCCCTGGGTATTACAGACCACCTGACAGTTCGTGGAGTGGAAACCCTTCATGTTGATGCATTGTAGGCCCTCATAACAGGATTGTGCAATAAAAACAACATACATATGATCAATAGCTCTCTGAACCTCAGGAAAATGGACTGTATGATAAAAATCACAAATAGTTTTGGAATTTGCTGTGTCTGTCCTGAACAAACAATATGCTCTTCCACACATTGAAATATAATTTCAATGAATTGTTTAGGATTAGCATTTCTGTTACCTGCAGTATCCCCCAGTGTATCCCCACACATCATTGGAAAGTTCCTGTAACTAAGATGAGTAAGGTTACACATACCTTTGCATGCCCAAGAATGGGCATGGCATGCATGCCACTTGTGGGTGACATAGTTTGGCTAAGTACCCAGCAATATCACTATCCAGTAAGAAATGGCCCACAACCTGCTTGTCTGTTAACTACTGATGTGTCCAGCACTGTCTGTATAGCTTTCAGTGGCACAGATATTTGTGACTTGCGACATTGTGGGCACTGACTCCAATGGCCACTGTCAATGTATACAGCTATGTTACTGCTGCTGATTTTTTCAGCGTGGTTCTGTTTTTATACCATGAATCAGGGTATTCAAAATGTGAATGCACTACTGTGCAGTGCCACTATTTTACACTTTTCTTAGCCTACCATTTAATTTTCAGTCATTTACATAACCCATGTGGCTCATTTGCATAGTGTTCTTCATTTAAATATATTTAAAGTTCAGTGTTATAGGATTAAACTAAAAGCCTAGAAAGGCCTTAAGAGAGTTTTCCAATAGCATAATCAGGATTAAATAATCTGCTTACTATTTAGTTATCCAAATCTCACTTTTCCTAATTTTAAGTGGGACGGAGTCCCACTTCCTTTGGCAGTGAAAAGAAGTCAGCAATGCATTAGTTCTACTTCATATGTCCACTTGGAAATTATTATTCCTTGTCAGCAGCTGATGACATCTCTTATTTATTCTCACACTTACTATAAGTATCATTATGAAGACACTTATGTGTAACAGTTAGGTCACCCCTGACCAATTTATACTTAATGGAGTGCCGTGACAATACTTTCAACCTATATTTCATACCCTTTAGAACTCTAATCTGTTTGGTGGAATGCTCCTGAATCCTTTCCATTCTATCCAGCTGTGAGCACTTATACATAGAAATAGAACGCCCATATTCCTTAACTGGTTCTAAAACTGCCATGTAAATAAGTCTTAGCACCACAGTGTCTCTAATGACAATAGTTTTAAATAAATATTTAATTTTAAAAGAACAAACTCTAATAATTTCCATAAGATGTGAGTCAAAACATAATTTGTTGTCAAGTTTTATTCCCAAGTCCCGAGTGACAGCTACTATTTTAAGTACAAGGTTGTCCATTGTATTTAGATAAGAGAGGTTGCCACACCCATAGTACATAACACTACTTTTTAACATTTAACTCAATACAGTTAGAAGCTGTCTACAGCTGTACCTCATCTATGTACATACCCCTCAATTACATGGTGGTCATTAACATTACCCAGATTTCATGATAATAACTCTTTTGTTAGAAGTCGTAAGTAGGGAACTGCATTTTCATTTCACTGTGGCAGTGAAGTAAATTTTGTAGAGTAGAAATGAATACAACACAAATTTAAAAGATCAAAGTATCTGCACTATTCAGAGCACATTCACGTCCTGACAGAATGCCTAATCAAATGTTGCATGTGCAACTGACGTTACTGAAAGTAAACAAAGGGAAGCACATCCTGGAACAGCTGAGCCTGAATGCCTTCATTTCTGTACCACTGCTTTTGCACAAACTCTACTTGCAAGGCATCTTGCTCATCTCTCAGGTGTTGCACATATTCTCATTCATGAACGTAACTGAGTTCTTTCCTCCCTGCAAGCAATTGCAAGTGTTTCATTTAAAATAATAGTATACTCGTTATACATATGCTGGAATGAGTACATCTCTTCTGGGTTGTATTCTTAAACCAGAAACTGCAGTCAAGATCTACAAAAAGAATCTGCTCAACTAAAGATTTTGTGATGCCATTGAAGAGATCAACTGATTTTAAAAAGAAAACACAGACATGGCTGATATGCCAATAAGGTCATAGGTTCATAGGTACATTATAGTTTGGCTTTACCAATCCCATGTGGGAACATTAGTGAAATTCTGGCTAGGCTTATAAGGGCCTCCAAGTCAATAGCCTAGTATCATCCTATGAACTTATGAAACTATGGTCAATAATTATATATCACTCCTAATGTGAATAACTGGGATCATACCACAGATAATTTGAAGGGATCCGTACATGGGGTAAAGCATTTAGGAGCTTCCTCTGTCCATTAGTACTACAGGAGCAGTCCTATGGTAAATGTTTATTACCAATCCATAGATCTAAGCTGAGCATGAACATGGACAGGGATGAGCTTTGTTTTACTTGGATTGGGAGTCTGTTTCAGATTTTACAGATGTGGTTTAGATCCTTATACCAAGTATTTCTCATGCCATTTGACTTGCTGATGTGTAGTAGATTCACCAGCACTGGGCTGTAGGATGGCTTGTATGCCAGATGCAAGTCAACTTTTTGCAGTCTGTAGGATACAGAGTAAAGTGACAGGGTTTTGAAACAGGTTACTTAAGACATATTGTCTAGGCCTTGTATCCTTTTAGTAAGGTATCTCTATGGACATTTCAGTTGCTGCAGATGACTAAAAAGATACATGCCAAAGGGGGCATTATACTTAATAAATGGCCTAAGGGCTGAGTTAAGGGACACAAGGACATCTTTAGATCTGGACAAAATCCATTTGTTTGAAAGTTCTGCAATATAGAGGGGCTTTCTTACAACAGTGGACATATATTGATCAAATGTTAGGCCATTATCCACATACGTTCCCAAATCCCAAACAAATGGGTCAGTTCCAGGGGTATATTGTTAATGTGGTATTTCCCCGGAGTACGTGAATTACCAAATGATACAATAATCCATTTTTCAGTATTTAATTTCAGTCCATGATTTCATTTAAACCTTTATTCCAAGCCCTTTGGCTTGAGCAAAAAGTTAAGCTTAAAAAAATCTGCCCGTTCCTCTGCTACTAAGTTAATCATTTCATTAGATATAGCATCTCAGCTTTGTGCTCTGCTGATTTTCATATTTTTTTATCTATTTTTTGTTTGTTCTTTTTCAGGATAAACAATCTATCCAGTTCATTTTGACCATCCTTTTTTAAATATTTAATGTCAAACTTTTTCTTATAATATTGGCACAATTTTTTTTTTAAATTACATGCTGATATCAAGTATTTCTTTTTTTCTGTTCCTTACTAACTATGCACCAAATGGCCCTAATATCGCTTCATCTGTAGTGTGTTCAATAACGCCTGACACGTGAGTTGGAAATTAGTCTATTAAGTATTTTTCTAAACTTATTTTTCCTATCTAAATATGTATCAATTTTGATTTTTCTTCCATTAGCCACCGCCACCTTATCATGACTTATAATACTTTCTCTTTTAATGTCATGTAGTGGTAAAAAAAAAAACAGCTTCTATTTACTCCTTTAATTTTCTCCATATATTATTAGTATAGTGTTTTTTATTGTGCATTATTTAAGTTTTATTATAGAAAATGGTTATTTATTTGACCTAGTGTTGGTCAGTCACATTCTTTTAGCTTTTTTTTTTCCTTGCCCTGTATTTGTCTGTTTTTTATATTTCAGTGATACATTGCTTTTTTTCATTCACTATCATGCTCACCATTAATGGGATGTGGCCCCTTTCTGGTCTCATTTAAATTTTTAAATATCATATGCCTTTTATCTCTATGCTTCTGATCAAATAATTGACCACATAGGCATAAAGTTGCAGGTTCACTACTTAAAGTCCTAGTGTCACCAAAATTCCACTTTTAAAATCTGTTAACTTAACTTCAAGACTTATTACTTAAAATGTGATTTATTATATCAAAGTCAACCTTAGATCACAAAGATATGTAAAAGGTTCAGTTAATGTTCTTACTATTTGATGAAAATTAAGCCTGTGATCATTTGAACTTAGTGCTGGCCTAGAAAGTTATGAAGTAGGATAGGTCTGGTATCACATCTTACACACTGAAGATTTTGTACAAGTTCACAGTAAAAGGAAACGGACCCTGTTGAGTTAGCAATGGATGTGAGACAACAAGGAATCTTTTCTCATTATTAATTTTTATTAGCTATAGAAGCCTTTACTTAAAACGTATGTACCCATGTAAGTAGTGCAGACATTCTGATTGGTGACATGAATATTCCCACACAATTAAAGTGTCTGCAGCCTTTGCTGGGCTATCAGGCCTTCTGAAAAACATCACTGAATTATTTCTTAGGCTCCATTGAACCAGATGTGCTAGTATATGTAAGAGCAATTGCATTAATTTTCATTTCAGTATTTAGTTTTTTTTTTCTACACCAGCCATTTCATGTTCTACTAATGTCTTTAAATTACTAGCTAATTTTAGACCCTTTTATACAGAAATTGAATGCTGCTTCACTGAATGTAGACTGTTTTTCCATTTCTTGACAACATTATTGTCTACTTAGCTAATGTATTTAATATTTTTATTTTATTTATTCTTTGTTGACCAGGCTAATGGTTCTACCAAAATTGCCTGGGCTATCTACATAAAAGCAGAAATTTAAAAATGTGCTTTTAATTTTATAATGGTCATTAAACTCCAGGCTAAGTAAGGCTAAGCTCTCTGCCTAAGTTGTGGGGATTAATTTTTCATACTTGTGAGTATGTGCATCATTAACATAATTTTTTGCCTGTTGTAGAGCAGCTTGATATTCTGTCCTACATGATCAAATTCTGAAGTTTTCTTAGGTGATGGAACTGTAGATGTAAATGAGGAAATAGAATAATTATCCCCCCCTCCCCGGGTCACAGAACAGACACTCTGGACAATAGTAATGAAGTCAAAGAATGACATTAATGAAGAGAGGATTCTCCTAAGTTGGGTCTGGGACTCACCTGTTCTCAAAGCGAATACGTCATCACTGTCCTAAGCAAGTAGGTACAACTATGTTTGTCATGCTGGTATAATATAAACACACACACACACACACACACACACACACACACACACACACACACATATATATATATATATATATATATATATATATATATATATATATATATGTTGTTTTCTTTCAGCTTTTCCCGGTTAGGGGTTGCCACGGCAGAACTCCGGTTCACTAATGATTGGCAGTTGATTTTTTATGGTGCCGAGGTGCCAGCCCAACACCCAACCTTCAATGAAGGCATGCCCATTCACGCATGTCTTTCGAACGCCACTCGACCTCGGGGAGGACATGTAGACTCCACACACACACACACACACACGCATATATATATATATATATATATATATATATATATATATATATATATATATATATATACATATATTACCTTTCTTCCATATGTACATTTCCAAGAAAAAGTAGGGGGTATTGGGACCCAGATGGAAATACTTGTAATTGAGAATGACTTATATCTTGTTCCTACTCCATCACCACTGGAAGCACATATTGCCTGAACTACTATTCCTCTCCCAGTAGTCCATAGTCCTGACAGAATGGACACATTTGAAATGAGTATTCCACAGAAAAAGGTCAATGCTTTAACCATAGGCAAATAAATCTCAGTATCAGTCCATCCAGTTTAAAATGAAGTAAGACAAACTTTAATCTTCCATAGAGCTCAGTTTGACAAGTTTAGCGCTTTCATGGATGCATCACACCACTTCATCGGACCATAAATACATTTGGTTGTGGTTCCTTTTATATATATATATTTATATATATATATATATATATATATATATATATATATATATATATATATATATATATATATATGTGTGTGTGTGTGTGTGTGTACTCAATAATTAAATGCAATGAATCTATAACAATTATCCTATTTAGTATTAAAGCCATACACGACCTTACTAAAATTCCTGATACATCTTTGAAGTAAAAATTGAGAAATGAGTTCTGTCTTAAAACAAGATAAATAACTGTATGAAAAGTAAAATCTATGAACATAAAAAACATATGTGCATCACTTTATTTTTATTTTTTACTCATATAAAAAAATAGAACTTATTTAAAAAGAGCCCTATTCTGAATGCTACATTTAGTTTTGCTTATTTGGATAATGACAAATCCCACCTGTGCAACTGAAAGATAGAGGTATGCAATCCTCTGACTATAGTGTTGGTGTCATCAGAGTTCTTTATTTCCACATGATGGCAGTGAAATGGCATCAGTTATGTGATGGGCACCCAGCTTCCACCACTCAGCCACAGTTGTTTGCATTTTTGTGATCAACAGGACAGATCACAATGTAACTATTTAGCTAGATAATTATCACTAAGATGTGCTCCACTTGTATAATTACCAGTTTTTTCAAAGTAGGTTAAGTTCACAGACATTGTTATGACAACTGTTTTGATTTATAAATATAGTTTTCCTAAAACTTTGTGAAGAATAGCAGGATTGGATCATATACAAAATAGCTTTTGGAACATTTGTATTTATTATTTAGACAACCACCCTAATTTGCTTGATGGAGCTAAATGCACATAGTCACTGATGTCTCCATATGCTTCCTATGACTACATAACTTATGTGCCATCATGTGTTCGTTTTCATAAAATACATATACCTTTCTTGTTATATGTAATTTTTATTTATTTTTTGAATATCACTAAACAGTGCAATGCCTTAAATATATTTGTAACATTTGACTTCTTTACTTTAATGAAAGTTTTAGGGTGTCAGGTTAGTAAGTTTACAGTCTTAACCACAAGTGATGGCAGAAATGAAAATATCACTGTGGCACTTTGTTGTCTCTGAATTCAAGCTCCATGTAGCCAGAACAGACACCAGTTCTTAGACTTTGACAAAACATAATGATATCATATAACAGAACCTAACATTCTGAAGTCTCTCACCATCTTTATGTTTGCAATTAAAAAAAAATCTGTTTAAATTGCTTTACCAAGAAATCGTAAGCAATGTTATTTTGAATTATAGTTTATCCTAAGACATTATTTGCTTGTCATTTAAGTCGCATATGCAGACATCATGGGGATGATGCCTCAGACTTTGTCATTTGCTAAAAGATTTCTTAACTAAGCAACTTATGTTGTTTTCCTAGTCAAGTAAATAACCATAAAATATATTGACAAATGGAGGAGGGGTTTTAATGTTGTACAAATAAGTGTCAAATATAATTTTCACTCCAGAAGCTTTCACCTTCTATTATGTATCATGTATTTTAATCTGTTCCAGTGAAATATGTACTTTTAAGAGACCTTTTTTAATAACACAGCTGAAGACAACCTTTCCAAATTGTTTGACTGTAAATATATTCTTGGGTCTCTGACAATTTTTATCTATTTCCTAGTTTAATTATGTCATAGTTTACATTTTTGATCTAACCATATGCATACACTTTATTCCAGTGTGGTGTGTTGTTTAGTAGACACTGCTTAATAATCCTTTTGAAGACAACCTTTCAAAATTTTTTCAAAACAAAGACGTATTGTCTGCCTTCTGACACTTGTCCGGTATTTTCTGTTTAGTAAATTACTTTATACTCCTGATTTAATCTCAGAGCTGCCACTAGTCATAAATACACTCTGCTACTGTATTCCTGTCCTTTCTATTTAAGATATTGTTATAGTGAGGATTGCTAGTACAGAGATGTGGTCAGTATGGCATCATTAATCACTACTCTCAGTAATGTAGCCGTGGTCTTGTGTCTCTACTGTCAGTAATGTAGCCGTGGTCTTGTGTCTCTACTATAAGTAATATAGCTGTGGTCTTGTGTGTCTACTCTCAGTAATGTAGCAGTCGTCTTATGTCTCTACTGTCAGTAATGTAACAGTGGTCTTGTGTTTCTACTGTCAGTAATGTAGCAGTGGTCTTGTGTCACTACTATCAGTAATGTAGCCATGGTATTGTGTCTCTACTCTCAGTAATGTAGCAGTGTTCTTGTGTCTCTACTGTCAGTAATGTAGCAGTGGTCTTGTGTCACTACTATCAGTAATGTAGCCATGGTATTGTGTCTCTACTCTCAGTAATGTAGCAGTGTTCTTGTGTCTCTACTGTCAGTAATGTAGCAGTGGTCTTGTGTCTCTACTGTCAGTAATGTAGCCGTGGTCCTGTATCTCTACTGTCAGTAATGTAGCAGTGGTCATGTGTATCTACTGTCAGTAATGTAGCAGTAGTCATGTGTCTGATAATGAAATGGTAAGCTAATTCCATATTCCCCTTGTAAAGGTAGAGGTTGACTAATATTTAGTTACTTAAGATAATAATAATATACATGTTGTGTTGCATGCTGTTGATATAACAAAACTGAGACCTGAAGGAGAATTTGAAAAAGACATATGCTTTTCTCTGAGGTTGTACAGTCCTGAAGTTGGACTATGTAGGCATGAGGATTATAGGAAACATTCAACCTATGGAAGCAAGTCCTTCTGGAAAAAATCTTTGAATGGCCACAGCTGCAATTTTGTTTTAACAGTCTGTGAGGGTAAGATTAATCTGTTTGTACTTCAAGTGAAGAACCTGTAATATACAGTTGTTTTAGGGACCAGACCACAGTGTTGAGGTTTGATTTGCTATTGATCTCTTTTCTCCTGGACTATACCTTAACAGAAGTATTGTGAAGAACCGAAGTGCTTGGGGGGGATGAGATAGCCAGGGCAGCCGTTTACTGCTCCTTACTATGCCGCAGCAAATGAAATGAACTGTAGCACCCCACAGTATTTAAAGGGGCCATCTCAGTTGTTCTGCTTATAGACGTTTTTATTGTTCAGACTACGTGAGCAACAATCTGTATGTCCTGTGTGTCAATACTAATTCAATAAAATGAAACCAATTGCAGCATTAGTTCAGTTCTTCATTTTTCAAGAAAACTGTCACAGATCACTGGTCAGAAATGTAATAATGATCAGACTCAGTTATTTAAATGTGATGTTATCCTTACAAAAATGGCTAATAGTCCACTATATTACATACGTTCTATGAGTTCTGCACCCAGCACAATGATTATTATGTATGGACCTTACTCCAACTGGGATTTTAAACCTCAAATTTTACAAAGAATAGTTGTTTTGAAATGATTCATTTGATCTTTCCTGTAGATTTCATTAGAATGTCATGTATAACTGTTCTGATAAACCACTGAATGTAGTAATGCATAACACATTATTAGGGTGAAGGTTATGCTGGGATTTATCATGGTAACTCTTGCAAATTTAATTCATCACTGTTAACCTGTGACTAAATCACATTGTCCAGATTCCCCATAAAAGCAATAATCACACCATTTAAAATAAGATGACCATTTATTAATCAACAAACATAAGATTGTTTCAGTACAGGGAGGATGAAACGGATTCCCCAGCTATCAGTTACTGCATAAAACTTAACTAACCCTCCTTGCACATCACTTCCTCTCTACCTGACTCTTCCTTCTAACATTAATCCTTACTCTCCCATATCCCAAAACCAAAACTCCTTCACACACCTGATTTTCCATTCCACTCACCCCTGTCTCCACCAATATAATACATACATGAGGTATACATTATGACTATACTATTCTGTACATTACAGTACTGTAATGCATTAAATCTAGTATTTTAAACATATTTGCAGTACAATTTTTGGATTAATACTATACTATACTATTTTATGTAGCAAAATTCTAGTCACTGTGTTACAGTTACAGTAATGCCTATATACTTAATCACAAACGTTGCTACTTTTTGTTGTTAGATATACTATGATTACATTACTATAATGTTTGTGATTTAACTTTAATCTACATCAGTATGGTTTATAAGCTGGCATAAGAATGTTAAGTCTGCATATTGAGTTGCATAAATGTGTCTTAGGAATACTTCCTAAAAAGAGCTCACCAAAAGAGTATTTTAGCATTTAATGACATTATTTTCTATTACATATTAGAAGGTGGGAAGTGTCCTTTTAACCACCAACTCATTTGTGCAACAGTGCTGTTGACAAGGTGCTGGTGGTGGAGGTTGGGGACCATTCTTTTTCCCTAAAAGTGCATTAGAAGGCAAAGTATTGAGATGCTAGCCAGACATTGCATCCGTGACGAGTACCCAAATAAATTAAACTTTAACCAATAACTAGGCTTTCTAAGGATTACTTCTAAGGTCATGTAATGCAAAAGAAAATTTAAATGTTTAAGACATCTACTTTTACTTGTCAGTGTCACTAAGAATCTGAAAAAAAATAAGTATCTTGAATGGGCAGAGGATAATGATTCCATAAGATGGAAAAAGTGACAGTACAGGGAATGATCAAATAGGAGAAACAGTTTCCTGCTGTTTTTTTCTCCATCTGATCCCCCTCCATAAATTTTGTAGATCTGCAAACTTTCCAGGCCAACAGTTTAAACCTCATTTAGCTTCATGATTACCCCTACATTGAATACAGCAACATCTTAAATAACAACAATCACAGAAATTCTGTTGATAGTTACTTTTTACTAGGAGAATTATATTCCAGGATGTGACAGCCAACTTTCAAGCCCCCTGCCACTATGTGCACTTCCCAGTCACAAAATAATAAAGTCCCCCCAGAAGTTCCATTGCAGAGGTGCACAGTGATATTATCAGCAGCTGCATTAGTCCCCCCCCCCCCCGTTATACAAAGCAGCAGTGCCAATGAACCATTAAACATGAAGTCAAACAGTGACTACTTTCCTCCTGTATTCAGGCCTCCACTTAATACTGTAGTCCTCTAAATTATCCAGGTCTATAGTCCATGCCACTTTTAGCCTTCTGATCATCTTTGAAGTAAGAAAGAAAACAAGTCTTGCAAAACAGCTCAACTTTGTGCAAAATACTGTTTACAGGAGCAAAGCTGTAGGCAGAACATTCATTTTTTAAAGCCACTTTTGCTTCCCTTGTCATGTATCACACTTCTGAGATTTCTGCCACTATGTACGGATTCCATAATGGAAACCCAGAACCAAACACAAGGAAATCCAGTAGAAAAAGACTCAACCATCCTTCCCAAAAGATACAATAATGCCCTTTTTGGCCTTTAGTTTTCAGACAAACCTTCCTACAGGATGACTAAGCCATTTGGGGATACAGTGACAGCTCATAGCTTGCAGTTATCTGCAAACTTAGTTAGCCAGAAACCTTTGGTATTGGCTTTTACTTCAAAACAGTATAGGCCAAACAGGAGAGTTCCCAGCACAGAACACTGGGGGACTCCACTGCTGACTTGTCTGATTGTGGAGGCAACTTCTCCTATTTTCATTATCTGTGTCCTTTCTGTGGGCCAGATGGCAATACAGTGGGTGACAGAGATGTTTATTCACAGTTTATTTAACTTTTCTACTATGCCTGACTGGGAAATTGTGTCAAGAGGTTTGCCCAGGTCAAAGTATGCAGTGTGCACCATTTTGCCATCATCCATTGCTTTGGTGACTTTTTCAAAAAAAGTCCACCAGATTGAATGTTCTGCCCTTGATGAATCCAAACTGAAACAATTAATATGTTCAAAATGAATATTTATAGCACCTCAGTCACTAATTTATTTAATGATGACTAGATGTTTGTACTGTGAACATTTATACAACGATGCTTATTGGAAAGTCGGAGAAGGAAATACTCTGCCTTAAGAACACCCACTCCCTGTAACAACAGCATACTATGGCTTGTTTTTTGAAAACTAACAAAACTAATTAGGCAAGTGAAGAAAGTACAGAACTTTAAATATGTGGGCCATGTGATGAAGCATTACAAAAACAGCAAGAAATAAAGATGACGCACTGTTTTAAGGCATGATTAAATTGAAAGTGAAAATTGGAATAGTGCCTAAAGTCCATTAAGTTGATGATTATTCTTGTTTTAATTATCTGTATTCTAGAATGTTTGATTTGTTCTCATTCTTGTTAATTTAATCTTAAATGAATGTTAATAAGGACTTTACTAAAAACTGACTTCTCCAAGATGGACATCTATGTTAGCCGTATAAAATGCAATATGAATATAAGGACTGTGGAAAATATACTATTGCTTAAACAATTTTTGTTTTAAGTAGAATTGTCTGTTTCCATTGTGAACACCTGCAACATTATCATGTCAGTTAACTCTAACCCAGATACCTGGCTTCTTGAGGAATAATATAGTACTCCCTTTGAATTTGAATCTGTAATATGTCCACTGAGTATGTGAATAAATTACAGTATTATTCACTAAGCACTGTTTATATTTAATGTCTCAGTTAATCATACTGAATGGTGATAATGTAAACCTTTGTGGTATTACATCTTGAATCAGATTGCGTACTTATAGTGTTGATGACACATAATCATTGATCATCCTTACCATCACATTGACTAAGCAGTTTGGAAGCTTCACTTTCACAGCATGACTGAAAGATGCATTTTTTATCACCAAAGCTGTGTTCTTAAATTTCATGCAATCCCATGAATGAGTCTCACATTTGTTTATCTAGTATCCATTTTGGAAATGCCTTCTACTTTTCTGTCATCAGCTCTGTGAACATAATTGTATTTTCTCATATGAAGCCTAAACTATGTTCCCTTGATGCGCTGGTTCTGGCCCTACTTTCCTGCTGTTGTAATATAATCATATAATATTTAGTCCTTATTAACTCCATATCTATATCCTATCATCCTGTCAAGAATGGAAAACTATTAACTACTGCCAACGCTCACAAAACTGAGACATTGAAATGCTTGATATATCTGAGAGAGAGAGAGAGAGAGAGAGAGACACTTGTTTAAAGGCTATTCCATCAGCACACTCTGGCCTTGTAGGCATAGCTGAAACAAGCATTACTCCTATAAGGAGTCCACCTGAATTTAAAATCTATATAATACTTTTCATTATTGGATAAACACTTGTTGTTTGCTGAACTTATTGTAAGTAGCACCACCATAACGTTTGCCTTAGTCTGTTTCCTCCAGCTACTTTTCTTGCAGATTTTAATAATTTAATAACTGACCTTCCCTCCTGTAAAGGCTATTCAAGTGATGGTGTTCTAGGAGACTTCACCTTGAATATGCTAGGTCACTGTTTACTTGTAAAGTAATCCTTTTCAACTAATGTAAACTTTATCCTAATAGCAAAAATGCATACTAGATCAAAGCTACTCAACTAGTAGTCATTCCTTCCCTTAATTCTTGTCTTTTAAAATCTTTATATTAAATCACAACTGAAACGATGATAAATGTACACATACACTAACAGAAAAGAAAACAGACCATAGTGATATGTGTTATTATTTTTATGTAGTATACATATATGTTTTCTTTTTGACAATTATCATTCACTCCAGCATTACACAAATGGCTTATTTCCTGCCTTCACTTAAACCTCACTCCTCCTGAACATTATTCAGCATGTATTGTCCTTGACAATCTGCTGACTAATGAAACAAAATGGGATAAAAAAAATCCATTTCCCCCAACAAAAAGTAATGCATCATTGTCCTTTTATTGTCATCTGGTCACACAGCAGAATTAAAGGTAACCTTGTGATTTTTACTTCCCAATGTAAAAACTACAGCCTATATGTAACCTGTTATATCATGCAGTAACATGCTTTATGTCATAAAAGTCACAGCTCCAGTCCTTTTTTTTATTTTAGATGCTCTCCAAACATTTCATTTATGTGCACGGGTCTATGTTCAGTCATTGAATGAGAAATCCATCAAACCTCAGGTCATCAAACTTAAAACATCGAACATTCACTTCAACAAATAATCTGTCATCTAATATTTTACCCAGGGAAAAGAGACAGCCGACCAACATGCATACCAAAACACATACCACAGTATATCAAACCCACCCAGGTGGGGACTACGCCCTCCAAACCCCCCAGTGTGGAGGGGCTGCACTGAGATCCCACTACGGTGAGAAAAGGGCACATTTCCTAATGCTGGCCAACCAGCTCCATTCCCTGGGTAAAATACTAGATGATAGAATGTTTGCTGAAGGGAACGTTCAATGTCTTAAGTTTAATGAACAGGGGTTCAATGGATTTCTCATTCAATGACTGAACCTAGACCCTATTTGCATTATACAATGCAAACAAAGACAAAATAAACAGGCCTATATGATCCTAGATCTTTATAGTCTTCGAAAGTAAAGGGGTAATTTCTGGCTTTCCTAGACACATTATCTGGATTCTTACTCCAGAGAAATCTGCTTGACCTTCAGAAACCAATCAGAAGTTGACAGGGAGAAATAAGTCACATTATCAAGTTAAAAAAGTAACCACATCTTCATATCAGTCTTACAATTTTCTGGAAAAAGTTAGGTAACTTGTCTGGGTAAAATATACATAACAGAACATCAGCCTCTAATCTCATGTTTACTACAAAGGAGCTGAGGGAGAAGTTTAATAAGGTTTCTATGCTTTCCACAAGTAGGACTTCATGCCATCAGGTCTACAATCTGTTACCTTAACACTCTTTTTCCTCCTTTTCATTTTAAAATGTCAGGGCCTAAGTAATTCACAGTTTATTAAAGGATATGCCATAATTATTCTGCCTAGGAACAGGGGCAGACTAATATGTATGTCTCCTTAATCTCTGCATCTCCTTTACGTTTAACCCTTCAAAGCATCTTTTTTTTTGTCTATGCTTTGCTAACCACTATTAATCCATGACAATGGAATAAAGTCAGGAAAAAGAATTATAAACAATGCCTACATTTTTCAGCAAATAGAGCATTGTCTCTTTCAAATTTTTTGCATGACTTTTCTCAAGGCATGCATACAGCAACATTTTTTCTAACTAATCCCAGAATTTGTCAAGCTAATTTGAACAGTGACTAAGTAACTGGGGCCTATCTTAGTGAACTGACACTCTGGCTACTAATAATTTACCATTTTAACTCAGACAATGACTCTCTGACTGAGTCATAGTGAATTGAGATCAGAAAGATATGCAATATGGTCAAATTATGATTTGCTACTCCAAAGTCTCCCAAGATGAATTTGAGATGGCTCAGTAGTCTTTTTTTCCAGCTGTATTTCCTGTTTTCCCTTGACAATTTCCCCTTAATTGCCTGCTGACCATCAGACCCCACTTACTTGGACAGTAACCCATTTGTTGCCCGTACACCAGCTACTTCCACTCCATGTCAGCACGTAGATGATCCTAAATGTCCACTGGAGAGTTACCCCATTGTCCCCGTCCCTTACTATTCAGAATGTTTTAGGGCAAAAATCCTACAGATGAAGAGAATTCATGCTGGAACACATAGGAGCTGATGATTTTTCTCTGGTCTATTTATCGATCTGTACAGCAGTCTAAGATGTGTGAGCTCTCACAATGCTAGACTCTGGTGAATGTGTGCTCCTTTATGCTCAACTTATTTTGGTTGCTTTGATGTACATAGCTCAGTTTTTACAAATGCTGTGGGCAATTGCTAAGTGCTAAGTCATCTCTCTCTCTGCTAGGATGTCATTCTCCTGTCTCCTCAATGTCATTTAATCATTGAGAAGGAACTTCACTCAAATATTACTCCTCTGATAGCTTGGATCAACTACAATAACTTGCTCAATGTCATCTAATTATTAAAAGGAAACTTCATGCAAATCTTACTGCAACTGTAGCTTGATTTAACTGTCAGAAATTGCTCAATAACTTTGTACCTCTCAAGTGAATGCTACAGGCTGTTTAGAAGCAGTGCCAAAAGACAGGGTCATGCTGGGCTGCTTTGTTTATCTAATTGAAAGAGGACTTTGATATTTTGATGGACTATATACTGTCCATGAAAGGACATATTTTACAGCTCAAACCTAAGATTAACAACTAAATATACTGCTGCCTTTCTTGTTGTTAGGCCCAACGCCTGTGCTATCATAGATAAGGGTGCTCCAACTTGAGACCTTTACAACAGAGTATGTGAAGACAGGTGAAGGATGCCAGCCTATCTAGATAAAATTCTGTAGATAATTCTGTCATTTGTAAATATTTATTTAAGCTACAGGCTTGTTCTCTTAAATGTGAAAAGACTGCATTGGATATTGAACTGCAAAAATGTAACAACAGTGCACTCTGCTGTAAGAAAGCTAAGTTAAGCATTTTATGACTGTCTTTGATGTTAAAATTTGGAGCCGATATGTGTAGAGGGAAGCATCCTGCCCATTGTTTTAAAACCAGAGTTAATGGCTAGAATTTGCATGTATAAATGTCCTTTATTGCTCTGGTTTCTGACCAGGTATAAAGAATGCAAATGTAGTTTCTATTAGCCTGGGAACACCAAATAAGTGTGAAGAATGATGTCATGTGAAGCAGCTCTGTGTTATCAATTTAAAGAGAGAGAATAAGAGAGCTCAGAGCATATTTGTCTTGAGAACATCCAACATCACAAGCACTGCCTGTTTCTTTATGTAAGTTTATTTCTCTTAGATATAGTTAGGAAATAGGAAGATTAGACTAGTTTGTTTTTCTGTGATGTCAAAACTTTTCTACGGTATTATTTTAAGGATTTCTCTGTGATCTCTAAACTCTTGACTGGCACTGTGTAGTAAGAAGTATTGTCTTGTGTTTTTATTAATTATTATTAAATATTTTTAAACCTTTCAACTGTGGCTGTTTTGTGTAGAGATAACTTAAGCTCTAAGAGGACATTGCATGTATATAGTGATACTGTACCAAATCACCCTAATAAGTCTTGACTGTTCAGTCACACTTACCATTTGGATAATAGCATTGCACAGTAATAATTGGACACCCTTTTGAGTAGCTGATATTAGTGGGTGGTGGCAGCTGGTACTACCTTTTAGACTGGGCAGAAAAAGAACACAGCTGGAGAACCTGTGCCAGCCTTCCCCAGGAGTCTCTGTGGGGTTGTATATAACTCTTATCTCAAAGTGTGTGTGTGTATGTGTGTTTGTGTGTGTGTGTGTGTCAGCTACTTGGGCAGGGACATGAAGCACTGCTAGAGGATTTAGCTTGCCCACTAGGCTGAGATCTGGACCCTATAGTGGTGCCAGTGGGGAGTCTTACTGGGGACCTGGACAAAAAGGTAGAAACCAGACCCAAACTGACTGTGATCTCTGTGTGCTCTTAAGGGAAACTGTACTTTACTGTGTGTGTATTTATTATCCTTTCCCTATATGGATGCCCCTCACTGGTGTTAGTGGTGAGGATTGAGGCTCTTTGATTGCTGGGTCAGTGCATGGGTGTCACATAATATTCTACTCAAAACTGGAAACCTAAAAACTTCAAATGAGTGGATTAAGGAACAGGCAGCATGAAAAGTTCAAAATATAAAGTGTATTTATTTAACCATTTTAAAAAAAATAACCAGGATTAAGCGTTTTTGTCTCTCTCAGGACACTTCATCTGAATAACTAGTATACAGTTTCCCCTCCTTTTATATCTTCACTGAATTAATTAGTGGGAACTTAAAAATAAAATTAGTTATTACAATTTTAAAGGAACACACACACACACACACACACACACACACACACACACACACACACACACACACACACACACACACACACACACACACTACTTAAACTCTGTGTTTCCCTAGAATGGCAAAAGAGCTTCAAGCATGACTCATGTGACTTATAAAGTGTTAAAATTCCTTTAAAAAACATTGCAAGGTTTTAAACATAGTAATGCAAAATAGTAATAAAAATGAAAATGTAAAAATGTAAACGAATAAAAATAAAAATAAAAATTAGCTCATAATTCAACTTTCTTAAAATTACTTAAGAAGAAAAAAATATCCAGGGCTATGCATCATCTTAAAATTCCAAAATCATTGTTAAAAAACATACACGCATATACAAATAAGTAACTTTAAGAAAGTTGAATTGTAAGCTAGTTTTTAACACTTTATAAATCACATGAGACAAAAATTCTTAATCCTGGTTATTTTTTTTTGTTTGTTTTTAAATGGTGCTCCATCTTGAGCACAACCTTCTTCTCACCTTTTTCATTTCAGGTTTTCTTAATCTGTATCTTTGTGCTCATGTTTTCTATCCATGAAGTAAGTACCATGTGGTCCAAATGGAGAGATGATAAAATCAGCAAGCAAAGGAGAGTAGTATCGCTGGAATTGAATTCATCCTCGAGTTGTGGTGAGTACCCTCATGAGGTGGACCCTATTTTTTTTACAAAATCTCAACAAGGGGACACTGATATATATAGACTGTATTTTATATAGCATATATCATGGATAGAAGAATGTGAAAAAATGAAAGAGAATGCTGGGTGCACAAGTCCTAGGATAAAAGGTGACAATCGTGATAGGTACACTGGTGCAGAACTGGAAAAAATGACAGTGTTGAATCCTCAAGACATGAAAGCATTCCTACAATGGGGCTAGGCCAGGCTCAGGGGGAGGATCCCCCCCCCCATTGTAGAAGGAAGTAGTAGTCCACAAAGATCATACAAACTGATAGCCCAAAAAAGAGCCATAAAGATGATGGAGTGAACTATTGAGGATATATTGTTACTATTATGCAAGAAGCAAGAAAATTATGCCACTGCGACTTCATCATTATTCTGATGAAGTGTCTTTTATGGAATGAAAGCACTTAATATTCTATTAGAACAGTTTTTAAGCATTATTAGGCCCTTGGTGGTGTTATTTTCTTAGTTCTAACTCTACATTGTTGATGCTGCACTTGTTTCACATTTCTGACTATTATATAAGAGTCCCAGAATTTCTAGACAAAAGATACATAAAAAGTTTAACAGATAAATTAGATGAAAGAAAAATACTTGCACAAGAAAAACTGTCACAAGCTTGAAATGCAAATGTGCGTTCATTAATACAACAGATTCATGAAAAATATTACATACACCAAGTAACCTTGGGCCATTTGGAAAAAAGAAGCAACTGAAAAAGTGTGAAAATATAAAGAACAAAATCTATAGATTTTTTAAAGGTACAAAAAAGAAATATGGGCATGGGAAAGAAAGAGATATTTGATATGGTGCAATATTTATGCAAATAAGAAAAACAAATTAATCAATACAAAACACACAACCCCAAAGATATTTAAAAGAGAAATACAGGCAAAGGTACCTAGATATGGAAAAGTTCACAATACAAAAAATAAGATCACAAACGGAGTATGTAGAACAGAAGATTACTAAAGTAAAAGTTAAAAAATAGAAGCTGAAGTTATGGAATACCTGTGAAGTGAATGATTTAGTGTTGAAAGTGTAAGACAGCATGATGGAACAATGAATCCCCCAAGTAAGGAGAAACAGGAGGCACAGGAGACATCTGAAGAGGAAATATAGACATGGGAAAGAAAAACAGATTTAAAATGGTGCAATATTTATGCAAAAGACAAACCAAAACTAATCAATACAAAAGAGTAACACAAAAGATATTTTAAGGAAAATACAAGCAAACGCATCCAGATATGGAAACTTGTACAAAACAAAAAAATAAGAAAGCAAAGAGGGAAAGTAGAAAGGAGGATTAGTAATGGAAAAGTTAAAGAAATAGAAACTGAGGTTATAGATTACCTGTGAAGTGAAGGATTCAATGTAGAAAATCTAACTCTAATAACACCACAGCAGGATATAATAATGAATACCCAAATTAAGGAGAAACCAATGGAGTGGGAATCTGATCAGTTGCCATATGAAGACTCTTTGGAGCCTTCAGCAGGAAACAAGTATAAAACTTCAGTTGGAGTTGCACAGTAATGGAAGGAACAGGAAACTCTGGCAGCTCTAACACAGTCAATGTTGTGGAGTGATAGGCCAGTGAGATTCAATATGAAAGAGCAAAGGATTACACAGGATGAAACTGAAGAGAATATGGCACAGGAAGATACTCTGGAACTTTCTATAGAATGCCCACAGGAAAAGGAGAACAAAGAATGTGCCCTCAGTTTATAAGAAAAATGATCTAAGGGAAGAGTTGCCTGATTTAATAGAAATGGATAGACACATTAAGATCAATGTAAGAAATATATTACAGGAAGTCAATAAGACCCAGAATTTTAGAAGTCTGATAGAACAAATGAAAACAGTAATCAAGACTATTAACAGAAATTCACGTGATATAAAAAAAGTAAATAAGATGTATTGCCATGCAACTAAATTAATAACTGATAACATCTTACCACAAAAACACAGGACAGTAAGGGAAAGGAAGAGAAGAAATCAAATGCCACCGTGGAACTATCGAATGGAGAAAACTATAACGCAATTAAGACAAGAATTGTTACTGTTAGAAGAGTACAGAAGTGGGAACAGATAAAGAAAAATACTCAGAAAGATAGAGGTGATAAAAGCAATGTGCATTATCAGAAAAGATCAGGGTCTATCATACATTATTGCAAATAATAAACTAAAGATAGCAACACAGGCAGAACAACTTAGAAGATATGCAGCTAAATATAAAAGAAAAGCACAAAATAAGCAATACACTGATGACCCAAAAACATTTTTTAGAGAATAGGGAAATAAGGCAAAAGTAATTGAAACACCACCAGAAAAAGAAGAGATAGACACATTCTGGAGAAGTATCTGTGAAGATCCTGTGGATCATAACAAAGATGCTGAATGGATTGAAGAAATAAAAGAAAGAATAAGAAGTTCAAATGTACAGGATATGAAATAGAATGAAGTAACAGCCAGACAAACTGAAACAAAATTAAAAAAGCTCCTAATTGGAAAACATATTTACAAGATTTGGCCATGAGTAAGAACTATTTATATGCACATCCACAGCAGACTCCAACCTGGTTAACAATAGGAAAAACAATACTCCTCCTTAAGAGCGAATCTGCAAGCTATCCTAAAAACTATAGACCAATAACTTACTTTCTGATGATGTATAAACTATACACTGGAATTGATGCTGATCGAGTTTTTAGTCTGTTACAAGAAAACTGAATTGTGGCAATAGAAAAACAGGTAGCAAAAGAAAGCCATATGGAACAAAGTACCATTTGTTGTTAAATAAAGTCATAATGGAGAACTGTAAAAAGGGGGAAGAATCTAATTATGGCATGGACAGACTACAAACAACATTTCACAGCATCCCACATTCATGGATAAAAGAGTGCTTAAAAATGTATAAGATATACCTTACACTGATTAGTTATATTACAGTGACCATGAAACAGTGGCAAACCACTTTGCAGCTTAGCCATGATAATGGACAAATTATTATTCCAGGGATAAAAATGTAAAGGGGGCTATTCCAGGGTGACTCTTTGTTATTGCTGCTCTTTTGTCTTGTCCTTAACCCATTAAGCTGTCTATTTAACGGATTAGGTCATGGCTATAAATTGGTTGCCAGAAAACAACAAAGTGAAAAGACTTCTCATCTTCTTTTTGTTAATGATTTAAAATTATATAATTCATCAGATGAGGAACTGAAAGCACAATTACAAGTGGTCAAAACTTTCTCAGATGATATAAGAATGTCATTTGGTCTTGATAAATATGTAAAAGTAACCTTTAAAGCAGGAAAGCTGCAGCACCAAGAAAATATCCGTCTGGGACAGGAATGTGATATAAAAGAACTTGATTGTACAAACATTATAATATTGAGATAGCTGAGAAGCATTGGAAACATAAGCCTCCAAGCATTACAGAAAACAATGAAGTTT